>NC_140466.1:36631502-36996502 GCF_051167445.1 Perissodus microlepis
AAATGTTAACATATCTAAAGTTATCAAGAGTTGATATAGCCTTTATTCAAGAAATGCACATGTGCAAGTCAGAAGCCTTAAAACTTAAATGTTCCTTGGTAGGTAAAGTCTTTTCCAGTCCTGGAACTGGTAAAAGTAGGGGAGTGTCGGTTCTGATTCATAAAGCAGTTAGCTTTACTGAAACAAAATTAATAACAGATAAGGAAGGTAGATTTATATTGGTTTATGGACAGCTACTGGACACACCAATAATTTTATGCAATATCTATGCACCTAATGCGGACATACTCGCCTTTTTTCATAACCTGTCACAGTATCTTTTGGAATTAGAAGGTGCACAAATAGTGGTAGGAGGAGATTTTAATCAAATACTGGATCAAGACCTAGATAGATCACTTCCTAGGAGAGGCACAGAGAGTAGATCTGTAGTTGCCATAAGGCAGATGACCTCAGATTTAGGTCTGAATGATATTTGGCGGACAATGCATCCAGAAGGCAGGGAATATTCCTTTTACTCTCCGCCTCATAATGTTTATACTAGAATCGACTACTTTCTTATTTCTGAAGCCTTAGTGAATAACTCTATAGATTCAAGTGTTGGTAATATAGTAATCTCGGACCATGTGCCAATTTTTCTAGGTCTTGGAAATATTTTACAGATTCCTCAAAGCCGCAGATGGCATTTAAATGTGTCCTTAATTAAAGACTCTGGGTTTATTAAATTGATAAGAGATGAAATACAATTTTACAAACAGACAAATAAGCGAGAGGACACTACATTGGCTACTTGGTGGGATGCTATGAAGGCATACTTAAGGGGGAGGATAATTTCTTACGCTTCCTTTAAAAAGAAGGCAGCTAACAAGAATATCATTACGTTAGAGGCCAAATTAAAGGCACTTGAGGCAGTACATTCCCATACAAAAGACAGAGTTACGTTGAATAAAATCGTTAAAGTTAAATATAAGTTGAATGTACTGTACAACAGAAAGGCAGAATACGCTTTATTTCGCATTAATCAAGCATATTGGGAAATGGGAGAAAAGCCGAGTCGTTTATTAGCATACCGTCTTAAACAGAAAGACGGTATGAACCATATCCCAGGCATACGACAATCAGATGGGGTTATTTCAACTTCTATTAGACATATAAATGATGGATTCAGGGCCTTTTACAATAATCTTTATTCTACACAAGGGAGTTTAGATGAACAGAAATTCGAAGCATTCTTTACTGATTTAAACCTGCCACAGCTTTCTACTACTGACCAGCAGATTATAGATGCTCCAATTACAGTGGAGGAGATTACCCGTGCAATTAACAGTATGCCACTTAATAAAGCTCCAGGATTAGATGGGTTACCATTGGATTTCTATAGAGCATTTGAGGATATGTTAAGTCCCCTGTTGCTCGATGTTTATAATGAGGCGTTCAAAGTAGGCTCATTACCTCAGTCAATGCACTCTGGACTTATAACATTTATTCTTAAAACTGGGAAAGACCCTTTAGACCCAAGTGGTTACCGCCCCATATCTTTGCTGAATTCTGACCAAAAAATCTTGGCAAAGGTCTTAGCGGGTCGATTAAAAGTAGTAATGGTGAAAATAATTCATGCAGACCAATCTGGTTTTGTTCCAAACCGCTATGGTTCAGATAATATTAGGCGGTTGGTTAATTTGCAAAATTATGTATATGATTCAGTATATCCAACAGTGGCCCTATCGCTGGATGCTGCAAAAGCTTTTGATTGTGTTGAGTGGGATTATCTGTTTAAGACATTATAAAAGTTTGGTTTTGGTGACAATTTTATTAGGTGGATAAAGATATTATATGATTCGCCTTCAGCGCGAGTATTGACGAATGGGCTCATATCAGACCTATTCCTTTTACAGAGATCCACAAGACAGGGTTGTCCCCTTAGCCCCGGTCTTTTTGTAATTGCTATAGAGCCTTTGGCACAAAAACTGAGAAATATTGTAAATATATTTGAAATTTCGATGGGTAATAGTCAACATAAGCTTCTATTATATGCAGATGATATGTTGTTACTCATGACCCAGCCTGGGAAGTCAATTCCAGCCCTATTAGAATGTATAGAAAGCTTTACGCTGCTTTCAGGGTATCGCGTCAACTGGGATAAATCAGAGGCAATGCCTAAGTCAGGACACTGCCCCCATACTTTATTTAAACAGTGGGAGTTTCGGTGGTCCGTGAATGGTTTGAGGTATTTGGGGATACAAATTACCTCGGATTACACTAAGATGGTTTGAGCAAATATGGAGCCAATGTTTGAAAGAATAAAAATGGAATTTGGTAGATGGTCCAGAGTACGTCTCACAATATGGGGTAAAATTAGTTGTATTAAGATGATGACTGCACCCATGATCTTTTATATTTTATCTAATATTCCATTACACATTCCAGATAAGTATTTCAAAGATCTAGACTTTTTAATCCGGCAGTTTCTTTGGGGTAGCTCACCGCATCGTTTAAGTATTAAGAAACTTCAAGCGAGTGCAAAACAAGGAGGTTTTTCATTGCCTAATTTCCAATGGTATTATTGGGTGATGAACGTGAAACAACTTAGAGCTTGGTTACCTACTGCACCAGTTAAACCCATCTGGTCCCATATAGAGACGGAGGTTAATGGCGGTATTTCTCCTTGGAGGGAGCTGTTTGATACCAGTCATAAAACTACCCATCCTATAATTGCAAAGACATTGTGGTTTAAATTACACAGGGCAGGTCGCTGGGACTTTATTAAATTACCTTCGGCAACCTTATGGAGTAATAAAAGAATTTTGATTGGAGGGACATCGGTTGACTGGTTACAGTGGCGTAAAGCAGGCATCCTTAATGTATCAGATTTATTTGACTGTGGGACTAAATGTTTTTTAAGCTTTGATAAAATTGTAGAGTTATATAAGTTGCAGCGTAATCAATTCTGGAGATATGTCCAAATACATAGTTCATTATCGAAGTGGCTGGGAACCCCCTTGAGTTGTCCTGTGGGCAGCCCTGTGGAAGTCCTGCTCTCAAGATCACCCTTGGGTAAAGGTACCAACGCTAAGATTTATCACTTATTGCAAGAACGGTCAGCTGACCCTCTCCTTAAAGTTAAGGGCTACTGGGCCCAGGACATGGCATTGGACATATCTTCAGTTGAATGGGATTCATGTTTTCAAAATGTTAATACTATGTGTAAAGAAACAGGCAGTAGATTTATTCAACTTAAGATAATCCATAGGTGGCATCGAACACCGCAACAATTGTATAAATGGAACCTGGCCTCTACGGACGAATGTTGGAGATGTGATGGTCAAAATGCTTCGATTTTACATATCTTATGGAGCTGTTCGGCACTTCGGGATTGGTGGGAAAATATAATGGAGGTAATTTTCAGTGTTTTAAAAAGGAGATTTGGTATCTCACCAAAACTGTCCATACTTGGTATAACCACAGAACTTTCTGATGGAGATTTTTCCAGTTATACAAAAAGATGGATTATTTTGGCTCTTACTACGGCCAAACGGGTCCTGCTAAGACATTGGCGGAAAAAGAACCCCCCTCCCTATGAAGAGTGGCTAAAGACAATGGCTAAGTTGGCGTCTTACGAAAAAGTGACTTATGGTTTATTCGACAAATTGCCTCAATATGATTGTATTTGGTCCCCCTTTACAAGCTGGCTTTCTGTAACTTGAAGAACAGAGGAGTAATGACAGAGTGGTGGTGTGGGGATTGGTGTGCGAAGAAAGAATAGGATAACTTCCCTTTGTTTTGTTGTTGTTTTGTTTTTTGTTGTTGTTGTGTTTTGTTGTTGTTTTGTTTTTGTTTGTTTGTTTTTAAAACTATTTATTTATGTAGTTATCCTTAAGCTCTGTTATTGAAGTTTAAAATGAAATAAATAAAAATTGTTGATGATAAAAAAAAAAAGTTTAAACTTCAAAGCTCATGCATACATGCACATCCAGTGCTCAGTGTCTAATTGTGTGTTTGTGTTTTTACCTTTTCGCAGTAGCGTAGTGAAACATTTGGGCGGTGGATAAATAATGGAAAATAAAATTCAGACTACAGACAGCTTCAGGTGAGTACACGTGGTGCACAAGGACCAAAGCTCACCTTCTCAACCTGGACAAAATGAATTATTTTACACTGATACTGTAAACTTTGTGTTTGTGTGTCAGGTTTCCATACATCGGAAACAGCTGCTGCATCTGTAGTTCTGTCCATCCTGAGGAGAGTCCACACTCTACATCAGATCCTTGGCTCACCTATAATGACGCACAGGTGCTGCACACAACTGGATCTGCAGCTTGTGAGGAACAGCAGCACTCAGCCTACATCCTGTTTTACGAGATTAACGTAAGAAGACACAGCATCTCATCCTGAAGTGAGAGAATGGCACGCCAGCTGCAGCCTAATCCAATCTCTCTTCTTTTTTCAGTGCCCAGACACCCTTCAGTTTCATCATGTCATCCCTAACAATAGCTGTAGAGTTGGATGGAGGATGAAGACAGCAGAGAGCAAAAGAAACAGGTAAGAGCAGACAGGTAGTCAGAGTTAACAAAAACTTTTAAAGCCAGTGTAGCTTCTGTTTTGAACACATTTATTGATGACAATTTTACATAAATAAGCAGTGTGTTATACTGTTATCAGATGTGGAGTCTCACTAACCACTTTAATAGTGACTTGTGTCCCAAATACTGTTTATTTGTCGTAGTTACAGATAGTGAAATAAAAATGGGAAATGGTTGTTTCATAATTGTATACTCAGCTTGGTCAAGACAATAATTCGAGAACGAGGGGCAGGATTTTGAATTGATGCCATTGGTGCATCTACTAAAGTTCTGGGGTCAGTTTGAATATCAGTGACCTTGACCTCAAGTTCAAAGGTCAAGTTTTCTGAAAATGTTGTGAATGCTACAACTCTGTGACGAGACGTAAGTCTCCTAGGTCTTTAAATTTGTATATAGGTGCATCTACTAGGAAGCTGAAGGGTTGCACTGCGGGCCATCTGTAGAGGTGTAGAGTCAACAACCTGTCTCTGAACGTGGACAAAACAAAAGAGATTGTTGACTTCAGGAGAGCACAGTGGGATCACTGCCCACTTAAGATCAATGGATCCTCTGTGGAGGTCGTCAAGAAGAGGACCAGATTTCTTGGTGTCCACCTGGCGGAGAACCTCTCCTGCTCCCTCAACACCAGCTCCATAACCAAGAAGGCCCAGCAGCGTCTCTACTTCATGCAGAAGCTGAGGAAAGCCCATCTCCCACCATCCATTCTCACCACCTTTTACAGTGGGACTAACGAGAGCATCCTAAGTAGCTGCATCACTGTCTGGTATGGTAACTGCAGCGCATTGGATCGCAGTACCCTACAACGGATTGTGAGAGCAGCTGAGAAGATCATTGGAGCCCCTCTCCCCTCCTTATAACACCCGCTTGCTGGAGGACCCCACACAGCCTTCAAACACACTCTTCACCCTGCTGCCTTCTGGAAAGAGGTCCCAGAACATCCGGGCCCTCGCTATCAAACTACGGAAAAGTTTCTTCCCACAAGCCGTCAGACCCCTGAACACTCAGTGACTGCACTGGCACACGCACACCTTCACACACGTCACTACCAAGCACTTATCTGCAGTATCTCACACACACACACATACATACAGACACCAAGTTACTTTTGCACAATACTCAGCATTTTGCACATTTCCATTGTCTTGTGTCTGTATCGTCCTGTTCTGTCTAGTTTTGCACTGTTTTGTCTTGTTTATTTTTGCAGTTTATGCACACTGCACTTTATGTAGTCCTGGGTTTGTCCGTATATGTCATATATAGCACCAGGGTCTCGGAGGAACGCTGTCTCATTTCACTCTGTACAGTACCTCTGCACGTGGTTAAAATGACAATAAAAGCCACTTGACTTGACCTGTTTTTGTAGCAGTTGCTTGGAGACGAGTACCACACAGTTCAAATGAGCATACATTCCAAAATATGCAAATTAGCCCCATACATCATAATGATGATGTTTGCTGTTCAGGGTATGAACATTCTATGCTGAAAGTTTATAAATATACAACCTTTGACTGCTTGTTTTCAGTTGAACTTTTGCAAAGCTGAGGAGATTTTCGCTGCGATCGCATCAAGTCCAAAGATGTTTAAACTTCTTTTTCACAGAAAGGTAAGTTTGAAGAGACTCGCAGCACATTTCTCTGAATATTTTCTTATGGTAAACAAGCATTTTTGAAACTTTTAAGGAAGCTTCTTGGATGATTTCTGTAAAAACTGAATTTTGAATCCAAATGAAGGATTTTGTATTTTCATACCATATACTTTGTTTTATGCCATTACTGATGTTGGTTTTCTTGTTTCTAAACAGAAATCACACAAACAAAACGTGGCAGAGAAGGAAATTCCTTCTACGTCTCATCAGAGGTAAAGAAATGCGCCACTCTTTAATGCTGCTGGAGATATTTATAGCAGTGCTTTAGTTGGAGCTCTTTTATTTCCCTTTTATTGGTGTTTTGTATTTACATCTTTTTTACTACTTCTAGTCTTGTCTATAATTTATATTGATTCAGAGATTAGCGTTTGAAAATGTAGAGTGTAAATGTACAAAATACATGATTTTGTTCCATTACAGTTATTCATTTTTATTTGCAATCTCCAGCATGTACTTCTTGTTAAAAATTTCCACTTTGAAAAATAACATTTACACTTTTGTCCTCATCAGCATCCCGGATGCTTCTGTTGCTGAAAATGTTCAAAAGAAGAAGAGAAAATGGAGACACCTCTGCTGTTCCTCGGTTTGCTTTTACACAAAACATATGAAATGCACATTCTCTTTAAATTGCACTTGTTAATTTAAAGTGACTTTACTTTTTTAATAAACGTATGTTTGTTCGTCCTCTGCAGCAAACTGACAGCGATGCAGAGGCAGAGAGCAACACTGTGAAGACACAAAAAAAGTCTCGCTGGTTTCTTTTTAAATTCTGGAAGGTATGTTTTATGGAAAGAGTCACTGTCATCAAGCATTTACTCATCACAGTTAAATGAGAAGAATTAAGAGCAATTTAGCACACAGCTATGTCCTCAAATTAAGTTCAAAGATGTTTAAACGTTTTTTTTTCACAGAAAGGTAAGTTCGAAGAGACTTGCAGGATGTTTCTCTAAATATTTTTTATGGTGAATAAGCATTTTTGAAGCTTCATGGATGATTTCTGTAAAAACTGAATTTTGATCAGAACCAAATGAAGGATTTTGTATCTCATAGGACAAACTTTAAAACTCAATTTAAAGCATGAATAAATTGTTTTTATTTTATTTAAAGATATTCCTATATATCTGCTTCATGAGCTGACAGCTCACTAAAGTGATAAATAATATGAAATAATACCAAATTTTCTAACTGGACACTTTTCATGGAGAGACCCACTTGGTATGTTTGTTTTATGCCATTACTGATGTTGGTTTTCTTGTTTCTAAACAGAAATTACACAAACAAAACGTGGCAGAGAAGGAAATTCCTTCTACGTCTCATCAGAGGTAAAGAAATGCGCCACTCTTTAATGCTGCTGGAGATATTTATAGCAGTGCTTTAGTTGGAGCTCTTTTATTTCCCTTTTATTGGCATTTTTCTTCCACCTTGTGTATTTGCATCTTTTTTACTACTTCTAGTCTTGTCTATTATTTATATGGATGCAGAGATTAGCGTTTGAAAATGTAGAGTGCAAATGTATAAAATACATGATTTTGTTCATGTTGGTATTCCATTACAGTTATTCATTTTTATTAGCAATCTGTATTAGCAAAATGTACTCCTTCTTATAAATTTCCACAACATTTACACTTTTGTCCTCATCAGCATCCCGGATGCTTCTGTTGCTGCCACACCAGCTAACCCTGAAAATGGTCAAAAGAAGAGAAAATGGAGACACTTCTTCTGCTGTTCCTCGGTTTGCTTTTACACAAAACATATGAAATGCACATTCTCTTTAAATTGTACTTGTTAATTTTAAGTGACTTTACTTTTTTAATAACATTATGTTTGTTCGTCCTCTGCAGCAAACTGACAGCGATGCAGAGGCAGAGAGCAACACTGTGAAGACACAAAAAAGGTCTCGCTGGTCTCTTTTTAAATCTGGGAAGGTATGTTTTATGGAAAGAGTCACTGTCATCAAGCATTTAAATGAGAGCAATTAAGAGCAATGAGGCACACAGCTATGTCCTATATATATATCAGGTAAGAAGCACCACGGAAAAGATCCCAGCAGACCTGAGTTGGGACACTTGGATTATGGAGCTTCTGGACCAAGAGAGTGGGTGGGAGCATGTGTTTAACAGGTAAGAGAAAGACGTCCTCCAAAATGTTTCAACTTCAAAGCTCATGCATACATGCACATACACTGCTCAGCATCCTGACATCTTTCCTAATTTTGTGTTCGTGTTTTTACCTTTTTGGAGCAGTGTAGCATGCGGTGGAAAAATAATAGAAAGTCAAACTGAGACTACAGACTGCTTCGGGTGAGTACACGTGGTGCACAAAGACCAAAGCTCACTTTGTCAAAGTGGAGAAAATGAATTCTTTTACACTGATACTGTAAACGTTGTGCGTGTGTGTCAGGTTTCCAAACATCGGAAACACCTGCTACATGAACTCCTGCCTGCAGAGCCTCCTCAACATTGAGGAGTTCATAAGAGACATCGGGCGTCAGGAGGTTTTGTGGAGCACAGATCCAGAAGCTCAGCTCTTAAGGTGCGCTACGTCAACCTTCTACTTTCTTCAAAAACCTGAAGAACAAAGAGATCTAACAGCAGAAATGTCTGTTTACCCTTTCCTTTCTACAGAAGGCTCATTGATGTCAGGGACTGTCATGAGTCAACAGATTATGGCCTTAAAGATCACCACCTAAGAGCTTTTAAGAAGGCATTCAGCAATCAAGCTCCTGAATACACCGGCAGTGCACAGAAAGTGCGTCAGCTATTTGGACATTTCGTTTTTTGCTTTACCTTCTGATTTTGGTGTACTGTTTTAAATCTCTCTGCTTTTCTTTCAGGACGCTCATGAATTCCTAACATTGTTCCTCAATGAGGTCAAAAGGCTCGCACCTCACCTGGAGAGGAACGCAGCTCTGCTGGGCCAAAGTTATACCTGCCCAGTAGAAGACCATCACATTTTTAAAATGGAAAACATGAGGACATGCAAGAGGTAAGCCTGTCTTTCAGAAACGCAGAGCTGGTTGCAATATTTTCATATACCTCTTTTCCACCTACCTGATCTTTACTTTAACTACGTTACTCCTGAAATGTGTAGCTGCGGTCACCAATCATCACAGCAAGAGGAATTCACCAGCTTGTCTCTTGACCTGGTTCCAGAGGGGTCCGTTATAAACATGTTAGAGACATACTTGAAGGTAAGATCACAAATTCCAATAGAGTTGTAGTGTCAGCGATCTTAACACACCTTTTTTGTTAGTGTTTGTGTGTATGTGTGTGTGCATATGTTGAGATTTCTTTCTACCATAAAGCCTGTTTTCTCTGTGCTGTTGTTCAGGAACAAGAAATAGAATTTCGCTGTGATTGTGGAGGGACGGCCTCAGAACTGAAGTCGTCTTTTGATACACTGCCAAGGTGAGTAAGGTCACATCAGAATTGATCGACTGACCAGGTTTCCAAACTGTGGCGCATCAAATATCAGAGTTTTTCGAGACAATACTTGAGCAGTCGTTTTCTCCCATCTTCTGTTTGTGTTTGACACTCATTCTTCTTATTTTCTACCTTGTTTGTGTTTTTTTTCTTTTCTGCCAGAGTTCTGATCTTGCATCTGAAGAGGTTTGGCTTTACACAAACCTACAAGATTCAGAAGGTGGATGACCCCGTCAGGCTGCAGAGGGACTTGGTGGTGCCATCCAATCAGGTAAAAACAGACTGCAGAACGTCTCAGGCTACGTCCACACTAGCCCGGATAGATTTGAAAACTCCGTGTCCACACTAGCGTTTTCAGTCATTTTCAAATAGTTGTGCGTCTGCATTGAAACGGCCGAAAACGCTTACGTTCCAGTCCTGCGCATGCGCAAAAGTGAGTGAGAATTACAGAATTTGAAGAAAAGCTATCCGGAGCATGTACAAACTGATATTAATCTTTTTTAGGGCTGTCAAAGTTGAGAGCAATCAAAACAACTGCTGTATAATGCACTCGGCTATCTTTGTTTAATTGCTCACATGACTGCATCACATGACTAAAATGCGTCATCGTTTTAGAAAGTCTGCGTTTTCGAGTGTCCACACTGCGACGGGACAGCTCCGTTTTCAAATGTATGCGTTTTCGAGAGCGTTTTCAAGATGCTGTGTTTTTCCTTGAGGAAAACGCCGTCTCAGTGTGGACGGGAGGTCAAAGCGGAGAGAAAACGATGTGTTTTCAAACGAAAACGCATTCGTGTGGACGTAGCCTCAGCAAATCAGCTTAATTATGGCACTGATGTGAGACTTTATGAAACTAACACTCTTTGGATTTGTTCCTTCTCAGGGTGGTGGCTGTTACAGTCTTGTCAGCATCATCAGTCATTATGGAGGCACAGAGTCAGGTAAAACAACAGACTTGTTACAAACAGAAAATGAAAACTTGCTACTTTTCAGTGAAGGACTCACACACAAAAGCTTTTGATGTTCTAAGAAGCACTAAGTCAAAATCACTGTTTGCTTGAATCAGTTGACTTCCAGAAGTTGGATTCATTTGTCTTAATGTGATTTCAGGACACTACATCTGTAGTTCTGTCCATCCTGAGGAGAGTCAGCACTCGACATCAGATCGCTGGCTCACCTATAATGACGCACAGGTGCTGCACACAACTGGATCTGCAGCTTGTGAGGAACAGCAGCACTCGGCCTACATCCTGTTTTACAAGAGAAACGTAAGAAGACACAGCATCTCATCCTGAAGTGAGAGAATTTTTAAATGTCCTGTTACCTTGTTAACCAGTTTTGTCTTCATTCTCAGTTCTGAAACAGGAAATGGAAGGAAGGAAGGAAGTTAAGGTCATCATCATGCTGAGAAGGAAAAGCAGTCGTCCCAGCCCACCATCGCACACTGGAGGACAAGTACTGGTAAGTATTGCCCTCAGGAGGAAGGGTCCTCCCAGAGAGCCTGGTTCCTCCCAAGATTTCTTCCTCCAGGAGGGAGTTTTTTCTTGCCACC
This sequence comes from Perissodus microlepis, assembly GCF_051167445.1. NCBI lineage: Eukaryota > Metazoa > Chordata > Actinopteri > Cichliformes > Cichlidae > Perissodus > Perissodus microlepis. The sequence continues at coordinate 36,642,696 of NC_140466.1, forward strand.
GTCGCCCCACATTCACTGGTCTCATCAGCAGGGACATTTTTAACATCCTAAGACCTGAACTCTTTCATGGCATGCATTTTTAATTTCTCTGTGCCATTTGGGTTGATTGGGACCTGATCGATGTAAAAACAAAGACATCAGATTCGGACTATCTTTTTTTTGTTTCTCAAAACAATGAGATCCACATATGAGGACGTTCATTTTAAATTTCGATTGAACAGTGGCAGTGTAATGTCCTCCCTCATAAGTGGATATCAGGTTTTTGAAGAGCAAAATTTTGTATTTTGGTCTAGACAACCCAAAATGTTATGTCCACATATGTGGACACCAGGTCCTAGGAGGTTAAAACAAAATCTACTAGTAGTGCACCACTACTAGAGATCGTCCTTTTCTGGACCAGTGTTTGGCTTGCTCTCTGGGAACAACAAATTAGTGCTGTCAGCGTTAACGTCATTTTAACTAATGACGTTAACGCTGACATCACTAATTTGTTGTTATTATTATTAATATTATTATTAATTTATTTGTAAAATAAATTAAATTAAAAAATAAAGAAATTATTTAATTCTTTATTTTTTTTGTTTTATTAAAATCAAAATAACAACAAAAACAAAAATAACTAATAAAAAAATATTAAAAGTATTCAGCAGTGTTTTGTGAAATTTGTAATGAGCCTTAGTTAAGTTGATGTCACAGAAGTTTCTGAATCATTTAGATTGTTCAACAAACTGATTCACTCAGGTAAAGATGGTAAGCTGGAGCAATGGTACCCTTGGAGTTCAGTTTAAGTTTTCAGACAAATATTCCCTCGATCAGTTGCAGCTTCTGCTTTTAAATAAATGATTTAGCTGCAAATGTTTAGCTGCAGGTAGCAAAGTCCAAAAGTGACAACATTTCCACTGCAGTCTCTCCAGAAATGGCTTATAAAATTTTGACCAAATTAGACATTTATCCTTGGATCAATTAAAGGGTGAAAATCTTTAATTGTACCTTTTATAACATTTTAACAAGTTACTGTCTCCTGCTGCATGTTTCCTGTTTTGGCTGAACTTCATCAGCTCAAAAAACTCACCGTGCTGTGGTGTACTAAATGACCTCATGTACAGGACACACTGAAGGCAGGTTTGCAACGTTTAATCAACAAAGTCAAGATCAGTTAACAACAGCTGAACTAAAGACTTTCTTTTTCTCATCGATAAAATGAGGTCCATGCCAATGCGCTCAAATGGGACCTCCATTAATGGTGAGGGGCATAAAGGCGCTTTTTGAATGACCAGCTGGTTCACCAGCTGACACCACTGGACGCACACCATCGGCGCACATCCAAACATGCAAAAAATGCAAGATGGTGGTGCGCACAGATACAGCGGCTCTATGCTCTCGACACACTGAACATGGTCTGTCCCTACTCGTTACAACATGTGGAAATGTCAGTGCTATGTCAGGGCGCACTATTTGACTCTCAGCTCTCATCATTTGATCAAAGGGCCAGTTGCATAATGCCATTATCTTCTGTGCAGCGAATTGCTGGAACGGGCAACCCAAACGCCACGTGTCCCTGTTGGTGGTGTGTGCAGGCCTACATACTGTCCTATTGAGCTACTAAACCCCGACCAATCAGTTTTCAGATTTAAGGGGTATGATGGCCGTCAGCTAACCGCAGCTGTTACTCTTTGCATTTTCCCCCGATATTTCTTTTCCACCAGTACTATGGGGTATTTGTGAATATCCATGACTGACCCGGCCAGTTGGTCTTTGGACAGGGTCACGGCAGTTTCAAGGTTAAAAAAAAAATCCCTTTCACTGACAGACTGAAGGAAAGCTCCTCAAAAATGGAGGGTCTTCAAGCTCCTCAGTGGCAGGAAAAGGTTTCCCGGACACAGTGTTGTATATTTGTTTCCCAAAAGATTGAAATAGTGGAGAGAAATCAGGTTCTGAAACCATCCAGAAGACAAAGTCTCCAACTGGTTTGTGGAAGTCCAGTTTCTCCAAATTAATCAGCGGGTGAAATGTCTCTTCATGGATGGTTTTGATTCTGTTGTTGTTCACGAACAAAGCCCTCAAAGCAGCATATGAAAGAAAGTCATCTTTCATTGTTGTCTCCAGCGTGTTAAAAGAGAGATCGAGCTCAGTGATGAGTTTTGAAGCGGCTGCAGGGACTTCTCGAAGGTTTTGGCTCAAACGGTCGCAGGATGTTGTTCACAGTGGTGACACTTGTTGACTGGTGATTGACAAGCACTGAGATACTAACATGACAAACACAAGAAACATCATGACATATTCTCCTGAGTGCCTGCAAAACACAAAATCAAACTCAAAGCTTTTCTCTCAGGTGCTGGTGTGGCACAATCTAATGATAAGAAAGGTCATGCTAACAGCTTTTGGAGCACAGCTGCACAAAATAACAGCTTTTGGAGCACAAAATGCATTACAGGCAAACCCAGTACCCAAACATGTTAACAAGGATAAAGAAAAAATCTGAAACAAAAGCAGGTAGTGTGGTGATTTATGTTGTGAGGATGCTTTCACTCCCATCAAAGTCACCCAGTGTTGAGAACCCAAATGAGCCCAAAAACCTCAAGTGGCTGCAACCAACAGCGAACGTCAAGAAGTGGATACTTGCATGTTGAGCCAGAAACATGCAGAAAACCCAAAAGAGGCAAGACGGCACATCTTGGTCCCACTCAGGCAGTACGAACACCTGGAAAGAGGAGCCCACAGTTCAGACCCAAGGTCACTGGTAAGGACACCAGCCAGCCAGTTATAAGTCTAGTTTTAATTTTCATTTTAGTTAGTGTTATGGCCATTCTAGGGGTGGCCAGACCATAATATAAGGGTGATCCACCCCTGTCTGACCCCAAGCAGCACATCACACAACCAGTACAATTTTGATGGTGATTTATTTACAGTGATTGAATTCTAACAAAGGAAAAGAGCGAACTATAGCTTCGGGGTGGACCCCAAAACAACAAACAAAAGGGACCGTATCTAAAGGATGTACAAAACTTATTTATGAAAAGAATAAAACCAAATGACAATGTCTTATCTCCCTAACTAACAAAAACACGCGAAAAGGGTAATCAAATAAAAAGGCAGTCCACCCCTACATGCTCCTGTATAAAGAAACAGGTAACACAAAGCCTGCCGGTTGAGGTCCATGGCGGTGTCATCTTATATGTTGTCTCAAGGTCATGAGCCAATCTGTATGGGCCGTCCCATGGATGCACCAATCACGGAAAGGCACCTGCACACTCAGATTTACATATGAGACAACATTACAACAACAGTCGTAACATTAACTAAAAATGTTTTTCACCATCTCGTTTTAACTTCTGGTTTAGCTTCAGCTAACTAAAACTAAATGGGCCTTGGAAATAATCACATCTTAATAGAGTGAACCATAGACTGTATAAAAGATAGGACCATTGCAACTTTACTGCAGCACTTCACCCTTTCACATAGTCCCAGCTCTTCTCTGTCATGTTTTATGGTGCTGCAAATGTCTTCAGTTGGTGAAAGGTCTGGACTGCTGGTGTCTTGTTGTGCTTGCTATGCATCCCTGACTCGTTTCTTCTTTCTGCATCAAGTAAGGAATGTAGTGAAAGTTCCCAAGAGGTTAAAAACACCACTGAAAACATGCCATCAGACCTGAGTTGGGACACTTGGATTATGGAGCTTCTGGACCAAGAGAGTGGATGGGAGCATGTGTTTAACAAGTAAGAGTATAACGTCCCCCAAAATGTCCCTAACTAACAAAAACATGAGAAAAGGGTAATCAAATAAAAAGGCAGTCCACCCCTACATGCTCCTGTATAAAGAAACAGGTAACACAAAGCCTGCTGGTTGAGGTCCATGGCGGTGTCATCTTATATGTTGTCTCCAGGTCAAGGAGACAACATATAAGATGGATAGACAGACAGATTTCAAAATAGCCAGCTGGAATGTTAAGGGGTTGAATAACGGGATTAAGAGGAAGAAAATGTTAACATATCTAAAGTTATCAAGAGTTGATATAGCCTTTATTCAAGAAATGCACATGTGCAAGTCAGAAGCCTTAAAACTTAAATGTTCCTTGGTAGGTAAAGTCTTTTCCAGTCCTGGAACTGATAAAAGTAGGGGAGTGTCGGTTCTGATTCATAAAGCAGTTAGCTTTACTGAAACAAAATTAATAACAGATAAGGAAGGTAGATTTATATTGGTTTATGGACAGCTACTGGACACACCAATAATTTTATGCAATATCTATGCACCTAATGCGGACATATTCGCCTTTTTTCATAACCTGTCACAGTATCTTTTGGAATTGGAAGGTGCACAAATAGTGGTAGGAGGAGATTTTAATCAAATACTGGATCAAGACCTAGATAGATCACTTCCTAGGAGAGGCACAGAGAGTAGATCTGTAGTTGCCATAAGGCAGATGACCTCAGATTTAGGTCTGAATGATATTTGGCGGACAATGCATCCAGAAGGCAGGGAATATTCCTTTTACTCTCCGCCTCATAATGTTTATACTAGAATCGACTACTTTCTTATTTCTGAAGCCTTAGTGAATAACTCTATAGATTCAAGTGTTGGTAATATAGTAATCTCGGACCATGTGCCAATTTTTCTATGTCTTGGAAATATTTTACAGATTCCTCAAAGCCGCAGATGGCATTTAAATGTGTCCTTAATTAAAGACTCTGGGTTTATTAAATTGATAAGAGATGAAATACAATTTTACAAACAGACAAATAAGCGAGAGGACACTACATTGGCTACTTGGTGGGATGCTATGAAGGCATACTTAAGGGGGAGGATAATTTCTTACGCTTCCTTTAAAAAGAAGGCAGCTAACAAGAATATCATTACGTTAGAAGCCAAATTAAAGGCACTTGAGGCAGTACATTCCCATACAAAAGACAGAGTTACGTTGAATAAAATCGTTAAAGTTAAATATAAGTTGAATGTACTGTACAACAGAAAGGCAGAATACGCTTTATTTCGCATTAATCAAGCATATTGGGAAATGGGAGAAAAGCCGAGTCGTTTATTAGCATACCGTCTTAAACAGAAAGACGGTATGAACCATATCCCAGGCATACGACAATCAGATGGGGTTATTTCAACTTCTATTAGACATATAAATGATGGATTCAGGGCCTTTTACAATAATCTTTATTCTACACAAGGGAGTTTAGATGAACAGAAATTCGAAGCATTCTTTACTGATTTAAACCTGCCACAGCTTTCTACTACTGACCAGCAGATTATAGATGCTCCAATTACAGTGGAGGAGATTACCCGTGCAATTAACAGTATGCCACTTAATAAAGCTCCAGGATTAGATGGGTTACCATTGGATTTCTATAGAGCATTTGAGGATATGTTAAGTCCCCTGTTGCTCGATGTTTATAATGAGGCCAAAGGAGCTTGCAAAGAAAAGCGTCTGGACTTCTTTAAGTTACTTGAAGACGTTTCACCTCTCATCCGAGAAGCTTCTTTATAATGAGGCGTTCAAAGTAGGCTCATTACCTCAGTCAATGCACTCTGGACTTATAACATTTATTCTTAAAACTGGGAAAGACCCTATAGACCCAAGTGGTTACCGCCCCATATCTTTGCTGAATTCTGACCAAAAAATCTTGGCAAAGGTCTTAGCGGGTCGATTAAAAGTAGTAATGGTGAAAATAATTCATGCAGACCAATCTGGTTTTGTTCCAAACCGCTATGGTTCAGATAATATTAGGCGGTTGGTTAATTTGCAAAATTATGTATATGATTCAGTATATCCAACAGTGGCCCTATCGCTGGATGCTGCAAAAGCTTTTGATTGTGTTGAGTGGGATTATCTGTTTAAGACATTATAAAAGTTTGGTTTTGGTGACAATTTTATTAGGTGGATAAAGATATTATATGATTCGCCTTCAGCGCGAGTATTGACGAATGGGCTCATATCAGACCTATTCCTTTTACAGAGATCCACAAGACAGGGTTGTCCCCTTAGCCCCGGTCTTTTTGTAATTGCTATAGAGCCTTTGGCACAAAAACTGAGAAATAATGTAAATATATTTGAAATTTCGATGGGTAATAGTCAACATAAGCTTCTATTATATGCAGATGATATGTTGTTACTCATGACCCAGCCTGGGAAGTCAATTCCAGCCCTATTAGAATGTATAGAAAGCTTTACGCTGCTTTCAGGGTATCGCGTCAACTGGGATAAATCAGAGGCAATGCCTAAGTCAGGACACTGCCCCCATACTTTATTTAAACAGTGGGAGTTTCGGTGGTCCGTGAATGGTTTGAGGTATTTGGGGATACAAATTACCTCGGATTACACTAAGATGGTTCGAGCAAATATGGAGCCAATGTTTGAAAGAATAAAAATGGAATTTGGTAGATGGTCCAGAGTACGTCTCACAATATGGGGTAAAATTAGTTGTATTAAGATGATGACTGCACCCATGATCTTTTATATTTTATCTAATATTCCATTACACATTCCAGATAAGTATTTCAAAGATCTAGACTTTTTAATCCGGCAGTTTCTTTGGGGTAGCTCACCGCATCGTTTAAGTATTAAGAAACTTCAAGCGAGTGCAAAACAAGGAGGTTTTTCATTGCCTAATTTCCAATGGTATTATTGGGTGATGAACGTGAAACAACTTAGAGCTTGGTTACCTACTGCACCAGTTAAACCCATCTGGTCCCATATAGAGACGGAAGTTAATGGCGGTATTTCTCCTTGGAGGGAGCTGTTTGATACCAGTCATAAAACTACCCATCCTATAATTGCAAAGACATTGTGGTTTAAATTACACAGGGCAGGTCGCTGGGACTTTATTAAATCACCTTCGGCAACCTTATGGAGTAATAAAAGAATTTTAATTGGAGGGACATCGGTTGACTGGTTACAGTGGCGTAAAGCAGGCATCCTTAATGTATCAGATTTATTTGACTGTGGGACTAAATGTTTTTTAAGCTTTGATAAAATTGTAGAGTTATATAAGTTGCAGCGTAATCAATTCTGGAGATATGTCCAAATACATAGTTCATTATCGAAGTGGCTGGGAACCCCCTTGAGTTGTCCTGTGGGCAGCCCTGTGGAAGTCCTGCTCTCAAGATCACCCTTGGGTAAAGGTACCAACGCTAAGATTTATCACTTATTGCAAGAACGGTCAGCTGACCCTCTCCTTAAAGTTAAGGGCTACTGGGCCCAGGACATGGCATTGGACATATCTTCAGTTGAATGGGATTCATGTTTTCAAAATGTTAATACTATGTGTAAAGAAACAGGCAGTAGATTTATTCAACTTAAGATAATCCATAGGTGGCATCGAACACCGCAACAATTGTATAAATGGAACCTGGCCTCTACGGACGAATGTTGGAGATGTGATGGTCAAAATGCTTCGATTTTACATATCTTATGGAGCTGTTCGGCACTTCGGGATTGGTGGGAAAATATAATGGAGGTAATTTTCAGTGTTTTAAAAAGGAGATTTGGTATCTCACCAAAACTGTCCATACTTGGTATAACCACAGAACTTTCTGATGGAGATTTTTCCAGTTATACAAAAAGATGGATTATTTTGGCTCTTACTACGGCCAAACGGGTCCTGCTAAGACATTGGCGGAAAAAGAACCCCCCTCCCTATGAAGAGTGGCTAAAGACAATGGCTAAGTTGGCGTCTTACGAAAAAGTGACTTATGGTTTATTCGACAAATTGCCTCAATATGATTGTATTTGGTCCCCCTTTACAAGCTGGCTTTCTGTAACTTGAAGAACAGAGGAGTAATGACAGAGTGGTGGTGTGGGGATTGGTGTGCGAAGAAAGAATAGGATAACTTCCCTTTGTTTTGTTTGTTTGTTTTTTAAACTATTTATTTATGTAGTTATCCTTAAGCTCTGTTATTGAAGTTTAAAATGAAATAAATAAAAATTGTTGATGATAAAAAAAAAAAGTTTAAATTTCAAAGCTCATGCATACATGCACATCCAGTGCTCAGTGTCTAATTGTGTGTTTGTGTTTTTACCTTTTTGCAGTAGCGTAGTGAAACATTTGGGCGGTGGATAAATAATGGAAACAAATCAAACAAATGACCATAATTTCCTAACCGTAGGGGCTAGAACGGTCATTCTTACACCGTTTTGTTCAGAAGAGATGGGGGAATCTTGAAGTGTTGACAATTTATCATTAAAATATGAATTATTAAAGATATTTGACTTCTAATGCACCATAACTGAGTAGAGCAAAGCAAAAACTGCCTTGACTTGCCCTCAAACAACGCTTTCTAACTCTAAATCTATTTGGAGTATCAATATCATTCTTTCACCGTAAGAGACAGCAGGCTTTGGTGAACAATCATGGAAATTTTCTGGTCTCTGTGGAAATCCATTAAAAAGATATGACGAGAGAAAAAAGTGGTTCATTTCCAGAGTTTGAAATCTGAAGAAATCTGAGCGAAGGACGAATTTCCTACCCTCAAACAAGTCTAACTCATTTCAGAACGGTAATAGGTGAGAAAGAAATTCTTGAATTGTGAGCGTCAGGAGTATCTGAAGATATACTGGGACAAGCCTTATGTCTTAACTTTGCTTCGTTAAGGAGATATGACGATTCGAATATGCCTCTCATTACAGAAATCAAGCGGTGATTTTGAACAAGCTCTCCATTGACTTTCTATGGAGAGTTTTGCGACTTTGTGTTGGTCTGAGGAGATTTGCCAAAATTCTATAAATCGCACAACAATGATAGTGACATTTTCGGAAAGCCAGCAAAAATACCTACGTTTTGATGTATAATTTGTGGAAGTTGAGTGAAAATTGAGCAAATAGCAAGAAGTTGTTCGGACATGAAGAGAAGACTGCAAAACCTTCAGTGGCACACTGGAATCCAAGTGCATAGCAACCATAACAACGCATGTATTTTGTGAAAAAATCACAATTTTGCAACTGAAAACTTTAAGAGGCATAAAAGTAAAACGGTAAAAGATTTGAAAAAGCTGATTTATACCTGAATAGCCCAATAATTTCAGAACATTTTAAAGTTTGAATGGTTGTTCTACGTGAAAATATGAGGAAGTAGTTAAGTTTCAAAAACAAGCAAATTTTAGCAGAATTGCAGAAGTTTCCCATTCATTTCAATGGGACAAATTAAGCTTAATATTTTAAAAAGTATAATAGTGAAAAATACCAAAAGACATAGCACACATTAGCAGAAATAGCAGAATAGTTTAAAATTTGAACGGTGAAAATCGGCTGAAAATTGTGGAAGTAGTTAAGTGCCAAAAAGTGTACGGAAGTCCTAAGAGGAACTCAATAGTGTGGATGCTTAAAGCATCCACACAATGACGACCTTGAGCTTCAAGCTAATGTAAGTGTAATGCTATAGCATAAAGCGACTAATGGAATGATGAGGTTGTTAAATTAGTAAAAATACAGTAAATATATCCAACATGAATCATTTATATTTTTGGTCTAAACATAATTAAGTCTCACGCCTTTCACTTGTTTTAGAAGGATGTTCAGTCTTTTAAAACCAGTCATATCAAAATAACAGAAAATAGTTATGTTTTCTGTTGAAACTCCACCCCCCCAGGGTGTGTTCTGCGAGGGAAAATTCACTGTGGCGGTCCGCCATTTTTTGTCTTCACTTCGTTTACGTTTGGTGCTGAGCTTTACTTTGTCGAGGTAAACTGAAAACTACATGTTTGAGAGGAAACGAAGAGAACATCCATTAGATGGGAAAGTTTTTCTCATGAATTGCTGTTGAGCAACATAATGGAAAAAACAAGTCATTCCTTAAGTTAACTAACGATAATGCTAGCTTAAGCTGCGGGACAATATTATGTGCATTAGCTTTTTTTCAGTGTGTGCCCAGTCACATTCGCTTGTTTTTTCTCAGTGAATACAGACTAACAAACTTGTGTCCATTTAGTTAACTGGTTGTACCTAAAATGTTTTAGTTAAACAGTTAAATAAGCTAGTTTGCCATGGGGTGGGCTCTGTGTGTGTGTGTGTGTGTGTGTGTGTGTGTTCGGGAGGGGGGGGGGGGGGGGGGGGGGTGTCTTCACTAAAGTCGGTTTATTTAGGGCATGATACCTATGCAGTACTCATTAGGAGAGGAAGTGCATGAGGTGGGGCTTTATTTCATGTTCTGGGGCAGTGAATGTAATGTACTGATAACATGTTAAACACACACAAAAACCCAACAAATTATTTTAACTGATTTATAGAGAGACTGAGAGGAGGGCTTAAAGAGATAAAAATAATGACAATATAAATATGTTAAATTTATTTTTTCTGTATCGATATATGGTGCTTATCCCTGCTGAAGGGCAGATTGGTGTTGCTTCAGAACAATTCTCTAGCGCTGTTACGTAGAGGTGTTACAGTTAAGGTTTTAATAACATTATTTTATTTACTAGTGAAGATTTGCATATGTTATCTCACATTCTGTAAGGTAAATTTTCTGGAAAGGTCAAATTAACTAATTTAACTAAGTATTAATGAAAGACCTTGATGTGTATATGACAATAATAGATGTAGTTTCTGGGTCATTTGGCAGAACTGCAAAATGGCCAGAAGGAGGCAACTGCTGTGGTTGCAAACAGGCTTTGGGTGGTATGGAAGTAAGGGCAACTATGGAACTGCTCAGCAACATGGGACCCATAGCTAATAAATAGTAATATGACAAAAAATAACAACTTTGTGTGGATGTAACCTTGTGAGATTTGAGATTTTGACAGCATTTTTATGTGACAACTTCTCTTTTTAGATAAATGCAGAGTTTAAGCGCATTACCACCATGCCACTGCAGTCCAGATTACTCTCGCAGATAGATGTGCTATCTGACAAACTAATAAAGGTCTTCAAAAGGCGAGGAGGACAAATAGGAAGAAGACTTCAGAACATTCTGGAGCCCACGGCCCAGGTAAGAAAAAAATTTATTTGTGTATACACTTTAGGGAAAATAATAATTTTAACAAAATGCTGCTTGTCACTCTATGCCAGGAGTATGTTGAAAATCACCTGGGATTTTCACAATTTACCATGGGTGCGTTTTTTTTTCTTCTTTTACCTGCATTAGAACTATGTGTGGAGATCATAGTTGAACACCTCTCTATGCTCTGACAGTATCTTGCTTCTTTGCATGGAGATTTCACTTCAGAAATGCATTACCTTTTTGAGCATTCTGAGGACTCAAATCACATGCTGTAATGAATCCATTTTTTTTCACCTAATGTGTTAATGTTAACATTTTTGGAATAGTGACACAGATTAAAATAAGATTTGGTATAATGTTCTTTGACCAGTGTTCTGTTTAATAAAATTTTGGAATTCTGCATTTTCTAGGCCACAGATGAAGCCATTATCCAACGATATAATAAGGAAACAACCAAGGGAATTTACATCATAAAGTCAAGAGATGCCAGTGGCAGCCCTGAGGACATCGGGATAGTCCTTGAAGGCCAGAGAGTCTGGCAGGATTTGGATAACTATACCCTAGCAGCTGCAATGCTGTTTGGACTAATGTACACTTTGAACCTCACCTACCCACTGGAAAAGTATACCTTCGAGGTATTATAGAAACTGGTTATGGAGTTCAAAAGGAACAGCCTTTCAAAGAAGGCCCAGGTTTTCAGGACCAGACTGTGCGATTGAACAGTTTTCCAGTTATGATGTGGGAACAACATGTTTACCTCTTCGAATATGTACCATCCTTTCTTTTAAGCCAGCACTGGTAAAGTTGCAGTACATAGTGAAACTTATTTTTCTGGCACTTTTCAACTTGGGGCCTTTATTACTGCAGTTTTCACTTTTCAAGCCATGGCTCTTTTAAAAAAAAATTCAAACTTTGAATGTCCATTTTTCTCAATGGAAATGGTGCCTTGCACCAATTTCACCAGTTTGCAATTTTTTTCCCAAGGTGCACCACTACAAACAGATTGCATCGTCTAGTATTAGTGATTGTGATGTTTAGTGATAGAAGCAAGCCAATACTAATCAGTTTAGGTCTCTTGGTTTTGTGCCTGTGGGTTATAATGTTATTTTAAGTCTCTTCTTTGTGTCATTTTAATAATTACACCCCTGTTGCCATATTACCTTATGGCTCTTACATTTAAAAAACTATTTTTTACATAAGCGCGATGTCATAAGGCCCCACAATGTTGAATTCAGCTTACAGAAGATAACTTTGAGGAATGTTGTGGAATGTTTTTCAAGAGATGCATTGTACAAATATGACTCATGTATATTTTGGAAGCCTGAATTGAAAGTCCATTGTTACAACTGTGTAGTATTTTCAAAAATACAGGTCATTGTTCAAAAATGTTTTGCTTATTTCTTTGATTGAAGAGAAAGTGTACAGTACATACAGTAAGATCAGCCTTAATTTAGTTTTATTTATTGAACACTCAATTATATATTAGATTATATATTATATATTAGAAATGTGTTATAAAATAAAATAAGCTTACCATAAAATAATCTTGTCAATATAACACATAGTAGTCCAATACAATTAACACAAAAAGTTCATGTCTGATAAACAAGTGGTTTCTATAAATATTTGACCGGAATGGAAAACATAACAACAACATAACAAAGTCATGTTCATGTTACCAGAAAAATGTGTGCAGGTATAACATAAAAAACTAAGGTTAACCAAACATAACTTAATTTCGTGCAACCGATTACAATAATTTTTTTATGTTTATCCCACTGATTATTTTTTTCAGTGCAGGTTTCCAGGTTGAGAGAAATCCACCTGTATTAACACACTAAAACATTCACTTAGTATTTCTTTTCTGAAAACATTCACTTACTATTTCTTTTCTGAAAACATCCACTTACTATTTCTTTTCTGAAAACATTCACTTACTACTTCTTTTCTGAAAACATCCACTCACTTCATCTGACTAGATTTTACTCTCTCTCTCTCGGTGCATACTTCTCACAGTCTGGCCGTTGCCTTTTATGGGCATGCAGAGTTCCTGTCACACACACAGCTGAAATTCGTGCTTGATCACACCCTATATTATGATAAAACCAACAGTAAATCAAATGTAACCACTTATATTATTGAGCTGAACCAAGGGACACTTTAAAAATCTTATAAATCCTGCTTCCTACCACAAAACTGAAACAAATCACAGCTGTATTTATCACTCAGTCTTACTCTGCCGACTGAAGTGTCAGTCTAAATCATGCACGATTTGTCTTTTCTATATCAAAACTCAGCCAAACATCAAACATTCACCCTAGTCATTCAAAACCTTAGTTGTAATATTATAATCAGCAAAATCAGCGTCTTATTTACAAGTCTTTAACAGTATTTGCAAATCATAATTATAAAACTCAAAAAACACGCTAAACCGGAAGCAAAAGTCCTCTGTGCGCTTCACAGCAGCCACCTCATTTGCATGTTCACACACCGTCTAAAAATAGCTCGCAGCGCTGCAGCGCGCTGTCGTCACACACAGTCTCACACACAGCTCTATTATTTTATATTACAAAGACGTCTTATATTTACAATCACGGTCAGGCCTGGCAGATTTAGCGCCTACACAATTTTGACAAATTTAAGTTAACGGGTCCAACCGAAGAAAGTCCAACTTTTTTGTAATCAATTAACCAGTATCAGCCTCTAACTGTATCTGGCCTAATCCCTAAAGTCCCTGACTCAATTTAACAGTGTCCAAAAAAGCGCAGACACCGTTCCAAACGGTGAGTGGTGCAACCACTAGTTATTCTGGAGTGCCCCAAGCTCCACAGTGACCAACTGACTATCCCTCAAAGAGGACAAGGCCTAGGCATCCCCGACCTTGGCAAGCGTTACCTCTGAGCACTGCGCTTCTTAGCAGCCTCTAACTGCCGTCCTATAATAATTTATAACACTTTGAAACAACAGTCAGCACCCCAAAACAAGAGTATGACTGAGGCAGGTGCAACCTAGTGATCAATGGAGCCTCTAACTCACAACATGACCAACTCAGGCCCAACCATAACCAATGGAGCCTCTAACTCACAAAATGACCAATTCCCTACCAAACTACTTGAGCCTCTAACTCAATTTCTTAGCAGCCTCTAACTGCATTAATTTCTTAGCAGCCTCTAACTGCATTTAATTCTTAGCAGCCTCTAACTGCATTTAATTTCTTGGCAGCCTCTAACTGCTTCAACTCATGAGATTTTTTCATCAAAATCAAAACAGGCATTTACCAGTACTTTCAGTGAGTAGACTTTAATTTAATCATGTCCAATTTGGCACACTTTGGAAATAATTCAACAGGTAGTGCCTTACCTTTGTATAAGCCGGCTTATGCCCACTCACGTCAGACCACTGGCTTGTGCCTGTCCGTTCGACAACCTCGGACCGTCCAAACCTCCAAAATTCCACCCCAATACCACAGGACGAGCCCCCAAACTGTTACGGATTCAAATATTGGGGATGGATACAAGAGGAAAAACCACAATAACAACACTGGTCCGGCCGGGTTGAGTCAAACGATGATTTTAATGATCACACGCGTGGGAGATGGACACCGTACGCAGACAGCATCAGATCTCAAAATGGTGGAGCATTGATCAAACTCTTATAGCCTCTAGTGGCCCCACCTAATCATAAAAGCCTAAACATTCACATTCTTTCTCTCACACAGTGCCTAAGCTACGACCTTGGCTCCCTGTTTATCTGCTCCTGCTGAGATGGGGCAGAAAACTCCAGTATGTTCTGTTCTCTTCTAATCAGACAAATAAGGCGATGACTTTCTGCAAACAGTATTTCTCATAACTCAGCAGTATAATGCATCATAAAACAATATCATTCATTCACAATAAACCAGCAGTCTAATGTAATGCAACTCAGCTTAACAAATGCAATAGTTATCACCTTCTAATTCAGGAGAATAATGCAAACTAAAACTACATAATAATTCACCATCTTTAATTAAGGGTCTAGCATGGCATAAAATAATATTATAATCTGACACAATCTCAAAGGATTAATTACTAATGACGCTGCTCGTGACCATTATCATTGACACGTGTCATTGTCCACCCGAGATTTACTTGTTCTTTTAATGACTCTGATTCTGACTGAAATGAAATGAATACATTATACAGATATGAATACAGCTGGTTTTATTTAGACCTTTCACAAAACACTGCGTTATGGTAAAAATGGCCTGTATTTGTATAGCGAAAAGCTGCTCAGATGACAGTGTCATCAAATGAAAGTTATCAAGTAGCTCAGGATGTAGAGCGGGTCATCTACTCATCAGAAGGTCGGTGGTTTGGTGCCTGGCTGCTCTCAGTCTGCATGCCAAATATCCTTACACTTCCTTCAGAGTATAAATGTGTATGAATACAAGGCACTTACGCTTTGAAAAAAAAAGTGCTTGTCTGAACAAATGTGAACAAAGCAAATTGTATGAAGCATTTTGAGTGCTCTGATAGAGTAGAAAAGTGCGCTATAATAAACAGTCTATTTACTATTCAGCAAGGACAGCAACCACAAAAAACAGGAAGATGTAGCATGTTCATAAACAGGGATTATACTGGCAAAGGATGAGTTGATTCCTAAACTAAAAGCTGGAAGAGAAAGTGGAGACGTGTCTTTTTGAAACTGAAAAAGAAGCTTGAATGTATATAGCTTGAATGTATTTATTTGATGAAGGCAGTCTGCACACTAAAAACATAAACAGCACGTTTTACATTCAAAACTCCATCATATCACTAACTCGGAAACCTAATTTAGATCATATACAAACTCTACATAGCAGTAAAAGGACAGGACTCACTATGGCAAACACTGGTTTGCTCAGATGTGGAGATAAGTATACAGTAGCATTGAAAACCTGGGATTCTGTACTAGTGATGCTGATGACACTGTTTAACCCGCTTCACTTGCTGCCACTGTTCCTCATTCCATCCATTCCATCAACATTTCAGAATAAATACATGTAACAATTAGGTAACTAGTCTGACAGAATACCAAGAACCTGACAGAGAGGAGGAAAACTGAACGATCCACTCATGGTGCTGATAAACCCATAGCTGCTCCTTTCATCTCTATTCAAACCCATCTGCAGGCACACTCTGCCCCGGGCAAACTCAATTAGCTAACGTATAGAGCACTTGTTCAGGAGGATGTGGTCTCGGACAACACAAACAAACAAAAACCCACTTCTGTTTAGATTGTGGTTGGTAGACTCCTCAACAATAAATCAAATAGCTCACAATGGGATTGCTTTCTTCTGCCTCACATTACTGAAAAATAAGAGTTTAATACGCATGAACACACATAATGAGAGCGTCTGTATCTCTGTCTTCTGTTTTAATAACACAGAGCGAAGATCAAACCATCACTCCCAAACCCGAGAATTTCTCTGAAGAACAAATGCAAGCAGCTGGAAACTAAAACAACAAACAGTAAGGGAAAATAAAAGGTCCCATATATCAGTTTTTATTGTTTTATGCAAATATTTATACATTTTATATGCAAAATCTAATTTTACTGATATGAAAATAACTTCATTTTAAAATCTGTCCCAGTGTCGGACTAAAGTGTTTCCAACATGGTTCAACCAAACATTTGGACCATAAATCTCTGTGACATGCATCTGTGCACAAACCAGGAGCTCCTGTTTCTGAAATCCAAGTGAAGCCTTGAAAAATACATTTCCACTGAGGACTGTCTCTGCTACAAGATTTTCTTTAAAATGGATTTATTCTACCCCGGATCAGGGTCTGCATAACGTCCTTCATTATTTCAGAGTCACATCTTCTGACTTTGGTTATCACATGTGATCCATGTCTCAGGTTTCTTCACAAACATTCAGTTGTCAGTGTTCCCAAATGGACCGTCTTCTCCTCTTCTTCACCGATCGCTGCTTTTCTTGTTCCCTTGTCCGTCTTTGATGTGCCTTGCGGGCAGGAGCTGAAAAGATAAGGGACATCATGGTTGCCAAGGCTTCTTGTCTCGACCTTGCTGGTCTGGTATGTGTTTGAAGCGGCACTTGTCGCCATAGAAACAGCCTGTGGTCCGCCAGTAAAAACACTCATCTCCATTTAAAGGTGCCCGCCATCGGGACCTGTGTGGACAGAAGCAGAGGAGATCCGATAAGAGATCAATAAGAAAAGTAACATCTCTCAGCTACTACTGAAAACTATTCTACGGTGATTTTGTTTGTGTCACACTGTAAGGGACCCCTCCCTCTGGAAAGCCCACAGATACACATTAATGAGTCGCTCTGTACCCAGAGGCAGCTGAACTTGGCTGAGTTCCTGCAGTGTTGGAGGCCAAGCTGCTGCTGCTTCTTTGCATGGAGGACCTGTGGATCCAGCGATCTGGGTACCTCATCACCAGCTTGTTGCCCCCGAGCTCCACCCCCTGGACAGAAGGGCACAGTGCAGTTAAACTTTTTTAAGACAAATTTTCATGACAACATTCAGTTTTTTTGACACTCAGAATTATCAATCAGTGTAACGAGACACAGACAGTCCCAATGATGAAGACTGTTTCTAGGCCCGTCACACACCTGCAGCTTGTCCAGGGCTTTGGCAGCCATGTTGGCGTTCTTGAAGTTGACAAAGGCACAGAAGCGTTCATGAAGAACTCTGATGCTTTCAATCTCACCGAAGCTGAACACACACAGAAAAGGTTAATACTATTAATAAACTATCACTGCTGGAAACTCTTTAAAGCTTTAATGTCTTCATAGACACACACAGACACACACACAGTCTTTACATTTTGAAGATATCACAGAGGTCCTTCTCTGTAACTTCCTGTGTAACGTTTCCAACCCACAGAGAGCGACAGTTTCTGAAAGACAGGAGGAAAAAACAGAGAAGAGAAGGAAACGAGTGTGGCGACCACACAGAAGGGAAAGTGTGGTTATTGTTCAGTGTTAACAGATGACAAAGATGCACAACTATTTTCTCACTTGTATCTACATGTCTCTTTCTATGAAGGAAATAAAAGAAACTTGTTGTGTTTCATTCCATTCAAATCACAACAAAGATTTCCCTGAAAGGTGCTCTGGGTTTCTGAATGTGTGATAGATGGGTGAGGTAATAACCTACCCACTCTGGTCCTGCTGAGAAAAGAGCTTCAGAGCTACGAGAGAGAAAAACAAAATACTTTGTCACAAAACTATATAAAGAAACTCCTTAAATTTGCTTAAATTTGGTTTTATTACAAAATACTGTCATTATGCAACAGTGCTGCCTCATGGTGGACAAAGGTGACATTGCAGGCAGTTCTTACTTCTGGCTTCGAATGAGTTGACGACTGCCTGAACAGTGGTGAACTTTTGTAGAAGCTCTTTGCTCTGCGCCTCATCGAAACCCATCTCCTGCAAAAACAAAGTTAAAAATCATTTATGTCAGACAATTGAAACATTTTACTGTCATCACTTGGAAAGCACTTAGCTCGAGTTTGATTTAATAAACACAGAATTGACTTTTTATTGCTCATTTTCAGCAAAAAAGAAATCTTACAAAATATTGGCTTTATAACAATAATAAGCTTTTATCTTTTTTCTAAGTTCAATGTCTAATCTCACATTCGATGAAATTCAAACGTAAACTACAACAGATACACATCTAAAACTGTGTGAATAAATGAAGGAATCTGGTTGAGTTTAAGGACAATGTGCAGCTGAGTTGAGCTGTTTCTCTCAGTCGTGTCCCATCGTCCTGTTGGACACCAGCAGTAAACAGCTCACTTTGGTTTGTCAGCATTTCTAAGCGCCAACAGTAACTGGTGTTCCCAAGAATTTAGGATGTTTTATACTTTTTAAAGTATGTGAAATATTTTTGTAAATTTAAGTTTTTAAAATATCTTCCAGGCAGCTGTTATACCCCAGAACCCTGAAGTCACTCGTGACGTTCCTCACCATGAGCTGAAGGACGCGACAGTTAAAGAGTTTTTTGGATGCTTCCTTACAATTCTGATCCAACTCCAGCACCTTCTCCAGGGCCTTCTCTGCTTCACTGTACCGCTGTCATTTACACAGACACGCAACAGCAGTTAGTGAAAGAAGGAGTGGAGGAAATAAAACGATAGAGTGTTGTAGCATCTTTTATGCAGAAACATAAACATAAAGACACAGTTGCTTGGCATTGAAATGTATTATTTGTTATATAGAACTCACTGACCTTTAACCCCACCAGAGCACAGCCCTTACGAAAGTATCCCTTCGGCCAGTCGGGAGCCAGCTGGATGGACCTTCGAGCATCACTCAGAGCTGAGGAGTACCGCTCCAGAAACCAGTGACAGTACGACCGATTTCCATATAACCTGAGGCACAAGAAGAGACACGCAGACACAGGCAGCAGGAGACTTTACTCAACCAAAGTGGATGTGAAAAAGGCTTAAGTCTGAGCTGGAGTCTGGGTTCACAGGTCAGCTCACCTGTGATCTTTGGGGTCGCAGAAGATAGCTTCTGTGAACATGTCTACCGCCTCGGTGTACTGGGCTTGCTCGAACATCTTAATGCCCTGCACTGGAGAAGGTCACACACACTTTTATGCGTAGAGTAGGGGTGACACATTCATTTTTTTGTCTTGATTCTTACTTATTACGCACTATCTGGCCACTTTATTAGGTATGTTTTTGGCTAGGCCAAACCATCCAATGTAGCAATGTCTGTTTTCAGTTCTCTGTGCTACTGCAACCGTCTGACTTTCATAAACAGCAACTCGCTTTCCTACAGGCAAACAATTCAGCAGCAACAATTTATGATTAGCATTTTCCTTTTTGTTTATCATTATTAATATTATTAATATTAATATTATTATTACAACTGTTGCCATTATTACAGACTCAGTAATAAACAAAGTAGACTGATCACTTTTGTTGACAATATTTTAAAAAACTGAAAACGTAGCTGCTTCCTAAACATAAAATTTACAAGACGTGCATAATTAAAAGGCCAATGAGTGTATATATAAGCACATATTATTCATGAGTTACATAATCAAATACTGATCAACGCTCCTGAAATAGACACCATCTTTTAGAGAGAAGAAATATTTCTTCCTTTTTTGGGGAATGACTAAATATTTTGCAAATTTGGTCCAAAATTTGGAATTTGACTGGGCTTAAATCTAAAAATGGACTGATGGTATCTTGTGCACTGAAATTATTGCAAGGCTGCAGCAATGTTCCCTCTAAGCTGCGCGCGTGTGCAATTGCGCACTGCTGGCACGGTCCCTGCGCACAAAAAATCTATGTTCTGCACAAAAAAAATCTAACCTGTATTGAAATTAAAGTAAATACATTAACAATTCTGTTTTGCAGTGTTAGTCAGTAAGTGACTGGCTGCTCCATTACGGGATTAGAACGATGCCACCTTATCCCATAGTCCAGCCAATGATGCGATTCACATTCGTATATACGCAGCTAATCAGCGTCGTCGGCAGGCTATGACAGCGTCCTTATGTGCCGACACCGGTGTTTTAGCGAGCAAAGCGGCGTGGCTGATGTGGAGTGAAGCCACGTTAATGACAACGTGTACAACCATTGGAGATGTGAGCAGGACAGACGGAAAATGTGCCATGTCGACCAATCACAAAATGATGTGGCAACATGGCATTTAGTTGTTTTAGGAGTGACGGCGGTGTTTTGAGACGTGAGAGATTTGAGACGTTTAGCACAAATCTTGTGTAGTTAGTGTGTAGTGTAGTCAATAGTTTTGTTGTGTGTGTCAGAACAATGAGGCGACTGCTGAATGCTACAGGTGTTACAGGAGTGATACATCTCCTGTTGTCAGGCCTGCAGGCTGTTCTTCTCCTTTATCTCACAGTGGACAGAAATTATTTTTTGGAGTGGCACAAATAATTTGTGTGGCATCAGATTTGATGCAGAACAGCTGATTGTTCTGTAAATAGTTTGAAATGTTTATTTAAAAAAACGCCTTGGCTGCATTTTTAGGTAAACAGCTGCAAAAAACTTTGTTTGCAAAACTCAGTAACTTTATTGAAGAAGTAACTATATAATTAATTGCCCAGCATTGGTCATTATATGCTGTATTTTGCCGACAGAGTTACAGGACTCTCTCCCAGACCACAGACTCAGACTCATAATACAAGTCAGAGCTTTATAAAAAAAAAAAGAAAAAAGAAAGTTGTGTTTTCAAGGAGTTCAAGTTATTTTTACTTCTAGTTGTGTTAACATACTACACAGGTCATGAACAAGATTTGTTTTTAAATTTTCATTGTAAGTGGGGCTAAAGCAGTTAATTAAAACTAGTGTAACATAAATGTAAAGGCTATAATTTGATTATTTTAATAAACCATGTAACTTGGATGGATTCGATGCTGGCGTGACCACAGTGCACACGTCTGCTGTTGCTCACAGTGGTCCAAATGTCCGCTCGGGAAGTTTGTGTGTTCGCTCAGACACATGAAAAATTAGAGGGAACATTGGCTACAGGATAGAGCTGAAGAAGAACACACGAGCAGACTCACATGTCAGGGACTCCCCCATCCTCCTCATTTCTTCTGTGTTCTCCTCCTGAAATCACCACAGAAAGTTCTGTCACTGCAGTCACTCAAAATACATTTAGCCAGCCGTACATGAAAGAGGATGGATCATATAAGCTCATCTCTGGGCTAGATCAATGGACCTTGTGTGTGTGTGTGTGTGTGTGTGTGTGTGTGTGTGTGTGTGTGTGTGTGTGTGTGTGAGAGAGAGACAGAGAGAGAGTACCTGGCTGCTCCTGGCCTCATTTTCCTTGTTCTCTCTGGAGATTTGCTTTGCTCTGTTCATCAGGCCTTTCAGTTTAATGTTGTTGGCAGCGTTGGCCACAAATGCACTGCTGATATCCCACCCTGGCTCCTGAACCACAGGAAGTAACACAAAACCTTCAGTATTATAGAGTGACAAAAACTGAAGATGTCAATCTGCTCTGACCTGCTCTGAGCTAAAAATACATAAATCAGACTGGCTGATCTTTATGATCCAGAACTGGAGGCGCTGAATCCAAAATACGGTGCAGTAGCTTTAGTATTTTTTAGAGGTTTTACTGTGTTTGTGCACAGATCTCTTAGTTCTCACATCAGTCACAGTTTATCCATAAATCAGAGCTTACCTATTCATAGAAATGCAAATACTTTCTAAGACTCTGAGTCGTGTCTTTGTGTGTGTTCAAATAGTTCTGAAACACATAGAAGTCAGGGCAGGTTCAATTTTATGATAATAGGAATACAGGTATTGTGTACAAGTCTTTCACAGTCTAAGACCCGTATTGCTTAAAAATATTAAGGGAATGATTTTTAATCAGAGTACAACATCAAGTCTGCTGCTTTGATGTTCATGAAAACAACAACAGCTGCACTAGAGGGACAACAATGAGACAACCCGTGAAACAGGAATGGTGTGGGACACCATGGGCACTGAGGTTTTCTTCCTCCTCATCTTTTCTGACCTTTTTCATTAATTGTGCATTTGGTTAGAGTCAGTGTCATGAGGTGATACTTGGATCCTACAGAGGTTGCACAGATAATGAAGGTCTGCTGTCTCCCAGCACAGTCTCAAGAACACGGAGGAGATTCCAGGAGACAAGCAGTTACTCTAGGAAAGCAGGACAGGACCATAGAAGGTCCTTAACCCATCAGCAGGACCGCTATCTGCTCCTTTGTGCGAGGAGGGACAGAATGATCACTGCCAGAGCTACAAAATGACCTCCAGCAGGTTACTGTGTGAATGTCTCTGACCAAATATTTAGAAACAAACTTGATGAGGGTGGCATACAAGCATGCCCAATCAAACTATTAAATGAGTTGCAGCAATGCAATTTCAGCAAAATCTTTGACTTTTGGGTGTCTTTGAATTCAGCCCTCTGTAGGTTGATCATTTTTATTTCCATCAGGTTATGTGGCATCCTTTGGGTCCTAACACAACACCCAGTCCATGTCAGGATAGATGCTTAACATGTCCTTTTTTCGCATTGAGATCTGCCACTGCCACTGCTTTAAGCTTTTTGAACAGTGTATGTGCATGACGGTGCACCATCATACCAAGTGCAAGTCATACCAAGCATGTTTGGAGGAAGTTATTACAGAGTAGAAATCAGTGTTTTCTATGATAAGCCTCATGTGTCGTACTTCCAGAACACCTTGCAGGTCTGTTAAACCGTTGAGTTTCTCTTTTGCTTCGCTGGATGAAATATGTTCACAGACACTCTGTTTTATTATTTATTTCCCACCAAATGGACGGGATAAAACACTAAGTACGGCTACCTTGCTTCAACCCACCTCATCTGACATCCTGTGGGACAGCTGGCGGTTCGTCTTGCTCTCCGTTGCCACGACGGCAGCCACTGATTCAGGATTGCATCTGGCTCTGGAATGAACGGCAGTCCATCGCTCTTCTTCTTTCATCTCCTCATCACTGTCAGTATCTGACACTTCTCCAGCTGCTTCCTCTTCCTGTTACAAAATAAAAGCATCACTGTGGAATAACTATAAAATCATTATAAAAAGTGACTGGATACACTAGGCCTTCTTCAGTGTGGGAGTAGAACAACTTGAAACCTTGAGCTTTTGATGACCTGGATTTGTAAGAAGAATTTGTCTTCACTCAGTATTAGGCAGTCTCTCTCTTTTGTGTTGTATTTCACAGAAAGTGAGCATTTTATGCACAGTGTTAGATTAAAGCAGCCAGTAAACCCAATAAAGAAGAAAACAAGTGGTGATGTGATTGTTTTCTCTTATGCAGGGCACCACTGTGGTTGGCATAAGCTGGCTAGTGGTACAAAGAAAGGCATTCAGCATGTTTTTGAAAATTATATATTTTAGCCTACATTATAACAGAAGAGCAAAATGTTGTTATAATAAAGCCTTTAAAAATAAATGTTGAGCAATTACAATCTAAGTCACAGACTGTACATAAAAATACAGACTTATGACTTTTGTACTTATTATAAAAAATAAGTAAGATGCAGATACCTGTGAGAACTGATACCTGTCTTTAAATTTACAATAAAACACAGCCTAGCTGACGACAGAGCAAAGGACACTGAATGGGGCTGCAGCAGAGTAAATGGTTTTGTGTGCAACCTACAGACAAAGGTAAGAGCTGTGATTTCTACACAACAGATTTCTATTGTCTGTAATTTTGTATATAGTTTAAGAACATATATAATACTGTATAATAGTAAGTGTTGTCATTAAACCACCATTGTAAAAAGATGACAGTTCCACCTGTGATAACATATATTTGCTGCCTGCGGTAGAACAACACAAAGACACCAAGCAGAAAAAAGACTTATTACATGAATCAGATACTGCATAACGTGGAGTGAAGGTGGATTGCAAAGTGGCTTGCAGAAGCACGGCAAGTGTGGGCAGGATAAGGCAACTCCGATAGTGTCCCAGCTAAGTGTGTGAAAGGGTATGAGCTGAGGCATCAGGTGATGTGGTCCAGTACTTGGACCAGGTAAAATGATTGCAGTGAAAAGAAAGAAAAGAGAAAGAAAGAAAGACAAATGTGAATATTAGCACCGCACCTGCTCTGAAGCATCCTCCATCCTCTCCTTTCGCTCTAGTTTCCTCCGTTCTTTCTGCCTCTGAAATTAAGAGCAAGGACATGATGGCTATGGGATGATACATGATGACATGAAACATGAGTAAACAGAGGTGGAGAAGCACATGTGTATTAGAGGGTATCATAAAATGAGGAAAGAGGTTGGTTAATGCATTTAAACAATGTGTGTGGACAGGTGGAGCTGCAGGGAATGTGAGTAGTGCTAAGATGTATGATAATGTAGCAGATGCAGTCATTTCAGTTAGAAAACAGCTTTTAACACTGACAACATACTATATAAGCTGTAGGTATCGTAATAGTACTGTGTAGACCTGAGCCACCACTCTGTTCTTTACACTTCACTTCCAAGCAGCCAGACACTCGTGTCGTTTTTAAAGTGGTTTTTGGCACTAGTTCTCCAGGCTTTCTGAAGGTTGGCTGCTTTTCCACTTATCCACTCCTTGAATCTGATCATTTTAACTTAACTTTCACATCATCAATAAGCATAGAAGAGGACAGGAAAGAAGTACAACAATGAGTGTCTACAGCCAACCAAAGCAGAGGCTCTGTCATTGTTTGGAAGTCAAAATTACTGGAATTATGAATACAGAAAAGTACATGAAGATTTTGATCCACCGTGCAGTGCTATCTGGAAGGCATCTGATTACCAACAGCTTCATATTTCAGCATGAAAATGATCCTAAAAACAATCCCATTGCAGTAAAAGCATACACGGACACACAATGAAACACTATCAGCCATGGATTTCCCCAGATCCCAGACCTCAACTTTATTGAAGCAGTGTGGGATAATTTTAATGGAGAATGGCAGTCAATATCCAATGAGCAGCTTTAAATGCCCTTCAAGAAGCCTGGAGAGCTATTCTGGAAGACTACTTTTACGAGAAAGTGTACAAACTCTGTTTTTGGCTTTGGCTTGTACATTAATACCATTCATGTTTACACGTTTAAATAAATTGCTGTACCTACTTCACATTTTCCTAGTGGTGGTTCAAGACTTTGTACAGTGCTGTTGTGACTTTTTCTTACTTTCCTTTTGGCCCTCCTTCTTTCAGCTCTCCTTCTTGTTCTCTCCTCATCATCCAAATCCTCTTCATTGTGCATCATGGCCTGCTCCACAAACAGGAGCAAACACACACACATTCATTCCATGACTGGCTTTAAACACCAGCTGACCAAATGATGACGCATAGTTTATAATCGCTCAGTGTACCTGTGATGACTTCTGATCTTTCCTCCTGTGTGATGGGTCATGGGGTCCATTCTGAGCCTCCATCTCCTCCTCTCCAGAACCGTCTAGACACAAACAAACAGGAATATTTTCATTGCACTGAGCCGTTTTCCTGCAAAGTGACAGGACACAAAAGGCACGATGCGAAAACACAAACAGCCGCTTTGCTATCAGTTTAACTGGGCCTCTAATGACAGGCATTTGACTATGTTTTCTATTTGTCTATAGAGTACCAGAGCACGTGCTCAATTCAGATCTCTGACTGGCCAATTTCCCTTGCAAAACCATGCAGGTGATCGTGTGGCAGCTTCTTACAGAAGGAAAGGAAAGGAGGAAACACATAAATGTGTCACCTTATCTGGTCTCATCTTTCCCCTTCTGTTTCAGCGTTCTGGGCAGCTACAATAAACACAATTGCTATTAACTTATTTAAATACAGGCCACTGTACATCTCTATTCTTAAAGCGTGAAAGAAAAAGCACAACACAGGATCACGGAAAGGTCAAAACTAAGATGTCAGTTTGCTGTTTAGGTCAAACAGACGCTATGTAAAACTCACAGTACAACAAATATATCAGTGCCAAGTTAGATATTTGTTTAAACTGAAAAACATGCAAATAAATCTGCCTGTTTCTCCTGATAACGTCAGTGTGGTGCATCTACATCATTCAAGACCACAAGACAATTTTCCTTCATGTAGTGCTTCCAGCTTACGTGCAACTGAAGCTACTTTGTTATTTGTGTAAAAGGCACAGATGCAGGTGATTCTACACTCTATTTGTGGCATCAGTCTTTTCATTGATTCTTTTCTTTTCCCCCCTCGAGATGTTTGTCTCATGATTAAAGCCAAAATATAATCACAAGTAACTCTGCACTCTACACGATTTAATTGAAATTTCAATGTGGTTAAAAAATATTGAAATCAGAAATGCAACTTGTTACAAAATGTAACTTCTTGCAAAATGCAACATGCAAAATGTAAACAAAGCAGTTTTATGTAAGGAGATGGGGAACTCCAGGCCTCAAGGGTCGGTGTCCTGCATGTTTTAGATATCACCCTGGGTCAACACACCTGAATCAAATGATTAGTTCATTACCAGGTCTTTGGAGAACTTCAAGACATGTCAAAGAGGAAATTTAGCCATTTACATGAGCTGTGTTGGATCAAGGACACATCTAAAACCTGCAGGATACTGGCCCACCCCTGAGTTAGATGGTAATAAAGCCATCTCCATTGATAGGATCAGATAATTTAACAACTTAGGCTCTGGTCACGCAGGTCTAGAGACTGATTGGTGACCACCTTACAACCAACACTCACTACGGAGAAATGTGTATTTTCCAACCAGCCATTGATTTGTTGGCAGTTTAAACCCTTTAGATGCTAAGTGACCACCTGGTGACCACTAGGGAAAATGTGTATTACCAACCACTAGTGAATGGTTGTTGTAAGATGAAGTGGTATACAGATCTGCAACAAAAATCTCCTTCAGATTGCTTTGTGACAGTTTGCCATAGTCTCCTGTAGTTTGCATTGAAGATGCCAACTTGTCAACCAGAAACTATTGCAAAGTACAGTGGAACTCCGACTTACGAATACCCCATTTAAAGAAAAATTCAAGTTACGAAGGCACTGAACGGCAATATTTCTGCCCATGTTACGGCAAAATGCCCGTGTAACGAAATCCACTGGCTCTGATTGGCTGAGCCTACAATGCCCACAATGCCTTCCAAATCATGTGACAACCCCTTGAACAACGTATTGTTGTTCTAGTTAGCAATTAGCCTATAGCCTATCGTTCAGCATCGCCTCACTCAAAAGGCGCCATGGGTGCTTCGACTTACGAAAATTTTTGACTTACGAAAGACACTCGGGAACAAATTAATTTCGTAAGTCGCGGTTCCACTGTACTTTACAGCCTTACTTACTTACAATCCAGGTCTCCAAGAATAGAATTACAACTAACAGTGGTAAATAACTAACAGTGGTAAATAACTAACAGTGGTAAAAACAATGAGAAAACACAGAACTCACGGAAAACAGCCAGCATGACATGAATAACGACTAAATTCCAACAATGCTAAAAACAATGGTAAAAAAAAAACAAACAGCCAAACAGCAAGCTTGACCAGACCACGGGGGACCTCAGACTGGACCAGAAGCAGTTAATAATGTCTGATTTAAAACTGTCAGTTGTTGAACAGGTTCTTATGTTGGATGGGAAGATTATTCCAGAGCTTAAGGCCAATAATAGCAGAGGCCTGATGGCTTTGAGTCTTTAGGTGAGAAGAGGGAACTGCGAGAACTTGTTAGGATGATGAGTGCCTCAGTGACCTGGAGGCAAAATAGGGAGTTAAAAGATGTGTATTAAGGAGTTAATACAGAGCGGTGTTTAAAAGCGCATAACAAAAATGTAAAATCTTTAGAACCCCACAGGTAGCCAGTTCAGCTGAGCTAAAACAGGAGTGAAATTACAATCAAGCAGCTGCAAACAACAGAGATTGGAATTAGTCGAACTAAAATACAAGGAGCTGCAGTAGTCCAGCCAAAAAAGTGTGGATAACTGTTTCAGATCCTTCAGTGCAGCAGCGCTTTATCCCATCATTGTGCTTCTGTTTTTCTTTTTAATGTTATTGTGTTAAAGTGCACAGAACAAAAGAACATTTTGAGTGTGACTACTTCTCTACCTTTCTGTCTTCCCTTTTGTTTTTTCATGACTGTTACAGACCTAGTAGGTCCTAGCATGGTTTTTCCTATGTTGGCATGTATTACTTTCCCTCCCCTGACTAATGTTTATTACATGGCACCACAGTTGTGTCTGTTTGCATAAACATTTGCCTACACAGAGGGGTTTTCAACCTACACACACCTTTTCCCATGCAGTCCTCAGCACGTAGCTCAACTTTGTGTATGCTGAAGGCTGACTAGTTGACAATGCTGACAGCAGAGTGCAGCGGGAATGGAAAAATGTGAAAGAAACTCAATGATAAAAAATAAAATACACTATGAAAAGCACAGACAGTGGCTGCAGTGAGCATTTTTCACTGTTTTTAACACCCCGTTTCACTTCAACTCTTTATAGGTTACTAACGTTTCCACGCCTGGAAAGGACCAGCAGCTGCACATGTAAGAGTAGCCCACAGGCTGGAGGGCTACTGTCTTTATCTGACAACAGCCACTTTTTGTAGGTAGACGGGCTGTCCATAACGCCTTATGGATTACCATTGGAGAAGCACATAGAGTCCATTGGGTATTGCCAGCTGCAGCTGACTCTACTTAGCAATTATACCAGGAGCACTTAAGTCTGGGAAGAGAGCTCCAATGCCAGAGAGCTTTTCTCCAGTGTGTCCTGTGCATTTGTAGACTCTTAGTTTCTTAGAGTGTCCCTCCTTTTTTAACTTTCAACAGGTGAGTGGAGGCCGTGGTGAGGGAAACGCTTGTGGGCCACACTAGGAGATCATCATGCCTGAAAAATGCCTGACACATCTGACCCTCTGGACAGAAATAGTGCTCAAACAGCTAGAAGCATTCTAGAAATATTTCACTCTTGCTCTTGTTTAATTTTCAGCTGAACATTACCCAGTAAGTTAAACTTTTCAAATTCAAACAAGACACATTTACCAATCAATCAATTATTAAAAACTCAGACGGGATGCCAGAACTGGGATGGTCAAAAAAATGTCACACCCAACCGTTTCACAGATCAGTGACCTTGCGCTTAAACTAGAAGCAGGGAGAGCCAGAGCAGCCTGTGCATTTCAAGTGACTATATTTACTTTTTATAGAATATTTGACATGCCACTGAGATTTAAAGGTTTCAAGGGTTACAAGGGAACCTCCACCTTTATCACACTTGTTAATGACTATATTTGCAAGACAGTGAATCACGTAGTAGTTAGAGGTTACTAAAACTGCCTGCGATTTTTTTACTTCCTGAAAAATCAATATGTTGAGTTGTCATAGATAGTTAGTAACTTGTTGAATTTTTTTCTCTTTAAAGTATTTCCTTAATAGGTTGCCAGTTTGAATAAACCATGCAATATGCAAACTTTGTCTGGTAAACATATTTAAACATTCATCAGACTTTTCTATTTAGACCAGAAGTTATCAAACTGGGTGAGATGCCAATTAAAGGAGCTACTGGTCATTTTAATTCTTGTGTGAGTTTATTTTTCAACAATTCAAGATTTGGTCTGCTGTGTTATGAACAACAGAAGAGATCAAATGAAACAGATTTAAAACAGATTCTCCTCCTGCTGGCCACATACAGAATGTAAAAGGGAAAATTTTCCAGTGTGTTTTGTGTTGGTCATCATTTTGTAAGTGCAAACAAACTAATCGTGACTTGCAGAGAAAGAACAAGCATAAAATCATTAAGAATCCTTTTGTGAGTCAGTAATGAGAGCAGTTTTCTGTTGCTGAGCTTCCATACAAGCTGCGCTCTGAACAATTTGTTCTGCTGCCCTCGGAGCAAAAAGAAGTCAGAAGTTCAGTCGGAGAGCACCCTGGAGAATAAGTCCATTTCATAAAATGTCTTGTGTTATCAGCCTGCTGGGCAAAAACAACATCAAACTATCTGAGCTCTCAAGGTGGTAAATCTTTAAGCCTTGAGGCTAAGGCTGACGATACATTTGCACACTCCTGGCATGTAGCCACATCTTTACCTCAGCTATGTCTTCCTGATATGAAGCAAACCTTTTCAGTTATCGTTGTGGAAAACCAAGACCACGTAGCAGAAGGAAACCAGAATTATCTCATACTACCTGTCCATTTGCATTGCTTGATAAGAAATTGAGTCGGAAATGTGGGAATGAGTGGGAAATCTCTGGCGCTAAACGTACATTGGTACAGATTGCCACACACACACAACAAAGTCTCCTATACTCCCAAATATGAAGGCAAAGAGGGCGAAGGAAAGAATATACTTTATGGTGTCAGGCGAACATTTTTACCCCTCAAAAACAACATTGCTGCAACTGGTGCTAAGCAGAGAAGACTTTTTCATCAGAAACAGTAAGACACTGAATCGTTTTACCTTTCAGAAATGGCACCACCTGACTCAGTGGCACCAAAGACATGCAAAGGTATGAAAAGAACAGGAAAGAGGGAAGATGTTTACACGGGTGCAACAGGCTTGTTTTGAATTATCATCCACATTTAGCCAATGTCAAATTACAGGTTTGAAACAACATCACCACAACATAAATACCACTTACATGAAGACAGCCTATAGAGAGCTATTTTACAGTATGCATTGTGGGTTTTTTTGGGTAGGGCTGCCCTCCATGCTTTAAATTCATGTGTTAGTAGTGGAAGATCAGCTGGCATGAACAGATTTCAATACATCTGCAAGGTTGCATTTTATATATCATCAAATCAGGTGATATCTGTGGTGTTTCATTTCATACTGTCTTTATCAGATTTACTAAGAATACAGTAATCCAAAGATATGCAGACAACAACTGATTAATATTATCATGTTTCAGGGGAGCTTATTGTCTGATGATTTTAGTGTCAGAACGTCTTTGCCTTTGATGACACACAGCCTTGGAATGCCACCGGTTTAATGTAGCCAGCATAGTTTCCATTTATATTCATTCTTAAAATATTTGACTACACAAATGAAATGTGAATGACCATTTTATGATGAAACTGGATGAAGCTGGATGTTTTCATGAGGCATTTATACGCAGTTGTCTAAAGTGCTTAAACTGTGTACATGCAAAAGCAGACACTTTTTTCAGATTTTTGCTTTGATTTTGCTCATGTATTCGATTCTTCTTCTAGAGAATTGTACTCAAAGTAAATAACTTGCATGTAAAGCACAATTAATGCAAAACAGTGGCACCTTCTTCCCTTTTTTGTGCTGAACTTGAGTTAAAAATCATATGCAGACACTAGCATACTGCTCTGATAGAGATTCTCGTCTTGCAAGTGAATGAAATGCCCCAGTAATAAGACGTAATATGAATAATGCCGAGTGCTGCAGAACAAAGCACAATATGCAAGTCCCCATTTTTATTTGTCAATATGATGAGAAAACAAGTTCTCCTGGAGGATTTGCTAGTTACGCTAGCTACTAAGTAAGCTAGGTAGTTACATGTTACAACATGTGCATCCTAATCATTTACTAGCTTCTTTTTGCACTGACTGTGATTAAGAGGCTTCATGAAGTCATTCATTTAACTGGCACATTTAACTCCACCCACTTGCCATATTTGATTTAAAAATAAATAAATAAATAAAAATAAAACGCACAACAAATGTATCAGCAGTGCTCAGTCAGCTGGAAGATTTGAACTTATCACCCAGTCCTACCTCAGGCAGCACATATAGGACAACTAACAGTTTAATACCAGATAATCCACTGTTGCCTGTAAGTAACATTAAAATAAGATCATTCAACTTCATGACAAAAGAAACATGGGATTGAAATACAGCCAGGGCTATGACAATGTGGACTATTAGACTTTTTTTTTTGTATGCATAATCAACATAGACTCAAGGTTCAAAAGTAAAAGGACAATTCAATAAGAGGAGGTTTCATGGCTAGGTGAGGTCTATTCTTTTATCATTTTATATCAAACTAAATTGACTTACTAAAAGATTTCGATTTTCTTTTCAAGGGTTCCAGAGATATAAAAAAAATTTTTTTTGAAATGGCCAAAGCACTGTGGATATATGGATGATGGCAGAATTATTTCCTTGGTTTAAAAAAGGTCCTTCAAAATATCTAGTCAAGTCAACACTCTCACACTCTTGATGAAGGAGGCATATTGTTGTCAGGGTCTACAATCAATAGATTCCTTTATGAATTTATGAAAACCATGAAGACCAGATTAGACTTTGGCAGAAAACACCTGGAAGAGCCTGCAGAGTTCTGGAAGAAAAACTTCTTTGGACAGATGAAACCAACATGAACTTGAACCAGAATGATGAGAAGAGAAAAGTATGGCAAGAAATAGAATCACGATCACAATCTGAAGCGCATCACATTATCTGTCAAACATGGGCAAAAATATTCTGGCCTGGGCATGAAATGGCTGCCAGTGGAACGACGCTAGTGTTTATTGATGATGTGGCTGCCAGCAGAAGTGGCAGAATGAATCTCACTGTCATTCCAAATAGGGCTGGGCCATATCATACCGTTCACGGTAATACCAGTATAATGTTGGCCAACGATAAGAAAATGAAATATCGCGATAGAATATGGGTAAAATGTGCATGTGCAGTGCCTTTGTTTTCATACGCACATGGCGGAAAAAGCATGGCGGCGACGGAGAATGAGATAAGGCGAAAGCGGATCGTTGAATGAAGCGGATGAACCAGAATTGGTTTGTAAAAATGCTGCAACTTCAGTGGTGTGGAACTGGTTTAGCTTTCGTCCGTCAGATACACAACAAAGCACTATTTTTGGTAGAGCATGCTAGCAGGCGGTCGTTATTACTGTGTTTTTTGGAAAATACGGCACACTTAAAATCAATCCTTTGATTTTTCTGAAAGTCGACAGTGCCCCTTATAATCCCGTATGCCTTATGTTTGAATTCTGGTTGTGTTTACTGACCTCGAAACGATTTTATGTCGTACACGGCGCTCGAAAATCTGTCAAATGTTTTAGTATGACTGCTAAGCTATGAAGCCGCATCGCTTGCTGGATTGTCGGAGCATTACGGCTATTGTAGGCAGGAGCCTTGCGGAGTGATACGTACTGTGCTTCAACATAATATTACCGTATTGTGTGTGTATAACCTCTTTTTACGTTTTGTGGATATTATACATGCTTATGCTGAGGATATGTCGGCCAGTTTCCACTGGAAATGCCTTTTGATTAAACTGTCAGCAAGGATTTGCACTGTTACATTTTTATATAACTTTAATGCACATAAAAAAGCTGCTTGTTTAAGTGAAAATACATTGATGACTTTTTTTTCTTTTTGCACCAATAAAGTTGTGGAGTTGTAAAGTGTCAATTGTATTGTCAGTTATATCGTTATTGCAAATTTTCAAATGTATATCGTGATAAACATTTTTTGTCATATCGCCCTGCTCTAATTCCAAACCAAATAAATAATGACCCAAAGCATGCTCAGAGCAAAGAAATTGAATATTCCTCAAGGGACAAGTCAATCACCTGATCTCATCCTGAAAGAGCAGGATTTTAAGTTACTGAAGACAAAGGTGAAGCCAAAGAGACTCACAAACTACTGAACGTGGCTGCAGTACCTTGGAGAGAATCTTAATGGATTAAACACCGAATTTGGTGATTTCTAAGGTTATTTTGCCATGAGTCTTTGTCTCAAGTTTGTTTTTAAATTTGCTTGAGAAAACACATTCATTTATTGAACGAGATTATACAGGTGTGTGATGCATTCGGATTCTTTGTCACAATCTGCACCAGATATTTGGAAATGCATCTAGAGTTGTCTTTAAATTAATCTGGGAGCATGGGAAAAGACCACTGGAAGCATCAGGTCAGAAGATGCAAATTCAATTAACGCAACAGGAAACGAATATCCTAAAAATCCACCATTTTCTCCTGCTTATCCTTATCAGGGTTGCAGGGGGGCTGGCGCCCATCCCAGCTTACCATCGGGCGAGAGGCAGGGTACCCCTTGGACAGGTCACACATAGAGACAGACAACCATCCGCACTCACATTCCCACCCATGGGCATTTTAGAGCCATTTATATTTACATCTCTGCTTTGCTTTAATGGACAGTAAACCTAAGCCACCAACATAATTCAGAATACAAATCAGACATGTTAGTTTGCATTTAAATTAAATGTTAATATTACTGCTGCATGTGATGACATTTCTTAAGGCTGACTACAAGATTCCACTGTGATGAACAAGCATGTCAATCAATCAATCAATCAATCAATCAATCAAGGCTTTATTCGCCACATGTAGATTGCCCTGCAGTGAAATGGGACCCCCCCCAACCTTACACACACAACACAGACATCACATGGGGATACAGGTTGGAGATCAGTAGCGTTACAGAAGAAACACTGAAATGTACACTACAATGGGAAAGTCCAAGAGGAAAAAAAGAGACCTCTACTCATGCTATGGGAGGACAGGATGTCAGGATGATTCAGCGAGTTATGACTGCTCTCTATTCAGCCTAGGTTTGTAATATTTACTCAGCAGATTAAGCACCATGGGAGCTTTCAGATCAGGTATGAAAGGCAACATTAAGTTATGAGCTTGTGTGCAATCTCCAAAATGTTAACAAGAGTGTGTACTGCTTTAGTAAGTCCTCCAGAACTGAAACAGGGCAGCAGGTTGAGTCTACACTGCAGTTGTTATTTGCAGTAAAGAACGACAAGAATATGATTGGTGTAAAGATTCTTCTGCAGTTTATTAACAAGTGAAAAACTTAAACATTTTACTGCAATTCAAAGAAATCTATGTAAATCCACTAATTCCTTCGAGTGATGTCATATAATAATTGTTTTAATGATGTTTAAATTAGGACGTTGTGTTACATTCACATGAAAACAGAAAAATGTTATCTTTGTTCTTTCAAAGATAAATATATTCTCAAATCGGTTATTATTCAAATGGTGGCAGTCAAAGTGACGTTACACAACAACACAGTCATGCACCACTAGCAATCTGAGGTTATCTTTCAAACATACATGCTGTTCTCCCAAACCTATTTACTATTTGATGCTGACTGCAGCAGAAACCTCAATATCTTCTCTAACTGTTTCATGGTTAAAAAAAGTTTCCAGGAAAGTGAAGCAATTCCATCCCCTGGACTGCTGGAAGAGTTTAAGGGTGATAAATAAACCCTGACCTTGCTCTAAAGACAAGCAGTACAGCAGAGCAGAGAGGCTTCTGACTCAGACATACAGATAGATGAAACAGAGAAAGTAGTCTTTGCCCACATTCCACTGAAGTGGTAAGCTACCAAGGTCCTCGCATTTAATCCAATTATATTTTTGTTCGTTTTTTCCCATAAATGACAGTGTTCAAATTCATCTGCAAGTCTTCCAAGGCTGTTTACCAGTAAAGTATGCTAACAAAGCATAAGAACTGAGCTCAATGTTTATTAATAATCAACTGCAAACTATTTTGGTGGAAAATAAAAAATATCAGACACATTTCAAGAGAGAGAGGCACCGGTGAAATAAGGTCATTTGCTCGGATTGTGTTTTTACTCACAGACACGTGGTATGACCTAAATATGATTCCAATGACGCTTTAAATCTACGGAGGAACCCCACAATAGCAAAGATGGTGGTAAAAGTCTAAAGAGTTGTCCACACAGCGAGTGATTCTCTTCTTGCTTTTTGCTTGGTAGTTACACTAGTAGTAGTCCAGCCTCCAGTTGCCTAAGCAACCTTCTAATGCATTAAACCCAGAGCCATTGAATAGGAGAGTCGTGCCATCACCACGTGTGACGCTGAACTATTGCGAGACTCCATCATCCTCACAATAGTTCAGAATGTTAGTAACATATGCTAGCCGCGCCATAGCATTATACCAGTATAAAGGTTTGAGATGTATTTTAAAAGGCAAGAACTTAAAAAAAACAACTAAAAAGCTACTCAAGGGCTCTGGTTTAAGCCTATTCCCTCAAATCTCAAACAGTAGCATTCTTTGCTCTCATTGTTAGTTTCAATCACTCACCTCAAAGTTGGGAGAAGTTTAATTCCGGTTAACCCGCCCGCTTCACAATGCCCACAGGTATGTCACTTGCTGTGACTCAAAGTCACTGAATGTCACTGACTTTCTACGGCTTCTGATTGCCAACCTGCTGTGTGGACACTCCCTAGCTTCCAGAGGATTTTTTTTTTTTACTTTATTCTTTTATTGTTTTAGGAAAAAAATCAGAAATAATCTTGTGCAATTTCTAACAGATAGTGATTTTATATCCCAGCAACCACTAAAATTAAACTTTACTTAGATTATGTTTGTGAATACCTGCCTACCTTCATCAATACATCATCTTGAATTTTGACACAAATTATTTCATGCTTGGAAGCTCTGATACACATAGGTCCATAACCTTTGGACAATGGCACTTCTTTTTTTAATTTTATTTTTGCCTCTATAAACTACCAAAGCTAATTTTACAGAAGCAGTAGTAAGACTGTAGACTTCCAGCTTCCAGTTACAGCCACTTTTATGAGCAGCCCTTCAATTTCAGAGGCTCAAAAGAAAGTCAACAATTAACTGATTGTTTCATAGCCAAGTGAGGCCTGTGTGATAAAATATGTGGCGTTGATTCCTCACACCATTTACAGAGCAGAGGAACTTGCTTCCATTTTCCAAATTTGAACCGTAATCAACTTAAAAAGAAAATAATTTTACATGTTTACATTTAGGTAACAAGTTTCTTATCCAGCCTCCGTATTATAGCTGTGACATTAAATTTAAAACAGGTGGTTCCCCCTATTTTAGCAGCTAAATCTTTTGACTAATTAGTGCCAAGGCTAATCACACACAGACGCACCCAGTTTTGTAAACAAATACAAGACTGAAAGACGCATGCAGGACATGCTATCGCTCTGACTCATGTGTGTCTTTATGTGTTGCTTAATTGCAGTAAGTAGATCACTATAATTCCTGATAGGACAAAAAATGAATTCATGGTCTTCTTAATCTGTCTGTGAAGGTTCTCAGTCATCCAGGTCATCGTAGTCAAAGGAGCTTGCAAAGAAAAGCGTCTGGACTTCTTTAAGTTGCTTGAAGACGTTTCACCTCTCATCCGAGAAGCTTCTTCATTTCTAAGGTCAAATGGTGGGGAGTCCCAGATTTAAACCTATTTAAACCTTCTTAATCATATTTGTGTTGGGGGGGGGTATAGATTCCTGTCTTATTTCTATGCCGTGTTTAGTTTTCACCAAACATGGTGCTGTGCATTATGTCCACAGCCAAGTCTTAGTCTTCTAGAGGTTTTGTGTTTTGTTCCCCTCCAAACAAGCCTTTCTTTATCCGTCGTGTTCGAATTGTACTTTCATGCTGACTGAGGTCTGTAGCGTCTGAGATGTAGCTCTAGGATTTCTCTGAGGATTGCATGGTCTGATCTTGGGTTGAATTTGCTGGGACGTCCACTCCAGTCACAACCAGTCACTGTCTGTGACTAGGGTTTTTATGTGTTACTTAATTCCAGTAAGTAGTTCATTATGATTACTGATAGGGCAGTAATCATAATGAACCCGTCACTGTCTGTGACTGGTTGTTTTTCTATTCCATTCCTGTCCTATTTAAAAATGTGTCTGTAAAATGATTATCATGATTGAAACCACAAGGCCAAATGTGCTTGACAAGGAATAAAGCTGCCCTTTATAATACAAAAGCTCCTGTAACTTTAACTTCTTCTGTTCTCCGTGTATTTTGGAACTGGGGGAGGTTGTGCTTGAAAGCTTTACTCTGATTTCATGCCAAAATCTGTGACTCTTAACTTGAAGTGTAACATCTTTTAGTTCCTGAAAATTTACCAAGCGGTTAAAAGAAAACCCATTAAGACCTTTAAGAGAATTAAGAGAATGAGCTGCTCAGTCACCTCAATAACATTTCTTTTTTTTAATGTTTAAATGCTTGTTTCTTATGCAGCCTTTTAGCAAAAGCAGCTCTTTAACTGGAACTGGAAAGTGAAATGCAATTCATACTTGGAACTGTTTTTCGTAAGAGTAGTAAGAAGATGCTGATTTCAAATTGTGTTTAAAGTACCGAGATGTACAAGTCTTTTTTTAAGATGTGAAATAACATAAACACTGAAAAGTCAGGGGAATGACGTTCCCAAGCAACACAGTCCAAGGACACGAGGAATGATGAACATGGTAGGAAATACGCACTGATACGAAATACGAAATAAACCTAATTTATGTCTAGAGGTTATAGATGGCAGGAAGAGGACCGTGTTAATGGTGTAGGCATTTGTTTAACCAGAAAATTAAATATCTTCAGCTGCCAAAGTCATGATACAGACAGCAAAGGTCAGAACTTGAAAGAAGACACAGTGTGATGAAGGATGTTGGGTCTAGTAATGCTTCAGATTCCTGTCGACTTTTTATTACTTTGTTGAAGGAACATGATGAATTTAAAGTGTATCATCAGTTTTAAATGTACATGAGCTGAGTGCATATTATCCCATATGGAAAAGATCTAAATCTTATAAAGTTTGTATCTGTCTTGTGTGAAACTTGTATGAAAAGCATACAAGAATTAAAACAGATATAAGATCCCTTGAAAAATTATATAAATGAAACTTGTGTGTTTTGGATACTTACTAAAACAATATATGAAAGTAATGAGAAAGTGGCCACTTTCATGAGTAAACCATATAAGCCTTATATGATTCACTATATGAAGTAGGCCACATCTTATGCAAAGTTTTTTCTATTTCTTTTCTATATGGGATATTACACACGGATATTTAATCATGGATCTGGCAGGTAACCTGTAGATGATCCCACTCAAACGAACAACTGATCACCATGACTACTGATGTTCTAAGAAGTGGGTCTGTCGAGTCTTTCTATCATTATCATTCGATACTGGTGTATCCACCATAAAGGGCGTCCATGTGGGTGCTCGTCACACGTGGTGTGTCGCTAACATATACGCCACGCCATCGTATATCAACAGGATCCCAGACGCTCAGTGAAACTAAAAACAAGCTGAGCTCAATACCTGCCCATTTTGCTTTGTCACGGGTTATTTTGCCCATCATCACTTGAAGTCAATGAAAGTCATTAATGTTCCACAGGGTGTGGTTTCCACATCACAGCAGTCTGCATCCTATGTGGACGATTAGGAAGGGCTGCACGATTACAGCCAACACAGTTCAACATTGAGATCGTAATAATTTGTCACAACTTTTCATTGACTGCAGTGACAACATGTTTTTATTTCAATATCATGAAAACACAACAGTGCTTTTACATCTGTACTTTATGTAGAAACACTATATTTCCAAAATTATTCACCCACACATTATATTCCAAGTGCAAAACTAACCCGGAGACTATCCACCACATAGTAGCAAGAACTAAGATGGAGGCTGAAGCAGCATACACTCAGAAGCACATCCAAGCGACTGTCAAACTCCTGATTTATGGTAAGGTTGGGGTCATCACTGACGAAGTCTTCTCCTCATGGGATTAAAAGAGAAATTTGTTTTAAAAAAAACAAAGGGCATCCATATGGATAGACACTTTCAGCGATTGCCCAACACTGAATAGCACGGAAACTGAGCAAAATTAGAAAACTGTGGCACTAAGTGGGCAGGCTCCCAGCTAAATTTAGCAGGTAAACTATGCAAACAGAGCCTGGAATGTCAACTAGCAACCAACTACATTGACATAGCTAAAGGCCATGTCATACGTAAGGAATTTCCGTTTGGATTTAGTTTCAGGTTTCATTTTCATTCATAATCACTACTTTCAGGTGGATAAACGAGGTTACACTGTTTGAACACCGTATTGTTCTCAGTATGTACTTCCTTATACACCAACAAGTAGATGTAGATGTTAGTACCTGTCAAAACAGCCTTATTGTGTTGCTCTCTAATGATTAGTCAGAGTATTTTCTGTCTCAACATGTACCTTTGGTGGTTGGTTAGGGAAAAATTTAACTGAAAAAATTGAAAAATAAAAGTACAAAGGAAGGAGGTATTTCTTGTAGTGCTCTTTGGTACATTGCAGTGGAATGAGTGGTTTGCTGAACCTGCTTCTGCGTGAGATGAGGCATGTGTGACGGAGATTCAAGCTCCAAATCAATACATAACCTCACTGACTTATAAATCACTTTCTTTAGTCTTTTAGTATTTGATGCCCCTGTGCACCCCGCCATAGAGCACAGCACTGAACCCCAGGCACATAAAAGTCCTGTTTATTGTCATACATCTGTACGTCTGTATTGTATGAGTGATTTGGTTCTCCTGATGTTCACAAACCAATTTCTCCTGTTATTTCTAGTAATTTGATTTTTAAAAATGTATATGGTGCTGAAGTAATTGAATCCCTAACTTTAAAAATTGTTTAAAAGTCTTCTCATTAAAAGTCTTTTCATGGTGATTTTCCCACTGAGGAAAGGCCAGAACGTCTTTGCGGAGGGCACCAAATTTGTTTGTATGCAAACAAAATTAAAGTACATTTTACTGCTTTCAGTAAAATTCAACTTTTATTTTCTGTCTCCTGCTGCTGGCTTGAATGCCCCATATTTGGAGTGTAGACACTTTTATTAAGCCTTCATTACATGGATGACGTTATTACCAGTCATGGCTGACCATAAACTTAAAGGTTGCAGTGGTGGTCAGACCAGTTCCTGTACATTCTTGTGGGGCTGGCGTGCAGCTCATTTGTCAGTCAAATATTTTTGGTTGGGCTTATAATGCTTTTCCAGCTGAGTCTAAACATAGTAAACGCCCAAACAGGGCACCTAAGATCTAATTCATTTGCAAACAGAAATGGAAATCATCATAACAGAAGAGCAAAAGTACAATTTTGAAACAATAAAGGTCTTAAATATGAACTGTGTGGCACCCATCAGTATAAATGCAGACTTTATAAATGACTTTTAAAATAATGTTCAGCTTTAAAAACAGCAAGCTGCTGTAGTGAACTATTTACCTTGTAGTGTTCACTCTTTAACTTTAGTTAAACAGTTGATTAAAAGTGAGAATAGCCTTTGGAACTAAAGGGTCTTCGGTCAATCTCATTCGTATGCTTTGTTACACACTACCTAGCAGATCTATATGAGTGGGACAGACTACAAAAAACTCAAATTATTATTACTCAGTAGTAATAATAACTTGGATGCTCATATATGTGCTTTGTTCACAACAGACACTGTTCACTAACCTAATTTCCATGTACCATAAATTAGTGATGCACCAACCCTGTCGGTCATTTGATACCTCAACTCAGGATATCTGCCAATAAAACCATGTTCCAGAGCAATCTTTCTTCATCCTTTATTTATAATGTTTTTAAAAAAAGGCAAAATGCCACAAAACCAATCTCATCACAAAACCTCACAGCACTTTAGTAATCTGAATGATTCCTATAAAAGCCATGGATTACTGTTGGCTGCTACTGTGCTACTGGCCTATTAGTCACACATAGCTAACAATAATCAACTGGCAATAACAATGATGTGTGTGCGTGTGTGTGTGTGTGGGGGGGGGGGGGGGGGGTGAATGTGTAAAAATATTACTAGTATTATAAATCAGTAATGTCATACCTGATACTCAAGGGGACATTAATAGGATTGTGTAAATACATATAGTGCCTGAATGCAGCATGAAGCTGAACTCGGATTAAAGTACAGTGAAACAGGTGGCAGCTCTGGCAATAACCTTCTTCAAATACAATAAAGGTGTAGATGGCCAGTTACTATTACTGTGGTTGGTTTGTGATTGTCTCCAAGGTATGTGTATCATACATAAACACTGATAACAATTTCAAAGAGCCCTCATTTCTCCCCAGAAATGTTACTTTGGTGAGCTCTGGGCTCTCACTCAAGTGAGAACTCACTGTAAAATCAGGTCACTTACACAAACACGAAGAACAATTAAAATTACAGGCAGGAGTGACTAAAACGCCCACTCTCCACCTGAACTCCAACTTCTATTAACCTAAAAACACAGTTTGGTCTTACAACACTCAAAAAGGCCACACTTCATTCATATGTAAATGTAACAATGTAGCAACTATAGAAACTCGGAAAATGCCACCAACATCATTACATGTTGGCAGGTGAAGGATAACAGACCAGCTACTGAATCTCTGAATAGTCTGTTTGACTCTTTATGTTTTATACATCTTTCTGACATATTTTTCTAACACATATACAGACTATTTCCGAAAGTTATTAATTGTGAGTGCTACTGAAGCCTGGACAATAGGGGCTCTGAGATACAGTATTCAATAAAAACAGAAAGTCCACAGAGCAACCAACCAGTGTCACCACTTTATTTCACCGAAGAGCCGAAAGTTGGTAACGGC
Organism: Perissodus microlepis; assembly: GCF_051167445.1. Classification (NCBI taxonomy): domain Eukaryota; kingdom Metazoa; phylum Chordata; class Actinopteri; order Cichliformes; family Cichlidae; genus Perissodus; species Perissodus microlepis. Next base: position 36,685,443 of record NC_140466.1, read on the forward strand.
TGGCTGGCAGTATTACTCACCGCCTCCTAAGCCTAGCAGCCGGCAGATATCTCTGGTGAACTTCATCAGCTTTTACCGTCCACACATTAGCGGGCCTCACTCGGCATTAATTCCCAGCTGTCCCTCTGTACACAGTCACACACTTCCACCCTTTATTAAGCGCCGACAGCTCGCCGGTGCCAGTACCGGCTCATATGAAACATTCCCCGCTGATCCGCCTCCGATTGTACTGTCATCAAGCTAACTGGATTACAGCAAAACACTCTTCCGGTTATTGCTTTCAACAATAAAATAAGAAAAAACGGCTTCCTTACCACACCCATCAAAATAAAACCGCGGGAGCGTTAACATCGGTCTTTTCATAATTTTCCTAAAGGCTTGACATCAAACTGCGAGATTTACACGTTGAAAAGAATAGAAAACAATATAATATTTAAAGATCAATAAATTGTACAACTACAATTATTTTCTTGTGGGTTTTATTTAATGTTTTGTCAATAATTTTGTTTTACTTGCATTTTAGATTCATTTATTTCATTCTGTTAACTGTTACAGCATTTAACTATAATTCCCTATGAGGGTTTAATTCTGAATAAACTATACTTTTTTTACATGTATTAATTTCAACTGAAGATTAAAAATATTAAATCCTGCAGTAAAGCCATCAAAGGAGCATATACAAATGACATAGTGATTCACATCAAATGCCTCTCAACACATTTTCTACTGTATCATAAGCACCAAATTTTGCTTATAAGACAGCAAATTTAAATATGTACTCATTTGGTTTTCTTTCTTCTTTTTAGATGCAGTTTAAGCCGTTTGAAGCCCAGTAAAAACAATGGGGGGGTTTTTTCCCGAACTTTATTTGAAATTATAAAGTGAACAGTCAGTCATTCCAGTTCAGTTTGTAAAAAAAACAATGTATTTGAGGGTTAACTTGAGCAGATGTGAAATGTAACAGTGAGGTCAGAGGTCAAATGTGACATGATATTTGGATGTTTAGAATACCGGTACCATTTACTAAAAGGAAGTATACAATAAGAAGCTGTAGCAGAAAAACAAATAGGGAAACTTAACTTATTAGAAATTTTAATATTTTGTTATGGTTTAATTAATTAATTAAATATATAGATTTCTGCTGAAAGCCTGGTGTGTGATGTGGTGATGGTGTGTGTGTGGGGGGGGGGGTCTGCACTTGCCTCTAATCTGCTGGCATATACATCCGTCCAATCCCCCCGTTCTGTAATGCTGAAAGACAGCAGGCTGAACCAATAAAACGTCGCTTTAGCAGAGCTTTCAACCAATCATCGACAGCAGCGACTGATTTGGGCGGGTCCCTAACAGAAGCGACAGACTGGCTCAGCGGCCATTGAAGCATCTTTATCTTCAAAAGGACAAGCAGAGATTTTTTTGTACATCTGCGGGGTCCTGCGGACTGAAGCCATGGTCTATCATTCTCTCGCCCTGCCGATGATCTGCTTCACCACGTTATGGGCGTTGGTGGGGGTCGTAGCTCCGTTTTTAGTGCCCAAAGGACCCAATCGGGGGTAGGTGGTGTAACTGCTTTTAATTGGATACAATTAACGACATCATTTTGCGTTCCCTTTCATTTGACAGTATTATCATTATACTTTGTAACTATAATTGTATTTTCCTTGCTGTCAGTGTTTTCGCTGTGTCGGTCGGAAAGAATCTTTAGACATATGCGACGCGCGCGAGCGTGTTCCTGATCCTCTTCTGGTGATGGAGGCCCAGCGTCATCCACGAAACAGTCATTCAGCTATCCCTCCATCCAACCACACACACACACACACACACACACTACCAGTAATTTCAAAGGTCGAGTCGGCAGGGATAATGTGGGCTCGTTTGGACAAAAGTCATTCTGATGGTTTTATTTGTAAAAAGCAGAGTACGGGGAAGATTGTAAGTCGTGGAGTCAGGGCCAGTCTCCTTGAAAAACTGTGTGATTACAATATTTCTATCGTTTGTGCATTAATGTCCAGTATTGCTCAGTATGTGACTCGGGATCTAATTTTAATAATGTTTGCTTATGAATGTTATAATAGTAAAAGTGGGCACGTGTGACTCTGACTCCTCTGTTCTCTCTGACAGTGTGATTGTCACCAGTCTGATCCTTACAGCGATCTGTTGCTACTTGTTGTAAGTACCTACTTGCTTACTCTTCTTTGGTATGTAGCTGTTGTCATTTTGCATGTTGGCCACATTGTTAAGTACACCTGCTCAAGGGCTCATTAATGCAGGGATCTAATCATCCAATCACATTCGAGCGACTTAAAGAATTTAGATATGTAGACTCCTTGCTGAAGCTCAAACTGATCATTAGAATAGATAAGAAAGGTGATTAAAATATGACTTTGAATGGGGAATGGCTGTTGGTGCCAAGCAATGGTGATCCAGTGAGCAGCAGTAACCTGGGCTAAAATGCCTTGTTGATGCCAGAGATGAGAGGAGAATGGCCAGACTGCTTTGAGCTGATAGGAAGGCAACAGTAATTCAAATAACCACTCGTTACAACTGAGGTGTGCAGAAGCATCTCTTAGCACGCAACACTTTGAAGCTTCAAGCCGATGGATTACAGCAGCAGAAGACCACACCGTTACCACTCCTGCTCTTTTATTTAGCACAAACTCACAAAACATTTTCAAAGGAAGACTGTAAAAACAATGTCTGGTCTAATGAGTCTTAGATTCTGTTGCAGCCTTTGGTTGGTCTGGTCAGAATTTGGCATAAGGAACATGAAAGCATGGATCCACCATGCCTTGTGTCCCCAGTTCAAGTTAGCTGTCGTGTAATGATTTGGGGAAATGGCTTCTGCTACACGCTGGAGCTCAAATCGTCTCAAACACTTGAACATGACAATGAGTTGACTGAACTCCAATGGCCTCCACAGTCACCAGATATTAATCCAATAGAGCACCTGTGAGATTTGGAGAGCGAAAGATAGAGATTGTTAGTGAGGTGTAACTAATAAAGGGTCTGATGTTCAACTGTTTGCATGAAGCTAAAACTTGGTTATCACATAATTTTCTTACATTGAATGAGAATAAGACCGAAATCATAGTCTTTGGTAGTCACACTCCGCTAGACCAGTTAGCTGATGCCCTAGGCCCTCTCGCTAGCCATCTCTCGCTCACTGTAAGGAACCTTGGAGTGTTCCTGGAGGGCTCTTGTAAACTTGAGAAACAGGTCTCCACTGTGGTAAAAAACAGCTTTTGCCAGTTGCGTCACATATCTAAAGCAAAGCCATTCCTTCCTTTAAAGGACCTTGAAAAGCTTGTCCACACATTTATCACATCCAGATTGGACTACTGTAACTCCCTCTACTCGGGCCTCCAACACTCTTCTCTTTACCGGCTTCAGTTAATTCAAAATGCAGCTGCGCGTCTTTTAACAGGTACGAGAATCTATGAACACATAACTCCAATTTTAGCCAAACTACATTGGCTCCCTGTTAAATATCGCATAGATTTTAAAATTCTTTTGTTCACTTTTAAAATTCTGAATAATTTAGCGCCCACCTATCTCTCTGAACTACTCCTCTTATACAATCCCAACAGAGCACTTAGATCATCCAATCACAGGCTCCTAGCACAACCTAGGACTCGAATGAAGTCGAGAGGTGACCGGGCCTTTGCAACCGTGGCACCCAGACTCTGGAATAACCTCCCTGTTCATATTCGTACTGCCGAGTCTATCCAGTCTTTTAAATCACGTCTTAAAACTTATCTTTTTACTTTGGCTTTTGATTCTAACTAGTTGGCTGTTTTAGCTTATTGTGTTGTTACCTATTGTTTGTTGTCCTGTTTTATTGTTTGTTTTCATTGTCTCATGTTTTTACTGACTGTGAAGCACTATGGTCAACACTGTTGTTTTAATATGTGCTATATAAATAAATTTTGATTTGATTTGATTTGTATGTGCCACAGGCTTACTAGCAAATTGAGAATTTTTAGAGGCACAGAGGGGACAGGGTCCTTTTACCTGGCTCTATCTCCAAGGGTAAATTTTTGCCAAATACATGTCATAAGTTACCATTGGTTTCATAAGAATATGAAACCATGTTATTTTTTTATTATTTTTTTTTACTGTAAATAAAATGTTTTTTGTGGCTGTAGCATTTTAGTGACCAACATATGAAGTATGAAGATAAACATCAGTGTTTCCTCACACACAGACCAGTTCAGTGACCTGCCCAGGAATGTTGACTGCTGTGGAAATATATTTGGTGACTCACGTTAGGATTTTTTTTTTTTTTTTTTTTTTTACAATTTATCTGACAGAACAACACTAGCAGGCAGTCCCCTTGCTCTTATTTTGAAAGTTCAGTCACTGCTTACCATTGAGGTCTGGCCCTTCCTGTGTGTTGTTTGTGTGCCTGTTGAACTCTTGCCAGGCTGATATTGTGCCAGTCCTCAGTGTCATTCAGCTGCTTGCCCACTGACGATCTCACTCCCACAGTCACCCACACTCCAACATCTGGGACTGCAGCTGCACACGTAACTCTTGCTCTACTCTTTAAAATCTGCTCTGTGCTGGAGAGTCACTGTAGTCAGAACCTGCAGCAGGTCATGTGGTGGAAACCCGTGCATGCTGATACACATGAAGCGAGAAGATCTACAGCTACGTTTTAAAAAGCAACAGTGATGAATAGGTTGTTAATTAAGCAATAATGTTCGTCATAGTTTTCTTCTACAAAAACAAGATGATAATGCATGAGGACAAAAACTCTGATGAAATGTGTTGACACTTTTGTCAATAAACAAGGTGAAAATGGAGATGAGACCCAGATAGAACCAGTTAAGTTGTGTAGAAAGGCGAGCCAAGTTTGGAAGTGGTCGCCTTCTGCAGTAAGGATAGACGTGCTGTTTGATGTCAAGGAAAATAAGACGCTTTGTAAACCTTGTGGATCAACTCTCACCAATAAAAACACAACAGACTTTTACACTTTTACTCAACTGAATCAACTAAAATCCAACTTTTAACTCATTATTTCTATCAGCTAACAGCTCCATGCTGCTTTCATGGGAGGCGAGGGAAATCAAGGAAAATGGATGCTCTCTTCCTTTCTTTCTCTCAAAAGCATTAATTATGCCCAATGGGACATCTGTTTTACATTTTACGAGGAGGATACTTCTGCATTGGGTTAACAACATCCCGTGTGTGCTGGAGGTCCTACAAGTTACACACTGATAACAAACCTTGTAAAACATCTGCCACCTGACGAGCTGAGTCACAGCAACGCCATCAGCCAGCTGATTCCTGCTGAGACACGAGTTTTATTTTGTTTTTCCCAAGTGCAATAAGAGAGCGAGAGAGAGCACAAATTGGGGTTTGGTTGAGACAGAAATCAGAAAGATGAGAAAACTAACCAGGCTTGTTCTCATCTGATAGCACAACGAAGGTCAAACTCAAAAAGATATGAACTCTAAAGTGTCCCAGTGTTGTAGATGCATATATATGTGTATGCACCTAGTGGGGCTGTCTCAAATCTGTCATTTGGCCTTATGTGTCTGTAATTTGTCCATATCTACATTTAAAATACCAGCATACTAATAAGACTACTGAAACACAGGAATGAACCCAGACAGGTAACAAAGACTGAAAGATCTCAGTGGCAGGAAGTATCAGTAATGGCTCAGTTGTTATCCTTGATAAATCTCATAAAGGGTTTGCTGTTTAAGCTCATGTAGCCTACAGTTGGTGCACAGCTGCAAACTGCTTTGCAACCCGCAGCCTCCCCAATGAATCAGTGTGGAAAAATCAGCAGATTATGTTGATGGCAGCTCGTAGCCAAAACATCTTCATCCCCCTCAGCATGAAATAAAAAGAATTCATAGTTTGTGTTTGTCTGCAGTCTGTGTGTTTTAATATTTGTATTCATATTTCATCAATGTGTTTGTTGTCTCTAATATCTGCTCTGTACTGCGGTTAAGTCCTGCTTCTTCTATCACTGCCTCCAGCTTTGTGTGTAATCACATGGAATGGTCAAAAGAGGTCCCAGAGGAGAGCTGCGCAGCTAAAGTAAATTACAGCAGATGAAAACGACCACAACAGTAACAATATTCTTCTCAGCATAGTGGTCCCGACTGAAATGCTTTATAAAACAAACAGCAGTTTGGCATATACGCAAAGTGACATGGCAATCAGCATTCATTTTCAGGGAACACCAGTACCCTGCGCTTGTTTGGCTATGGCTCTGTGGGGGACCTGCAAATGTGTAGGAGGGCTCTGGTCCTCTGGTCTATCATCAGAAATGTTCAGTTTGAAAGCAGTCGGCGTTTTAAGGGGGATTTAAAAATGGGGATGCAAGGAGAGGTGGGATGTGCATAAATAAGATTATCATTCTAGCACTAGAGGGAGCTGGGCACCCTCAGGATAAACCTCCACCAACAACAGCATTCATACTGTAAACATACACTGTTTGCACCGTTTTAGCCTGGAAATGATGTACCTGGATCAGCCGTACAGATCTGTTCCACAAATCTCGCTGTGTGTCGTGAGTGTCTGCTGTTCTTTTCCCAAAAATAATAACAAGCTTATTTATGAAGAGCGTTTAAAAACATGGACAGATTGGCTTACAGGAAGAAAAATAAAAGCAGAAAAGGTTTTAACCGGTTTATTAAAAGCGCAGTGAACAAACGAGGAGACCTTCTTTTCCATTTCATGTTTCTCTGCATTGATTAAACTCTTCCTTCGCTCAGGCTACAGACTGCTTTCTACAAGTGTCTACAGTTGGCTTCAGCTAATTTATAACCCAGTTTTCTGCCTCTGGCAGAACTTCAGCAGTACTTCAGAAGATACCGGCTACAAATAGAACACTACAGCCAATCTGTTTTCTTTTTCTTATTTTTGGTATTTTTACTGAAGCCCTGAGATAATAACAGAAAGTGTTTGTGTAAGCTGACACTGATGCAAACTGTGTTGGAGGGTTTCTAACACATTGACATTTAGAGGAGCCAGATTGGAATTTCATCTTTCTTCTGTTTTTCATTATTACTATTATTATGTGGGGCAGTTCTACATCCTGCTTTTAACAGTCAGTCGTTGCCTCGATTCTTTGTCCACATCTTCTGAAGTGTCCTTTTGCTTTCATAAAGATAAAAAGTAATTTTGTCGTCTCAGTCGAGACCACTCAGAGAAACTGGTTCTTAGACCCTCACCACTCCTTTTTCTTCACCTTTACAAATAAGCATCCTGCTTAAGTTGCTGTGCCTGAATCTTAATCTTAATCTGCTATTAATCACTTTTTCTAAATTGACTCTATAATAAGTTCCCAGAAGAGCGTCTGACTTATAGTCCAGTAAAGAGGGATGAAGGTCACACTCCTCTCTCTCATGTCAGTTTTGTATTTTAAAAAGATAGAAATTATGATGGTATTGAATTCCTTGTTTTTCTTGTTAGTAATGATTGGCATAAATAACTGATAACGTTTTATAACAGAATTAGGGCTGTGCGATATGACCAAAATCTCATATCCCGATATAAGAAATCTATCATCCCGATAACGATATAAATCTCAAAAATTTTACATTTTCTGTAAATTCTGTGAATCTCGGGCAGCTCGACTCGCGTGAAGTGTTTCCAGCTGGGCGTCGTGTACCTGGAAACGAGTGTTTTAACAGATGCATGAAACGATACATTTTTAGACATAAGTTGTAAAGGCCGCCGTTTTCTTTGTGAGTATTTATTACACGGCGTGCTGCGGGGAAAAGCCTGTTCTAACGTTTGAGTCTAAGGTTTATTTTTTAGCACCTGACGGCTCTTTTTTGCTTCTCATCCATAAATACTCGGCATAATCTTTCACGTGATTCAGTTTATTTTGAAGTCTCAACAGAATCTTGAGCTTTATTGTGAAAGGTTTATGTGGAAAATAAACAAGCGGACACGCAAAGGTTTTACGGTCGTTGTTGCTAACGACAACGCATAAAAACAGGCGCTTGTCCGTCCGTAGTGTGGTTATATAAAATATAAGAGAAAGAGAGAACTTTTAAGAAATGAATATAGCCACTACAGTGACCATCAAAACAATGAAAAAATATTGCCGTAAACAGTTTATTTTGCGACACCACGAAACAAACGATAGCGTAAAATGAAACGATAGACGTTTTTATATCGTCATCCGATATATATCGTTATATCGAACAGCCCTAAACAGAATCATTTTTTTTTTAAAGTTGCTTCAATTGGAATCAGATTTTTTTTCCTGCTCGTATGATCGAATGGTACCGTGACCTGGTTACAACCATCATAAATGCACCCATGTTCTTTCACCACACTGACGGTGCTTTGTCATTTATCTGCTCTCTCTCACTTTCTCTTTCTAGTTGGTTGATAGCCATTCTGGCCCAGACCAACCCTCTGTTTGGTCCTCAGCTCAAGAATGAAACTATATGGTACCTGCGCTACTTCTGGGAGTAAACAGGGTAAGTTTGGCTGAGCAGGACCTCAGAGGCGATGTTGAGGTTTAAATTTATCATCTTAAATGTTTATATGCTGATTATATTGCTTTATAAGAAAGGCCTAACTCTGAGTACACTCTGTGCCAAAAAGTGCTGACAGGAAATTACATGCTTTTGCAGAGCGTGCTTTTGCAGCTAGAAAGTGAAACCAACTAGGCTGTTTGATCGAAACTTAAAGTGTGGTGTGACGTAGAGAACAAGTATATAAATACTTAGGCTTCCGTTTGTGCTTCAGACCTTAGGTTGTGTGTTTTGTGTTCAGGTCTCCATATCCCGAATATGTAAAATAAAGATCATTTTTAAAGTAAAAGGACCACTTCTGAGCTGTGTCTTTTTGGCCGTAAAGAATACAAAAGAACCGGGATTTAATACTTGGTGCCAGTGACCCGGATTCTTGTGCGGCTGAGGGGACTAATTTGGACCTTAAGGCACGATCTGATATGAGGTGGACAACAGACCGGTCTAAAAGAGTATAGGTAAGCGCAAGCCTGTTGAAAATTGTGCACATTGGATGAATTCTAAATTAGTTGTCCACCGAATTGATGATTGTTACCGTTAAATGGCTCAGTAGTGGAAATTAAACTTAATTATAAAATCTGTTAAGTAGATTTCAGGTGACATGTCCATGATATGATGACAGAATCTAAGCAAAGTGGGTAACTGGCTCACTGAATGTCAGTCCAACACAAGAAGTTGGCATTAGCACCTTTTTCTGTCTCCACTATAAACAGCTACAAATAACTACTTAAAAAATACATTTATTTAGTTATTTATAATGAGATTACCTGTACATAACACAGAACGTCTTATTAGAATATCTGACCATTTAACATTATAATAGTAATCTCTGCCAGACAGAAGTTCAGTCTAAAGACTACTTAAGGTGGCTTTTTTAAGAGGCTGCCCCACAGCCTAGTATAAGATATATAAGGATTATTTTGAGCATAATCATGCAAAGCTAGTCTAGATGACTCCATGCGTTATCCAAAGGCAGCACGGTGGTGCACAAACATGCATACTGGGTGTAGTACAGTCCAGGAATAAAAGTGTGGAACTGGAACTGAGCTTAATAGGTCACTTTTATTTATATAAAATCTCAAATTGTTTATATAACTGTTTCTTTTTCTCATAATTTTTTGGGGGGTGTCACCTGGTTGTATGTAATGTCCTGCTGTTACCAGAAGGTGGCAGTTGAGGACTGCTCGGATATGATAAGCGACTGTAATTATGCTTGAAATGCCCATCCCTGGTAAAAATTAAATACAGTCTGTACAGTCGCTGCAGAATCACAGATCTTTTTAAGTACACCCACACACTGAACATCACCCTTCAAAGCAAAAGCTCACTGCTGATTTATTTATTTTTTGTCATAAAATGACCATTACTGAGTAAAAGCAGTGGCTGTTCATAAATGTTTACTGTGGAAAAATGACTTTAAGTGTAATCAAATCAATGAATTGGATGAATTACGGGGTAAGAAATACACAGGTTTTTATGTAGAGACCTTTTGCTACATACCACCATGTGCATGTGTCGTATATGTGGACCTTTAAGAGTTTAAATGAATGGTTATTTCATAGCTGTGTGGAATCATTTTATGTTTCGAAGAAAAAAACCAAGCCGTTACCATAGGCAAACAAATTATTGTAGAAGAAACCTGAGAGCTGTTTTGTTTTTCTGTATTTCCTTTTCTGCCACTCAGTACCATCAGTTCCTGCGCCTTCATTTGTTCTTCGCAAATTAAAAAAAGAAAAGAGGGAAAAAAAGCTCAGTTTTTCAGTTTTAGAGCACAGTGGGGGGAAGAAGACGAAAAAAAGCTCACTACTAAACAGCCCCTGGGGACAGAGGTGGCATTCAGGCGTGAATATTTATCAACTCCACGGAAATATGAGCCGGGTGAAATAGAAAATAAGGGCACTTTTATGAATTTTCAGAGGACATGTTTGCCACGCGAGTCCCCTGATGCTTTTGGTCACGCAGCGCTGACAATATTTGAAAGAGGCTGTTCGGGGTGGGGGTATTGTTGGCTACAACAAACACGCTGGTTCGATTCACGCCTTAAGATGACATATTTGTGATTATGCTGAAATGTTTGCTTTCCTTTCTGTTGCAGGGCTGCGCGATGTGATGCCTCTCATCTTTCCTGTCCTCTGGTTTGCTCGCCTTTAGTTTCGACATGTCCTTAAACACCCGAGCAGCCTGCAGAATGGGTGGATTCATTTTGTTTTGCCACCTTGTTTTTTGTAACCTTGAGGAATCTTAAGAATAATAAGAGTTTTCAAAAAAAAAAAGCTGAATTCATCCTGTGACTCAAGAACAAACCAAGATGAGGAAAGTGAAGCGTAACCCCCCCCCCAACCCCCCCACTTGAAATGTGCAATCCTTTAGTTTAGTTTCCGTGTACATATTTTCTTTTTGTGTTGCTGCCATCGTCAGCGAGGAACATGGATTTCTGTGTGTATTTATTTTGGCTTGCTGACACTGATGTAAGCCCGGTGTAATCACCTCAGTGTCCGCGAGGTCCTGTTATATAAGTGTTATTATCCGTGATGTAATGGGGTGTGAGTGTGAGCGCGTGTGCGAGCGTGTGAAGAGTTCATTAATGTGGGCGCTTGGACCGCGGCCACGAGAATCTCCTGAAAGCACGTAAAAAAAAATGAGAAAAAAAAAATAAGCAGAGAGCGATTCCTTCCACTTTGGGGGCACTTCAGCGTGAAACTCCCTCCCACATTCCCTCGTGCTCCGCACCACGGAGGTCCTCGTTGCCATGGTGATCTCATCGCCCAATTCAGCCCCTCTTCACTTGACCCCTTTTGATGAAATCCTGCCCAATTCTCGCCTGCCTGTGTACAGATGTACTGTAGGTTGTACTGTAGGGACGTGTTTTTGGAGCGAAGCTGCAGATAGATTGGGTGTTAACATCTGCTATTTTTAAAATGTACCTTCAAACAGCGCTTTCACTGCGTTCCTCATTTTAACTTTAGCAAATGAACTCAGACTCTCGGGAGCTTTTAGAAAACAAAGCGATGAAAAAGTGCGTTATTAAAATAAGATGTGAAGAAACCTGCAGCATTGTAACCTCTGATAGGCTGAATATGATTTATTTTTTTCTAATTCAAAGGAGAACAATGCCTGTGCATGCATCACTAATTCTTGTTTGGGGAAATAATGACAAGTGCTCTGAATTTATTTTAATATAAGAAGTCTTATCATTGCAGTTATTGGTTATTTATCTTATTTCATCTGCAGTCCCTGCCCTTATAATCGCACACAGAAAAAAAGCATGTACACAATAAAACACCCCCCAAAATTAGTTCATTGCACCTTACCAGCTACTGCCACAATTACACCTCCCCTCTCCAAACCTTGAGCACCCGTCCTTCCCTCCTCCCTGGAACTCGCCCTCCCTGTCCTCTTCTCTGAAACCGCTTTGCTTCAGCCAAAAAGAATCCAAATCAAAATACAGCTACTTTTTAGAAAGACCAAATTGTGTTCTGTCTTTCCCCCCCCCCCTCCCTCCCTTGCCTTTTTCTGTAGTTGTGGTGGTGGTGGTGGTGTGAGTCTAAAATCGGATGTGTAATAATGTGTGCATTACAGCAGTTTACACATGCAGAGCCCCGTGTCAGTGGAGTGCAATTACACTTGATTACACTCTCAAAGTAGCCTTTGCTCACCAGTAAAGTTTTTTGTAGCTGGTATTTAGTTTCTCTGCAAGTAAACCAGAGTGTGTAAACAAACATCACATGGACTCCCAAGTAGCTCACTTATTTGACAAAGTTTTGGTGACTTTTAACTGCACGTAAAAGACGGGCGTGCCCCCAGCGGCGTCATGCATTGGTTCGTGAACACCTGCTTTTGAAGCAGGTCATCGTCTTTGTTTTTTGAAACTGGACGTGATGAGCACGGGGCAGAACTGACTGAGAAACCGAGGAAAACTGCGGCCTCATATTTTTCTTTAGTGGCTTTTTTTCTTTACAAAGGACTGTATTTACAAAAAGTGAACACCATGTTGTATTAAATAATACTTCAAATTTTCAAACTGAGACTAGAAACTCCTCAAGAAGGTGTTCGTTAGGGTCACAAGTTAAGGGTCAAAGTAGTCTGTTAGTGTTGGTAAACCATAGACTGGAATATATATAAAAGATAGATGAAACCACCATAACGTCACCCACATGGATGTGAAGACCAGTGTACAAGCCTCAAACGGAGCATTTCAGCTGTCAGCAGCATGTGTGACATCACCCAGTCGTTTTTCAAGTCCCAATTTGATGCCTCCAGATGTCCTGGTTGCAAAACAAACGGATGGCATAAAATCGTTAGCCAGTGATATTCTTTCCATTTTAAAACACGATTCGACACATTACTGAATAAACACATTTTTTATTCGTGTGACCCGAGATGAGTGACTGAGTCCATGCACTTTTTTTTTTTTAGATACTCAAAAAAATAACACCTAGCCAATGAAAAGGTGTCCATGCTGTGCAGCTTAGTCAGCCTTTTCATCTATTTTACTCTAAATTAGACTATAATTTGCAAGGTGAACATGCTGTATTTTTTTTTAAAAGCTTGAAACTACTAATTGACACCATAAACTTACAAGATGAAAGAATGCAGGTTCAAGGCATTTCTACACTGGCTTTACTTTCAGACCTAAACCGCCTCCATCTTTTATATGCAGTCTTTTGTCAAAACAACCATGTCTTGTAACTTTGGCACTGTTTTGTCTTTGTGCCAGTTGAATGTCTCTGGTTTTGTCCTGACATCTGAATTCTGTTAGACGTTCTGACCGTACAGTTTTGTTTTGGGTTTGTTTCCTTTGGTTAGGATTACCATAGGAAACAAAGCCATTACATTACAGTATCAATCCCACTCATCATAAAACAAACCACAGTTTGCTTGCAGAGTCAGTCCGTCACTGGACACCAAATGTCATTATTCTCCCATATCCAAGCTAATCGACCTAAAGGAGGGAACCGCTGAGACGTCAGATAACCCGTGTAAAATGTATGAATGCTCAAGAAAAACATTCAAATTTTCAATTTCATTTCTTTTTCTCGTGACTTTTTTTCCTTTTCATTTTTGATAACTGGCTACTGTTCATTTGTTAAATGTTCCTGGCAGCATAGACGAGGATAGATTTTTTTTTTAAGTGTGTTAAGAGTCACCATGGTAACAAACATTCAATAAATCACAAATCGGATTGTTTATGGATTTGAGACCCTGTATGTAACCTTGTATTACTGTGAAGTAAATGCTTGTATGTGAGTGGCACTGTATGTGAAATACTTAATAAAGAACTATGTCTCATAGGATACAATCGCACTCTTCAAGTTATTTATGCTCCATCTGAGTGTTGGCTTTCAGTTGTGGAAGAAACATCTGCAGACACACCGAGAATATACAGGCATGAACTGGCTGGTCAAACATACAAACACTGACAGGCAAAGTTAAAGAAATCATTAAACTGACAACACTTTGTTGCACACTAAGCCACAACCCCATGCAAAACTGTTCACGAATGATTCCAAAATACAAAGAGCCCAAAGTGATGCCCCAGCTTCTAAATTTGCCACGTCATAATCTAACCAAGCATTCAAAGGATACAAAAGTCCCATCCCAAACTAGCACTAACCAAAGAAATTCCATGTCCATGCCCATACAGTCAGGTTTTTTTGGATTTGCACATTGTTAGGAATGTGATTTTAATCATATTTCAAGTGAGATCATATGCCAAGTAAGTACTGAATGTTTTGCTCAATGTTTTGCAAATTAAACTTATCCTTTTTCTCTTATAGAATTTTAGTCTTATTGATAGGACATGATAAGAAACACAGACTGATTCATTTTTAAAATGTGACTTTTTAAAAAAATTTCTGCGAATACCCAGAACACTGATGGGAAGTTGTAGCAGAATTGTAGATCTACTGTATCGCTGTGTATTTGCGCTAAGAATAAAAATATCATTGAACCTCCCTGGTGTTGACCTTTTTGCAGCATCTCTGTTGATATTTTCCACTATCTCTAAAAGGTAGGAGGTCTATGCTGTGGGGCTGAGCTAGTTTAGGTTACCTTGGTAATCAAGGACAAGGTTGACTCCCTCATGCAAGATTGTCACAACAGAACAGTAAGACAAGCATGCATAATTTATAGACACTCACCCAAATCTATCAAAAGAAAGTGCATTGCTAAAAAAAACAAACAAAGAAAACTGAAGAGCTGTTGAACTAGAGAACTCATTAATTAATGTATTTTTAGGAGAAATGTTAAAAGGAGCCTGAACAGATGGAGGAGGGCCATATTGAGAAGAGCTATGACAGGAAGCACCAGGTTCGGATGAGATTTGCCCTGAGATGCTAAAGCCTCTAGATATTATGGAAATGTTTCAGTTGACACACCTCTTTAATGTTAGGTTGTAATCTGGCATTGTGCCTGTGGAGTGGCAGACTGGAGTGGTGATTGCAATTTTCAAAAAGGAGATCCTGAGTGAGTGCTCCAGTTATCGTACTGCTCAGGCTCCCGCCAAAATTTATTTTAGGGTGCTGGAAAGGAGGCCCCAGCTAATGGTGGAACCTCAGATTTAGGACAAGCAATGCAGATTCCAGCCTGGTTCTAAAACAGTTGCCCAGATCTTCACCCTTGCAGGACTTCTGAAGGGAATAGAAGTGAGAGTGAGAGCTGTGTCTGCATCCTTGGTATAAAGTACACCATGTTTTTAATGGATGTTGAGTTACCGCTTGTCTCTGATCCTGTTTTTGACATTTATGGACAGCGTCTCAAAGTTTAGCCAGGCTGAGGAGGGCATCTGCTTTTTGAAGCTCAGACAAGCATTTCTTCAGTTTGCAGAAGATGTGGTTCTATTGGCTTCATCAGAGAGTTCCCATCAACATGCACTGCAGTGATCTGCAGCCAAGCATGAAGCGACTGGGGTGAGAGGTCAGGGTTCTCCACTGAAAATCTCCTCCTTCTGCTCCTTCTGAGATACAGAACAGAGGAAAAAGAGTTAAAATATCTTGAACTCATTTAGAAGTGATGAGAAGGTGAAGTATGAGTTGGACCGGCAGATTGGTGTAGTGTCAACAGAAATGCACATACCAGTCTGTGGTAGTGAAGTTTTGAATTTACCAGTCCATTAACCTCCCAACCCTCTCCTGTGGTTATGAAATCTGGGTGAATACAGCCACGGCTGCTGCATGTCAAAAGAAGCCAGTGGAGGTGGTTTGTGAATCTGGTTAAGATGCCTCCTTCACTTTGAAGCCACCTTTATCAAATTTGGCAACCACCATCTCAGATTTTGGAGTCACCAATGAAAACAACAGCTAATGCAAGCAACTTTGGTTAGCAGGGTACTTCCACAGACTGTTTTGAGGCACAAACACAAATACCTCCTAATTAGTAACACAAATTTCCAATGCTGTATAGAAAAATACAAAGGAAAGAAATTCACCAATTCAACAAAAACACTGCCAAACATTTTATTTAGCTAAGTTGAAGCACAGCAACCGGCTAGAAGGCTGGCTCCAAGAAACCACGCCTCTTAAGATAACTTTATTGTCGCCTAGACAGACGTCAAGAACGGGTAAATTAAGACTACAGAGAACTAAAACCTTTTTGTGCTAGGTTGTAAACATATTTGATTTCTGCTGTAAAGTTTATGGAAGTCTATAGAGATTTACTTGTTTTGAAGCAAACAACCAGTGGCCAGTTAAGAAGCTGCGGGGTTTTTTTTGGCACTAAAGCATTAGCCAACTGGAGATTGCCATCTTTTCCGGAGGCATGGTTGAAAACCCTGCAGACATAAGTAAAATACATAAATTCATTTGTTTAATTATATAAATATTTAATGTTAAGATTTGGTTACCAAAACACATTCCAGAAGTCAGGTGTCTCAAGCTTATGCTTTGTCTGAACCCTGTTTTTTGCTAGCTAAAACTGAAATCCAGCTTGGGGTGACACTGAATCGTAGCTGTATGTTGCTAATGAAACAAGATAGCCAGTGCTGGCAACAGCAAATAACACACCCAGTTATGGGCTCTGTACTTTAAACATAGCAATCTTTGAGAAGAAATAGTAGTTCATTGTCAAAACAATAATGTGTGTTGAATGCAATCACCAAAGAAAAAAATATTATATTAATTATTAAACCAGTATTGGTGTTGAAATACAGAGCCATGGAGACAGCAGTGAGCTAAAGGCTGATGTCATACATTGTGAATTTTACACCTTATTGTGTTTGTATAATGATATACTTTTTACATTGTTATTATTTTACTGTGTCTATAAATCAAAATCTCTTTATCAGAGTAACAAAAAAGGTAGGTGATAAGTAGACATTTAATAAACGAACTTTGAATTCATAGATGACACATCGAGATGTATCAATTCAAACAGAACCATACTAAGTAGAATGCAGTCATGTATAAATACTAAGAAAAAACAGGATTACAACCTTAATATTTTGAAATGTAGCTTAGAATATGTGTAACAGAGTGGCAGCAGAAAAAAAAACATTCAGAGTTCAGAAAAAAGAAGAAAATCTCATTTTGCATGTGTATAAATATTAATACTTATTATTGAGGGACTACTAAGTAGCAATGTACCTGGAGGGGCAGTTCAGATTGCTGTGCTCGGCTGTGACTATTACTCATATTTCATTGCGATATAAAATTGAAAATATTAATTTATATTTCTCAGCTGCAATTAAATTAATGGTGGGGCAGAACTGCAATTTCACCATGGACATAAATTAATGAGTAAACAATCCTTTAAATCTACACAATCTTTTGAAAACACAGGCGTGTTTTTGGTAAATGATTGACTAATAAGGTGGGTTTTACTTCCCAGTGGTATTTTGGTTGAAAAGGTTAATATTGTTCTTTAAGTGTGTATCTATCTATCTATCTATCTATCTATCTATCTATCTATCTATCTATCTATCTATCTATCTATCTATCTATCTATCTATCTATCTATAGTTGAGAGGGCAACACATAGACATGTTCACTGACAGTTGAGAGGGCAACACATATGGGCTTCAACTGGCAGACACAGATAATCACCACGCAGCTTATCCTCGGTAATATTCATAAAATGTGGTGTAATGCGCTCATGCACCATGACAACCTACTTTCCTCTGAGAGTACATTAAGAATTAACTATCTTTACACAAGCAGCTATATCTGACCTAAATATCGCTGCCTGAACTGTATGGCTGTCTCTGTAATATAAGGGAGCAGCCAGCTTTTGCTATGTCACTGCTATGTAACTGATATAATATAAACATAATCTATCAATATGACATAAAAAATAAGTCATGACTGTAAGTATAATGTTGAATTAAATGCAGTTATTAAATGAATACAATGTGCAATCATGTGCAGACTACAAAAGTAAGAATTTCTACGGTAAACCTGGTTTATCAATAGCTGCTCTACACACCCCAGTTTCCTAGGAGGCTGGAATACTGTGTGTAAAATAAACAAACGCAGACTGCAACGACCTGCAGATGAGCCGAAAGATGTTATCTCAACAGCAGCATATTTTGGTCATGTATATGCATGTATAGATGCATCATACATGCATATCATGAAGCATTAATGGTCACACGCATTCAAGTTCTCCATACCACATGTGCTGCTTGGAGCTATTATTTTAAATAACCTGCAAACCATTGCTCCATGAATCTGCATGTTACAAACCATTATTTTTCTTTTTGGAAAGTGGTGGTTGTATATCCACAGTAATCAAACAATCTTTTAGTTTTTAAACATTTCAAAATGTATTAATGCTCTTTTCTGCTGAAATGACTAAATGTTTGCTAAGTGTATCAAATTAGCACAGGAACACAGTTTCTAGCTGGCACATATTTACAGAGTTAAAAATATCTGTTGCCTCTGTTTGTAGTTCAAAGAAAATATTTTTGATAGAAATCTACTGCATACGTTTCTTACATGTTAAGAAATTGTTCTTTATTATTGTGCAAAATGTTTGATCTGATTACAAAATAAATGAATGTTGTTATTGACCATGATGAATATTAATGTTACAGCTTATCGTCTTATGTTTACTGAACACGTTCTGTCAAGTTCGATTATTCTACCTCAGTTGTATCTATATTCACAAACTGGCCTGTCTCTATTTAACTGGTTATTAATCGAATATAAAGAACTGGAATTATATAGTACTTTTATTGCTTTACATGGGTTAGAAAAAGACTTGCATCATGGCTGTTCAGTAACAGTAAAGACGTCTGCTCTGTTTGACATGTGGGTATGTAGGTGAAGTGGTTCCAGCAGGGTTCTGCTCTGAAGTCGCCCCAGAGCCCCGCTGAGGTCAGTGGGTTCGTAGCGTGAATCCTCCCGGTGTCCTTAAAGACGGGTCGTATGACCACACCCCTATGACGACACCGTGTCGTAGATCAAACTGTATCCGTTTTCACTCATGGGTCAAGTTATAAAAAGTGAACGAGCGCAAAACCGGCTGGTCTGTCTTTCATAATAAAAGTCTGATCTCACGGGACCCTGGACACAAAATCACTGCTATCATATGATACATTTTCAAACTCGTGATGAAATGTCTTGAGGTTAGAATGAACTCTTTTAGCTTTTACCTGGTATCTGGCTTGTTTGTCATGAGAAAACAACTTAACATATATAACTTATAATAATTCTATTTTCTATCCAAATCAGGAATCATGTTTTTGGCCTTGGCCTTGTTTGTATGGATATCCTTTTGTTACAGTGAACATATCCCCAGGGGAATCACGGTAGAATGCATGCTTTTAAAATTGTATTTTATGTGTGAAAGAACTTCACTTTGTGTTATTCCGAGGTATGTAATGGGAGAGGGTAACAGATGTGAAAATAAGCTATAGACCTAACAAATACAATCCTTGAACACAACAGATATGAAGGGATATTAAGGGGAAAAATAGTTATAAACCGTGTATGTACCCCTTTTTTAATTGATTTAATACAAATAGGTGAATATTATTTAAAATGTTGCATTATAAGAAAGTATGTCTTTAATATAACCCTAAATTAATAACATACGTTTCATATCTTATTCTTCAGCGCGACTTTTACTTTGAAAGGCAATCCCAGAAGTGCTGCCCAATCTTTTAGCTCTGACACTCGCTCTTCGGGATTATTCGTAAACTCAAGTGCCCCCCAACCCGCCGATGAGAACTGCAACTGGGTTTTTTTTTTTGCTTTTTTTACAGCTGACACACTTCCCATTTCGATCAGGTCAGTCTCTTTTTCTCTACTTGTATGGCTCGCTGAACCCTGAACCTAGTAGCTAACCACAGCGTAGCCAACAGCAACAACAGCGCTGTTACTCAGTGACAGCAAACAGGACGCACACTGCACGCGCGGATCCACGCCCTCTATCTCTCTGCTTGTGTTTATATTTCATTCTGAGCCCGTAAAAGTAGTTCTAACCCGCGGAGCCGGCTCCAAAAGTGTCCCCCAGTGTTATTTTGTGAGTCCCGCGGACGGCACCAAGTCAAACACAGAGGGGGGTCTGCTGTACGAGCTCGTAAAAGTTTATTAACGACGGAATTAGCTTCAGAGGAGAGATGAGTGCTTCTGTTTTCCCACCCTCTCATCTCCAAAACGTTAGGTTTCTGCACCAATGAAGGGGAGGGAGAGACAGGAGGAGGAGGAGGACGGGGTGGTGGTGGTGGAGAAGGGGGTGTTTAACAGTCCTACAACCATCTTCTGTCCCGTTTATCCGCCATATAGGCCAGCTCGATACTGCCGTGAACTAACTTCCTGCATGTGGCTGTAGCTTGAACGGGATTTCTGGGCTGAGCGGTCACTGCTGCTGTCCATGCGTGAGCCTCTTCTCCCCCCTCCGTGGATGGTGCGGAGTAATATCATCTGGAGAGGCCGAGGCCGACATTTTACCCCGGTCCGGAGGAGCATTAACTCGGAGGGGACATCCGAGGACACGCGTTAAGGTAAAGCCCGTCTCGCAGCTTTGTGCCTTTGGACAAATACATAAGCATTTACGTAAAGTTTTACGACCGATAATTAACTGACAAAATATTTAAAGCACATATAGAAAAAAATATGACGGCTTTTAACGGTCTTCTGTGATAAAAATGGCTACTTTCACACGGATTTACACACTGTAGCTGCACGATAAAGAACTATACTTTTGAATTTGGAATAATAAATGCACCGCGTTCACAAAAACATCTGGAAATATATGCTTTCCACGTGCGATATACGTAACAAGTTAGCGTATATATATATATATATATATATATATATATATATTTTTTTTAATTTATTTTTTTAATGTACCAAATTACACTTTTACTACCCCATTTCACGCTACATAACGCATTTATACCGTTTTGTTTATGTTTCCTATATGCGCGGCCAGGCAGCTTTTGCTCCCGGTGTTTATTCTCTGTAATGGCTCAAACTTTACAGTTGCTCGCCGACAAAGCCTACATTTAATGACGGGCATAACTTGCCTCGGCCTGTAACAGCCACCATCAATCGGCAGCAGCACCTGCAGGTGGACCTACAGAAGCCAAAGTTGTTCTGAGATTTATTCAACTTTAATGTAACGAAAGTCCGAGTCGGTGTGGACAGAGAGTGGCCACCTGACCGCAGCTGGGGCCGTTAAAGCGCCGGAGCCCATCCACAGGCTCTCAAATCGGCCGTATTAACAATTAATATTGGACATCCGGTGGCACTGCCAGCTGCGCCCCATTTTTATTGTCTGCGCGCTGAAAGGATCCCTGTTGTCTCGGCTGGATACTCCGCGAAGCGTGGTGGCTGCTTTAGGTAGGAATATTTATTTCTGCGTTATATTGCAGTTTTAAAAAAGTAAACTAAAAATGCATAAAATGTGAATGTGAGGTGTGAAAGAGAAAGGAGGGAGGCTGGATGTGGGAGCGCGGCTCTCCAGCTCGCCGTGCCATGCGGGACACGCTGCTGGCTGCCACCATGGCACCTTCCCTTCGTGCTCTGGCTCTTTATGTGCTGCTGCTGTTGTTGTATCCAGCTGTGCGGGGACACAGCACCGTTGTGCCCCGTCAGTTCGATTCCACCGACCGGGTCAGTGATTAAAAGATTTATTCGGGAATATTGCGGACGCGCACTGGATGGACGGGGAAGACAGGCGAGGGGCGGCAGAAGGGGGCCACTTTTGCTCTCCATCGTTACGGGAAACGGAGCTCCAAGGACACGGAGAGGCGGGGGCGCATCCAGGTCGTTTTGGGTGTTTGTTCTTGTATTTTTTTTCTTTGCAGTTATTAACATGTTTTAATTTTATTACTGGAGATGCGAAAGATTTTTCCCAGGCGGACCGACCTTTGTCCGCCGCCTAGATTTTTGGAGCTTTAATTTGGCAAATTGGCTTCCCAGACAGACTGACAGCCAGATCGTCTCTCCTCCCCGCTCTCCCGCCTCCTCCTCGCTGTTTTCGGCCACACTCTCTGCCATCACAGCCTCTCACTGGGCTCCTTCTGAATTTACTTTTTTCTCACTTTCAGTCTCTCTCCCTCGTGCGTAACCTCCATTCATTCGTGCAATTTGCCATCAGCCTGGAGTTTTTTTTCCCCTGATTATTTTTTGAAGAGGCCTCCAGCTGCAAAAGGTTCAGTGTCTGGTCAGACTGCTTTAATTTTGCCTCGTGGTCCAGTATCAGAATGACTTTCTTCCACTCCCACATGTGTGCGTTATACCCAGCTAGCACTATACTACGTTAATTCTGAAAGTGCAAAACAAGTTTTTATGGAGAAAGTATGGTAGTATATGGAACAAAAGTACCATAAATTATCACATGACTGTTTGAAACTTCAAAAATAATAATAATCATAAGAGAAATAGCTGGCACTCCTTAGGCAGGCGCTATACTTATATCCTTGCTTGCAGACTGTCATGAGGACAGCTGCCACACCATGGACATATAGTCCTTCCTGTTATACTTTCAGTTAGGTTAGGGGCCAATTTAAGCAGTTATGTCTAGTTGTTCCATTGCAGTGTTTCATTAATGAACTTCTGAATACTCAAGAACTCTCACTCTTTGGACTTTGAGTTTCATGTGGTGAGATAGTTCACAACTACTGGAGCTCTACAGAAGGCAGAAGGCAAAAAACTGAAATTTTGACTTTTAATTTTTTTTTATTTTGGTAATCTTAGTTTAGTTTTTTCCTCTCTCTGTTTTCCAGGTTTCTCTATTAAAACACCTTTCTGTAAGTATTAGGGACCTCAAAGCTCCAAGAGCCACTTTACAGTGACATCTGCTGTTTTGATTCCAGGCATGAAGCCATTCATTTCAGTTGCATTTTTATTTATATAGCATCAATTCACCACAACTGTCACTTTAAGTCTCTTGACAGTAAGCTAAAGACCATATAATGCTAGAGAATAAGGACCAACAACCAGATGTGAACAGCGTTTGGTGACATTGGGAAGGAAGAGCTCCCTTTTAACAGGAAGAGACCTCCAGAAGAACCAGGCTCAGAGGGGGTCAACCATCTGCAGGAGAGAAATTAGCAGTGGCCACCTGGTAGCATCCACTTTCAACCACCATATGCTGCTGCTTCTTATAGGCATATGAAAGTATCAGTTGTGGTTTAGCTATGCTCCTGATCTCTTTTAGTTATCTTTTGGAAACAGGCATCGTCAGGGCAGACTCCTCTGCCCTATTCACGGAGCAAAATTAACATGCATTTGCGAGATGCTAGCATGCTTTCTGAGAAAAACTAAGACATAAGTGTCATTTTATTTCAGTTTGGACATTACGAAATACATAAAACACTACTGTTCATTGAGCTCCCTCTGCTGCAGTCTCGCTTTCACAGCAGCTAGTTTCGTTCGACAATGGCATTGAAAGGACGATTTCTGAGAGAGTAAATTGGAAAGCCCTCAGATTTCTGTCCAGAGCCTCATTAACCCTCTGATAGTGAAGCTCACCCCCCACACTTACTTTCATTCTTGCAAACAGGGGAGCTGTAACTCTGGTGTCATGGCGATGCTCTTTACCCAAATAAAAACCCCACCACAGGCAAACCGTTTTTAACAACTGCCCGTGTTGGAATACAGTGGGGCTGAAACAATTCATGGATTGGTCCCTAGTTCATCAGCTGAAAATAACCAAGAACTCATTTTGAATTTTAATGTTGTTTTCTTTTCTTTTTTTAGTTTGAAGCAAGAAGTACGTCCTTTTTCCAGCACGTCATTTGAATGACAGTAAATAGACTGGATCTGCATTCTTTATTGTAGCTTGGGTGAAACAATGTGTCAGTTTGGAATGTAGGAAATTGTAAATAAGTTACGTGCCTTTTTTATGATTATTTTCACACACAACAATTGAGAAAACAAATGCCAGATGAATCAATAATAGTGCAACTGTTTGCAGCTTTTGAATGTACTGTAGATTTGTTTTGGAAGGGTACATTATGGCGTGACACAGATTCTTTTGAATACTCTGCCCTGTGTTACATAACAAGCTGTTGCAAGGATATGGGTTCAGTTTTATTTTGCATTTTTCTGTGCCCACACAGTGTTCACAGGATAATTGCTCCAGTGCATTTGTAATAGACTAATAGAAAAGTCAGCTCTAAGTGTACATGGGGTTAGAAATGGCTGCAATTACTGTAAGTTCTGAAGGCATCGAAAGGTCCTCTGTGGCGGGGGATGGCTGGTGGGGGGGGGGCTCCATAACAAGGAAAAGTAAATTTCGTCATGCACCACCTGCACTACATGAACCATTTTCTTACTGCATTGTGAGTGTTAGCATATATATTTACTTTGTCAGTGTGCGTCCAGTGTTGTTACATAAGCCACAGTTGTGCAGGCATCCACTTTGCTTGCGGAGTCTTGTTTACAAAGCGCTAAATGCATCGTTGGCTGAATGTAAAGCCTATGGTTATTGGTTGCTGTTGACTGTTTTGTTTCCCCGCTGCCTTGCTGTGAACTCTGTGAGTGTGTTTATGAGCAAAGAGCCCTTTGGACCGTGCCCTATATTTAACCAATGTGCACAAAAGGATTTCTCAGCTGTTATTGCATGAAGCCACCTATATCAGCCGTGGTATGAACAAATATAAATACAAGTCTGTTTGGTGTATCTGTTTCGTTGTGCAAATTTCCCCTGTAGAGGCAGCAAATAGCTAGAGGAGCACTGTGTTCATATAAACAAGATTAAAAGAAATGGTAAATAGTACGCCATAGGCACATTTGCATGTGCGCTTCGTTCCTGTTTGCAGGATATATCAGCACCAATGTCGCATCCAGCAACAGAGGGGAACGTAGCTTGGTAGCCTACTAAATGCCATTTTGATTTATCGTATTCAAAAGCTTTTTTTTGCTCTGGTAAGTACAGAAATATTCAAAGCTGGCACTCAAACAACTTTATTGTTGGTACAAGTGAACTGCTTCCTTAATAATCTACATAGCTTAGCGCAAACTCCCAGAGCTTCGCGTTTCAAACGGTCCCGCTCTTTGTGCTGTAAACTTTATGATAAATAATGTGTATCTTTTATTCATTTGTATGAAGCCTGGATTATTATATTTGTTCCACCCGTTGGTTATCAGCTTCAGAGCCCTGTATGTGTCTGATAAGTGTTTGTGTACACAGTATGTTGGTAGCTGGCTTGTCTCATGTGCCAAATACCAGTTTTCCATTTGGTGTGCCAAGGCAGTGTCATAACCGCCCAGCCAATTCTCATTTCCTCATTCTTGTGTGCCTGAGGTCAATCCACAGAGAACGTATTATGGCATTGTTCTCAAACACTGAACCAGGGTCTGTGTGAGCTGCTTTCTTCGACTTTTCCACAGGTACTGAACAGTAGGTCTGCATTGTTCCTGTGGCGTGTGTGTGTGTGTGTGTGGGTGTTATGTTGCTCGGTATTTCATCATGTTGCCATCTGAAAAGAGCCGGGTGTATTCGGCGCCTGCAGTGTGGCCTCCTCCCTTCTCCTTTAAGGGAGAATCAGAGTTTTGGTTACACAAACATTAATGAATGGAGCAGCTGAAGGCAACGTCAGTGCTCAAGTTTACCCGTATGAGGCGGAGCTAAAGAAGCAGTTCTTCAGTGGACCAGTAAGATAGTCCGATGAAAAGCCATTTACTGTGCGTGTTCGTCTGCACCACTGTTGCTCATAAACAATTAAAACATCAGTGAGTCACAGTGTTGCACTGTGACATGTAGCTTCAATATTATTAACACACTGCAGAGGTTTTTTTTGTTGCTTTTTTTTTAATCTGGCGTGCAATCTGTTCATCTGTTCGTGGCTGAAAATGGTCCCTGACAAATGCACCATTTCTTCCTGTTCAATGTGGAATTGGTTGAAATCTGTGAATTTTCCACCCGCCTGTCCTGCACCTCTTGCCTCTCTTCCCTTTCTATTCTAAGCCCCTTCAAACAGACAAGTACACGACACATGCTTCATGGGGCTACAAATAGGTCAATGCTGACTTTTGACTTTATAATTCCTGCGATACCGTATTCAGATATCGGTCCAATCTTTACTCAAAAAGCTACGCCTTTTATCAGTGACAACGTGCAGATCTGTGAGGTCAGTTGTTTAATTCTGTGTTTAACACACCATCCGTCAGTGTCGGTGGGCCAGTTGTTAGCAGGAGATGTAACATAGTGTGAATGAAATTATCAGCAGAGGGTTAGAACTTTGTAGTATTTCGCACTAGCATCGGTAATAATTTTGCTTGCGCATTACTGTCCAAAAGTCTTAACTCACCCCTCATTTCTTTATATTTTGCTTGCAAGAAGCCACACTTTATTTTTTAAAGAGGTCTTGAGCTACAGGTTTGTTTGTTTTTTCTTATACTAATTTTCAGTTCTTGTACCTGTGTGAATCATTCAAACATAAAAAGGCATCTGACTCAAGGGATAAACCAATGTTCTGTTTACACATAACAGACAGTTTGGTGCCAGACAAAAGATCTGGCAGGCGTAAAAACTATCTGTAGCAGATGAACAGTATCTTAAAGTCATGTCCTTAAGAAATACGAGAAAATCCAGCAAAGACCTGACACAGGAGAGATGCATCTGGTCTTTCTGATAAACCATCGATGTTTACCAAAACCTCATCAGAAGTCTCAGTGGAAGGGAGGTTGTCTTGACAGAGAGAAAACACTGAAGCATGCCAAATTACCCAAGAACTCGACTGAAAATCAGTGGCAACAGGTCTTATAAAGTGAATTTCAAACTTTAAATTTTTGGTTCAGATCACTACCAATATGTACAGAAGTGGTTAGGAGAGAGGTACAACAGTAAGTCTCTGCAGCCACCTGTAAAACACATTGGAGGCTCTGTCGTGTTTTGGGACTTGCATATCAACCAGTGGCATTGGGGATCTTGTCATAATTGGTGGAATTATAAATACAAGAAAACACAAACAGATTTTGAGCCACCTTGAAATCTGGAAAGTATCTTATTGGCAATGGAAAATAGGCTGCCAATTCAGTGAAAGAATACCTGGATAGAAAAAAACACATTGGAATACAACAGTTTTGGATTGGCCTCCTCAGAGCCAGGCGTTATTGAAAGAATGTGGGATCATGGTGACAGAAGACGTAACAATAGGCAGGCAGCAAAGCCTGCCTACTGGAAGCTGGAAAACTATTCTGCTCCGAGAAATTCTGAAGACTACTTAAAGGAATGACAAGAAACCTTGCCTAAGATTTCAGGCTGTGTTGAAAAATAAACATGGTCATACCAAGTATTAACTTTAAGCTAGTTAGAATTGTACAAACTCCAGTTTTTGCCTTATCTACTGTATTTTTATGTGTCTGCACTGCTAATTTCCCTTTTTTCTAGCTAAATGTAAAAAAATAAGGGGTGGCTCAAGACTTTCGCACAGTACTGTATGTTTGGAGCGGTTGTTCTCAAGTTAGTTGGCATGACTGAAAGCTCTGATTATGATGCTATCCCTGTCAGGCTCTCTGTCTCTTCCTCTTGGGAAGCTTTTATTGCACTCAAAGTTGCAGAGTGTTTTGTCATCAACGCATTTATTATTGTTTCATGTCAACTTTCTTTTGTGATAGCCAGTCTACATGCAGTGTGTGCAGATAGCTGGCCACGGTATCTGTAAGGTACTGAAACTGGAAGAACTGGATGCATATCAACTTTGTACTTATCACCTGATCTGACCTGAAAAAATAGCAGTTTGTCAAAGTATGTGACCACTTCAATAATATAATGCTGAAACATTATTTAGGGTTTTAAGTAAGGTTACTTGTGATGTTTTTAAAATGTAAAAATAAAACAAAAACTTATTTTTAAAGATTGATATTAATAAAAGGAGTGAATCAGTTGGGCAGTGAAGAGAGCAGACAGAGATGGACTGACTTCTTTCTTTTTTTGTTTGTTTGCTCATGACCTTGGCAGTCATGATACAAGCTAACACAGCTCAATTCAACTTGTCAGCTAAGCTTAACTAGCTTGCTTTGCACATTTTTCACTTAGCTGGACAAGAGCTAATATTTAGCCTTGAGGATATTGACTTCCTCCTGCCCTGCATACTTTAGCCTTTTGATTCCATAGCATACAAAGCATGGAAGCTGTGTTTTATTGACAGTTTAAACTTAACTAGTGCATTTGAGAGCTGTTTAACTTTAGCACTAATCTTTAGATTATCTATCCAAACTCTTCTCCTTTCCAGCTCATTGATCCTCATCCCACACTGGTCATGTAATGTTTAACAAATGAACATCAAAGTTCTCCTTTAATGCACATAACAGTAGAAATAACAAATGCCAGTGAATCACATGAATGCTTTGACACACAACAGAATTCAACCTTTATCTGGTGCATGAAAGCTTTTGCATTTGCTGTTTTAAACACTCGTTGTTAGCAGAGGTTTCTCAGGAAGTGATATGTCCTACATTTTTGCAGCACCAGCATGTTTTTTTTTTCATGTTGAATGAATGGATGTATTAATAGAAAGCTAGCCAACTAATGTAAGTAACAATAGCTGCCGCTGTTGAACAGACAAATAAAGAGCTCTGAACTCATTAATGTTTTGCTTTACAAATACAAAATATATTTAAAAAAACACCACAATAAACAAACAAAAGTGAATTTCACAGATTGCCCTTGTGAAATGTTTCTGTCAAAGAAGCCCATTCATCTAAGAGCGGCACTGTGGATCTGTTATTAAAAAGACACATTTAAAACCTGCATTGTATCATCTGTACCGCTGTCATCTCCTCCTTTTGTGCCGATCAAACAAACTGAAATCAGTAGCAGCAAACAGACAACTTGTGCTGCACGAAGCCAACAAAACAATATAAGGCTTATGTAACACTGTAACATTTTTGTGTTCATATTATGTATTGCATCCCAAGGTTTCATTGTCACATTGATTTGCTCCCTTTTTTATTGTTTTCTCCTTCAGGCTGAGAAATCGAGAGCTGCAGAGCTGCGACATGTGAAAAGAGCTCACCCACTTGGCCTACTCACCTCTCAATCTTAGGTAAGTACTTTCTTCCATTTCTCTTTGTCTCCTTTTATCTACCTTCATTTCTATCTTTGTGATGAACTCTTCTTTCCCTCTTGTGTCTCTGCTGGTGACATCTCAATGCTCAGACCTGAACTCAGTCGAGTTTTTCGCTGCTGAACTCACTCACACTCACGTTGGGACTGCGACCTGACAACCTCCTGCCTCGGGCATGCCTCAGGTAAAGTAGGAAAGCTACAGTGGCTCTCACCCATCACCTCTGAATTATCCTACTCCTTGCTTCGATGTTGGATTTACTCTGTGTCTGTGTGTGTGTTTTACCTCCTTTCCAGCCGGGTATGAATGGGATGGAGCCTGCATTTGGCGAGGCCTACGGGGGGCACAGGGGTCTGATGAGCCCCTACCCTCTGGCCATGTCGCCACAGGGAGGCAGGACAGAGTACGACCAGGTAAGACAGCACAACATGGACAGAGCCAAAGCTCACGCAGCTTATAGTGTGACCTCGGGTAGACACTGTATAGGACACACAGATATATTAATAGCTGCTTAATTTGAGTTGGTGAGTCATTGTAGCAATTTAAATGATGTCATTAGTGATTGATCTATTAGTGGACAATACCGTGCTCTTACTTTGAAAGTATATCTTATTGGCTAGCTTGCTGGCTGTCAGTGCAGTCACGGTTCAGCTGCTTCCCCAGAGAGGATTTCACCCTGATGTCAGATCCAGATCCAGCATCTGAACCTGGTGATACTACAGGAGGAGGAAACCTGGTTCACGTGTAGCGATGCTCAGCTCACTGAGGCTGCAGAACAGAATAAGCACTGTGATCACCAGCCTATTTGTCTATAAAGTGAAAGACTTGCAGGAGCAGCAGCTGATTATAATGCTCAGTTATAAATTTGCCAACCTGCCAAAAATCAATTCTTAATCTCTGGGAAAAAATGTGTTTTTCTTTAAGGACAACAAAATATGACCTGTTTTTTATTTGTAATGTAGGTTTTTTTTTTGCATGCATCTCTACATTCATTGTTCAATCTGTACTATAGTTTTGTGTTTATTTTCTTCAGGAAAATAAACACGGGCCACAGGATTGATGATGATTGGATCATGAACCATTTCCAATCCACTTGATCTTTAACCATTACAGCTTTCACTACACCGCACATTAGAGCTATTTCTCAACTGTATTTAAACACGTGCTTTTATAACAGCACGGGAAGAAGTCTGGAAAGACATATCATTAAACAGATGCCCAGGTAAACTGTGCTTTTATGATAAAGCCTATATTATTAGGTTACATACAGCGATGAAGTCATCCTTCCGCTTCAGTGCTGTCACATAATCCTCCTCCTCTGTCTGTGTGTGCATTGATGCATTAAGCTGCTGCATGTCTCTTCTCTTTAATGTCCTATCATGCCTCTATTAGGAATATAATGAGAGCTCAGCAGCAGTAACCGCAGTGGCAGAAGGTCGGGTGGTCAGGCTATGGCAGAGTGGGAAATATAATTGGGACACGAGACCGTTGTTTGTATTCTGTTTTTGGTTTCTGCTTGAAAAGCCATTAATCCTCTACCACTCTCAATCTTTTTGTATATATATATATATATACATCGCAAATACAGTTTATTTATTTATTCAGCAATGTTTAAACATCATGCCTCACATGAAAACAAGACCGAATTCTTCACGTGGCATCTCAGTTATCAACAGTCAGTGTATGTGGGCCAGGTGTGAAATAATCCTGACAGGATTACGGCACTGGGGGAGGGTGGGTAATTTTGATTAAGGTTGCCCCCCCCCCCCCCCCCCCCCCCCCACACACACACACACACGCACACACACACACACACAACTCATTCTGACCTGTTTTAGTAGCAGAAGTAGATTCACAATTTAAAATGCTAGTAAATGCTGTCATTTTACACCAAAATAATCTTTAAAATACTGAATGATTTAAAAGTTTGTTTATTTTTTTGTCACAAATCATATGTTTAAGTGTCATTTATCTCTGTCCCCCTTTTAGAGTGTGCTCCTTATGCTGGGCTCCCCAGCATTGCCAAGGAAACGGCCCTTTGAGTTGCTAAGCGACCTGGTGGACGACGGAGGCTTTGGTGAAGACCTGCACCCAGAGCGCTGGGATGTGTCCGCGCTGGATGAGATGGCTCGTTACACCAAACTGGGTCTTGGGGTCGGAGGGGAGCTGCTGCCCTGCTCCGAGGAGGCTGTGCTGATGGGCTGCTGGGGGAGGAGCCGGGAAGAGCAGGAGGAAGAGGATGAGGAGGAGGAGAGGAGGAGGAACAGACACGCAGCCCCTCCTGGCACCCCGGAAGTCCAGAAAACTGCTTCAGGGAAGGAGGAAGAGGAGGAGGAAGGGTGTATCTCTGTTGCCCGGACAACAGAGCTGTGTGTTTCAGGAAGAGTGACTGAAGGTGGACAGGATGAGGGGGTGTCAAGGGAGCGCACGGTGGAGGTGTATCAGGTGGCCCAAGAGGAAGAGGAAGCAGCAGCAGCTGCAGTAGGACTGGCTCTGGAGCACTGCAGCGAGGAGCACAACTACTCCCTGAGCCAGGGAGGGGAGCTGGGGGCAGGACCTGCTCACAACTCCCAGACAGAGGAGGTGCAGGTGGTGGAGAATCAGCAGGAAGAGCAGGATAGGGAGGACAGCCAGGCCGAGACCGAACTGAAGCTGGAGGATGAGGATGAGGACGAAGACGAGGAAGAGGAGGAGGAAGAGGGAGAGGAAGGAATGGAGGAGACAGTGGTGGAAGCTGAAATTTCGAGCTCCTCGGAAACTGAATGTGGTGAGTTCTGGCTTCAGTGTGTGTGCGTGTGTGTGTGTGATGGCGAGGACATCTTGGCTCATCACAGCGCGGCCAGCAGCCTGTCTGCCCACACACAATCCATTTTGTTCTGTCTCCAGTCCAGACGAGACCTCAAACCGTCTCGTCTGACTTGGTTGGCTGAGCACAGGCACATGTGATACCAAATTTTGCGGGTGTAATTCCCAGACATCACACTGCTTCAGTGACTACAGTGTTACTGTTATAAAATGGCTTTGAGGGCTGAAGTGTCTTTGGGTATTGAAATACCATCTGTAACAGGCGCGCTGCTTTGTTTCTGGGATGGGGTGGGGGTTTAGCTGAGCACGTTAAATAGGGTATGAAAGTTGGTACAGATTGTTAAACAACCATTACAGAAGAACGGGATTTCTAAGCAGCTTCAAAAGCAACATAAACATGCCAGCTACAGACTGCAGCATTCAGCTGGTGGCTCATTTAAAACCATTTTTCTTGCCTCATTATTTCTTTACAGCCCACTTATCTCTCATTCACAAATATCAAAGGTACATAGTACGACTCAAAAGCAGACTTGATCAGTTAATTCTACAACTATTTTGGTAATTGCTTAACTGTAAAGATGCCAAACTATTCCAGGTTTTCTGCTTCTGTGTTTTATGTAATACAAATAGTAGAAATAATCTTTGCTTTTCAGACTCTAAATGACAAAATAACTTTGAAGCTGTCACACGGGTTCTGTGAAATTTGGCATTGTTTCATAGTAGTCAAAGGAGCTTGCAAAGAAAAGCGTCTGGACTTCTTTAAGTTACTTGAAGACGTTTCACCTCTCATCCGAGAAGCTTCTTCAGTTCTAAGGTCAAATGGTGGAGAGTCCCAGATATAAACCTAGTGGGAGTATCCCCCCACAGAGGGACAAAAGGACCCCCTGATGATCCTCTAATCGCCTGAGCCAAGGTGTGAAACTGGGTGTGGGTCCCAATCAGCCAGAGTTTCGGGTGTGTTCATTGTGAAACCTGGCCCCACCTTATCATGCGAATTCCTGAGGTCAGATGGCCCAGGATGTGAGTGGGCGTTAAGGCGTCTGGGAAGGGATCTCAAAACTGGATTATAGATGGCAGAGAGTTGGTGTCGTAAACCCCCGCCTCTGTTCAAAGATGGTCGCTCACAGTGGACATAGATGGCTTCTTTCACTCCTCTTTCAAACCATCTGTCCTCTCTGTCCAAAATGTGAACATTGGCATCCTCGAAAGAGTGTCCTTTATCCTTAAGATGCAGATGGACTGCTGAGTCTTGTCCTGTGGAGGTGGCTCTTCTGTGTTGTGCCATGCGCTTGTGAAGTGGCTGTTTGGTCTCTCCAATGTAGAGGTCTGGGCATTCCTCGCTGCACTGTACAGCATACACCACATTGTTAAGTCTGTGTTTTGGCGTTTTGTCTTTCGGGTGAACCAGTTTTTGTCTGAGCGTGTTGCTGGGTCTGAAATACACCGGGATGTCATGCTTGGAGAAAACTCTCCTAAGTTTTTCTGATACACCGGCTACATAGGGGATGACAATGTTGTCATCATCTTGTCATCATCTTTCGAGGATGCCAATGTTCACATTTTGGACAGAGAGGACAGGTGGTTTGAAAGAGGGGTGAAAGAAGCCATCTATGTCCACTGTGAGCGACCATCTTTGAACAGAGGCGGGGGTTTACGACACCAACTCTCTGCCATCTATAATCCAGTTTTGAGATCCCTTCCCAGACGCCTTAACGCCCACTCACATCCTGGGCCATCTGACCTCAGGAATTCGCATGATAAGGTGGGGCCAGGTTTCACAATGAACACACCCGAAACTCTGGCTGATTGGGACCCACACCCAGTTTCACACCTTGGCTCAGGCGATTAGAGGATCATCAGGGGGTCCTTTTGTCCCTCTGTGGGGGGATACTCCCACTAGGTTTATATCTGGGACTCTCCACCATTTGACCTTAGAACTGAAGAAGCTTCTCGGATGAGAGGTGAAACGTCTTCAAGTAACTTAAAGAAGTCCAGACGCTTTTCTTTGCAAGCTCCTTTGACTACGATGACCTGGATGACTGAGAACCTTCACAGACACATTGTTTCATAGTAATTGATTTGTTGCTGTTGCACAGTTTGTGTGCTAAAAAGCATTCCTATAACGTGTTTCAATGACCAGTCAAGTGGACTTTTTGTAATTACTGCCAAAGAAACATTTGTTTTCTATGGCGGATTGAAGTCTCCTGGTCATAGCACCTTTGGGTGTGTGCCAGTACTGAGTACCAGAGTTATCATAGATGTGTGCTTTCTAATTAAATATTTTCAGTATTTTTTTTTAAATTTTCAACTCTAGTTTCAGTTAAACTCTGGCACGAGTTTACTGTTATTGTTGTTGTTATGTTTGGTTTAGCTTTCATTAGTTTCAGTGTCAGTTTTTGTCTTATTAATTATTATTATATGAAAGCTATTTGTTTGGGACAGAATGTTGAAGTGTTACATTACAGACAGATAATATTTTGAAACTGATTTGAATTAGTTTGTGAGGACACTGTAATGTTTCTGGGGATGTTCAGGCAAATTATTAATTATTAATAATTTTAATTATTAATTATTATTAATTTAATTAATTATTAAAGCAAATTATTTGCTAGTTGTTCATTCTGACAACAACGTTTAAACTGAGCTCGCTTTAAGAGGATGGAGTTAAATATTGGCCTAACAAATATTTTGTGGGTATTATAGGAGCTGTATGAAATTTATAATCACATTCCTCCTTAATCAAATGTTGTTGAAATGTGTGGCACTTTGAAATGTGTGTTTGCGCTCTGTGTGGTGTTGCAAACACACACTATGTCAGATTAGTTTGGCTAATTTTAGCAGTGTTATCAGCAGTAGCCTGACTTTCTTCCATGTTATTGTCCACATCATGATACAAAATATGGTTATATGTAGCTTTGGTTGCTTGGATATATTCCACTTTATTCTGACAAAGCTGACATACAACTGCTCTGCTTTTTTTAAACATCAAAGTAATGCAGAACAGAACCGGTTAGCAAGCCTGTCATCTGTTTACTTTCACCCTCACTCATTTACAACTTCCTTTTTTTAACATAGATTTCCCACCTGTGTATAGAAAGTGTGCCACATAAATGCATACAGCTAGATAAAGTAGATGTGTGTACAGTAAGATAGTAAAATGGGTAGTAAAAAAATCTAATCTTAGCTCAGTGTGACTTTACTGTCTTTACTGCACTTTCTCTTCTTCAGTGCACATGCACACCCTCTCTCTCTCACACACTCTCTCACAGACACAAACACACAATAGATAGGTGATGTGAACAAAATTTTCAGTTTGAACACAATCTGTTTAATTATTGTAAATGTAATGAAAGTTTACCTGCAAAAGTTGAACCCAAAATAAGAGAGAGATAGAGTGAAGCCAGCAGGGAAAGTCATCAGCTTTTCACTCAGCTTTAAATAAGTTAAGAAAAGTTATGAAATGAAATTTGCACTTAAACCACAAACTAACAAGCCTGACATTAAAAGCACCTAAACTGCTGCTGGTTGGTGTTAGCTTCTTTCATGCTGTGTTAATATGAAGAGTACACTGGTGCTGTAGAGCACAAAAGTGCCCACCCACTTTTTGAAGGTCTCCCATGAAGGAAGTGAATTGCTCTTTCATTTTTTCTATTGACATTTCAGACAATTCCTTTTTTAAAGGTAAAGGTACAAGATAGTGTACATAGATACTTTTAACAACGAAGGAGCTACTGATGCAACAATGCCATACAATTCCCAGAGTCTACATTGAATGACTTCCAGCCTTCCCAGATTTACTCCTTTTCATTATTCCAGTATTGTACAATATCCATCCACCCCTCCATTTTCTTCAGCTTCATTGATTCAGGATCGTAGTTGGGCTGGACGCTATACCGGCTGTCGGTGAGTACACCCTGGACGGGTCGCCAATGTAGCCGACATAGGGAGAGAGAGAGAGAGACTATTATTCACACTTACACTCACACCTACTGCCAATTTAGGCTCACCAGTTAACCCATGCATGTGGGAGGAGGCTTACATGCCCCCAGGGCCAATGCAGGAAAGGTCTGTATGGCCTAGTTATCCGTATGTTACAGTGCTTGGTTCCTGACTGTCTTCACTTTTAAGATTTCTGAAGTTTCATCCTTTATCTTGACACATTTCTATGGCAACCGTAACCTCCACCAGTCAGAGCCGTCACTGCTTCAAGGTAGGGTTGTGGGTAGAGTAGTTATTTTCTGCAACATCATGAATGAAATTCTTTTTTTCTTTTCATATTTTTATATTAATATTAATATTTTTATATTTTATTTTTATTCTTTTTATTAGGGCTGCACGATTTTGCATAAAATGAGAATCACGATTTTTTGGCTTAGAATTGAGATCACGATTCTCTCACGATTTTCTTTTCCAGTATAAATATTTATTGCACTTATTAACTGCACATCAACTTCGTAACAGTTGAGACTGACCATAAAAACAATAAATAAACATAAAAACAACAAATGTCTCACGTTTTGTCGTTGCCGCAAAATGTTGTACTGCTTGAAATTCCGTCTCCACCGTTGCTCGACGCTGCGTGTATAGAGCAGGTAGTGCAACAATAGAAAAATAGTTGCGGGACGGCACTGTGTAGCGTTTGTCTAGGGTGTTGATCATTTTCCTAAATCCCTCGTTTTGCACAGTGTTGATGGAGCCATATCTTTGGTCAGGTGATAAGTAATAGCCTCCGTAATTTCTTTGTGCCTGCGGGAGTTCGACGGGTATAAGGAAGCGCTGTATAAAGTTCCCATCAGGGCTGGACTGGGACAAAAAATCGGCCCGGGCATTTTGACTAGAGACCGGCCCACCAAAAATGTGACGTCATTCAGGGGTAAAACCGCAAAGGATTCTGGGAACTTGTGGCAAGAGGTACTAGTGCATGCAGGCTTTCAATTGAACTCAGTTACACAGCGATAAAAAGAAACACAAAAAATGGCAAGAAGCTGTTGTATTATTAACTG
Source organism: Perissodus microlepis (assembly GCF_051167445.1). NCBI lineage: Eukaryota > Metazoa > Chordata > Actinopteri > Cichliformes > Cichlidae > Perissodus > Perissodus microlepis. Next base: position 36,722,216 of record NC_140466.1, read on the forward strand.
CAATAGCCGGTGTTGTGCCAAAAAGTGATTGTCTGCCAAAAACTGATTTCCGGTATTTGCCAAAAACTGATTGCTCGTATTTAAATTGCTATAAGTAACTTGTTGGGCTATAATATGTGAAACATATGTCAAATGCATCCCTCATGGATGACATAAAGTCATCTCTCCATCTCCATCTCTCTCTCCTGCTCTTTAATTCTCTCTCTTGCTCCATCTCTCTCTGCTGCTCTTCTGTCTCCTCTGTCACAGACTTCTCCACTTTTGATGATAAATCAGCCTGGTGCAACATGTAAGGATTGGCACGATTTGTTAAGATTTTGAGGAGTTTGAGAAACTAACCTTAAGCATAAAATAAAATTTACTATCAGTAACTTCATAGCACCCGCCCAGCAGTATATAAACTCCGTCATGCTAGCTAGTACGCAGTACCAGTTATTCTAAGCGACTGTAAAAAGTCAGCACAACGAAAACAAACTACAACTAAACTTGGTTTATATCTGACACAGATAGACAGCAGGTCATAACTTCTTACCTGAAGTTCAGTTCCTCTGCCACTATGACCGGCGGCCGCCTCGGGTCTCTCCTCCTCTTGCCTCCCCTTTCCCTTATCCACCTGCTGGCCTCCACCACTTGCTGATGTTGCTAAATCTGTGGAAGCTATGCCATAGCTACCGCCAAACAATTCAGTTATTTTTACACATTTGGCAGCGTCTGCCTGAAGGGCTTGTTTCTTTTTGGCCCTAATTTTTTCTGCACCTCCTTTCCTTTTTTTGTTCTCCATTTTCTTTAGTTCATCCATAAGATTGCTAAACAAGGGGGAGGGTGCATCCGACCTCCTCGGCTGTAATTGGTCCAGCCCAGAGTCGATCATGACCAATTGGCCAATCCAACACCTTTCATTATTTATACCTTTCCAAAAAAAAAAAATCACCTCACACGGCACAGCTTCTGTATCACGTGGTATAAGGCTCCGCCCTTATCATTTGTTGAGCAGGAATATGGGCTCAAAATGTGGTCATAAATATTTTGTACTTGTAAAAAAGATTTGTATGTGTAAAAAAGATTTGTGTGTGTAAAAAGAATTTGTGTGTGCGTAAAAAAGTTTTGTATGTGTAAAAAAGATTTGTGTGTGCGTAAAAAAGATTTGTATGTGTAAAAAAGATTTGTGTGTGGACTTAGCCCAAAAAAAACCCTGCAAGTTACAAGTACGAATTTTGACCCTATTTTTCTTCCTTTCATCTGATTGGTCAATGTCATGTCAATCACAAATGTAACAATCCAATCAGAGAACAGATGGGTTTGGCTGTCGGAGGGGCGCTTTTTTTGAACTGCAGGTCCTTGAAGGGTAATACAGTTTGAAGCTGGAGGATCTCTATATAAATATCCGATAGCAGCTAGGTCCCCTAACTTTCAGCAGCGGTTGAAAGGATAAAGTTGTGCTATATCAGTGGTTAGAAATACCATTATTACTTTAGGATTAGTTTAACACAAAGTCAGGGCTGACCCGGGACCATTGCTGTGAGTCACAGTGCACAGCATAAAAGTCCTTTCACATCGGACGCAGGATGTGCTGCTAATGCTAACTGCTAACTAAAAGCAAAGGATCCAGAATTTGTTGCGCTGGCTGCTGGGCTCTGTGGGTTTTTGCAGCAGCTCTACCTGTACTAGATGCACCTGCTCCTTGTCTTTTCTATCTCTGACTTTATGTCCTCTACAAGAGTTTCTGTTTTTTTTGCTGGTTCTTCAAATGTTCAATAAAAACATGTATGCTAATTCATAACGAAGAAAGCTTTGTAATGAAGACTGTCATTTCCAAAACACTGCCCGCCCCCACCCCGCGGTCCGCAGCGCTGTTGAAAAGGCTGTGGAAGTCCCTATATTAAACACGTAGACCTGTGACACAAAAATCACCAAACTCGGACGACCACAGACTGTTTTCCTTCGTGGTGATGAAGGAAAACGCTGGGTTGGCATGTAAAAGGGCATTTATTCCCTTCAAAGACCTGCAGTTCAAAAAAAGCGCCCCTCCGACAGCCAAACCCATCTGTTCTCTGATTGGATTGTTACATTTGTGATTGACATGACATTGACCAATCAGATGAAAGGAAGAAAAATAGGGTCAAAATTCGTACTTGTAACTTGCAGGGATTTTTTTGGGCTAAGTCCACACACAAATCTTTTTTACACATACAAATCTTTTTTACGCACACACAAATCTTTTTTACACATACAAATCTTTGTATGGACTTGGTTTTTCACTTCTGGAACTTAAGTATTGGGGTCTTTATATCAATACAAGCTATATGTTGTTAAAATACATACTGCCACCAGTTTGCTGCATGACTATGACTGAAATGGATGCAGTGTTGTTGAGTTTAATTTATGCTGCATAAAACTGAGTAGAATCACTGTGAAAAATTATAGAACAGCTTCAATATCGTCACTGTTTATTGACTTGATGCTGTAAGGCTGTTATTTACTCTCCTGCTGACTGTTTTGATTAGATGAAAGTGAAAGAAAGTCAGCTTTTTAAATGTCACTCTGGTTTGCTCATAAAAAAGGAGCTTTCATTATATTTCAGAACTCAACTGAGTATCTCTTATGCAGATGGGGATGTTTATTCTGGAGGAAATTTGAAAAAAGCATGGAGGTCTTATTAGGTCAGCACAATATGAATCCTCCCTCCCATATTTGCAACATGTCAGTGTGAGTTTTAGGGCAGCAGTTACCACTGAGACCTCAGTGATATTTTCAATAGGAAATTGCTATATCGCAATTCTGATCACTTTCAGCGATAAACACAGCTGTGATTTATTTTTTTCATTCTTGCTACTGCACAAAAAGATCTGGTGCCATGACTTTTAAAATCCTGCTTACAATCCAGACAGTAAATACCATCAATTGGATTTTCAAAATTAAACAGATGAAAAATTGTTGGGCTCATTCATGGATTGTATGTGCAAAAACAGTACAAAAAATGAATTCTTGGATTGGCCACAACAAGCAGTCAGTTGTTGCCTGAGTCATGGCTTGCTACATAAAGGCTGATAGAAAGTGTGCTCTGATTCACATTTCTTTGTCTTTGGCGTCTGAACACTTGTCTATGACGTGTTGCTGCTCTGGAGAAATGTACAGATAGCTTGCTAAAGTTTTTTGTGTTAACAGGTAAAAGATCAGGTTACATTGACATTACAGGGAAGCAAAGGATGCAGAGGTTTAGAGTTGAAAGACTTTGTTTTGTCATAACTAACATTCAAACTAACAGGACTAAACTGGAGGTTTCTAGGCAGTGTAAGTAAAATGTTGTAGTGTAACAATTAGTTACATTGTAGTGGCCTAATCCCTCAGTAATAAACAGATGAAGTCACTGTTTGCTGAGAGCACAGAGCATCATCAGAACCCTTTAATGTGAGAAGAGTTGTTATTCCCAAACTACAAGCCATGAAACATAAGCATGTATGTTGATAACACCTATGTAAACTGACTTCCATTCAGATTAGCATCTTTTTCCAGGCCTTTTCTGCCTCTGATCGGCTTTGCGTTAGATAAACAAATCTTAGGCTTCTCGTTGCAAGGTAATAGAGAGGTCGGTGGCTCGCTCTCAAAGAGCGAGGTCCAGCTCATGTTTCAGCTGTCGCAAGACACAATTGTTGGTCCTTTGTTCCTGTGGTGTGTGTTTGTGTGTGTTTGTCCTGTTGAGCTTTTATTACCATTAGCCCACAGCGATGGCAACGGTATGAATGACGGATTGTAAAAATGTGATGTGTACTCGCTAAAATTGATGATGGTTGAGTGAGTTTAGGAAACCAGACAAAAGGCTGAGAAACAGAAAACCATGGAGCAAAAGATCGAGTTGAAGGGGGAGCGCAGACAATGGCGTTATCTGCAGACAGAACCAGACACCATGATGTTACATAAGCTGTCTGTGTCTGTCTGTGTGTGTGTGTGTGTGTGTGTGTGTGTGTGTGTGTGTGTGTGTGTGTGTGTGTGTGTGTGTGTGTGTGTGGACTGTCCACTCATGAATAAAAGCAAGGGCAGGACTTCACAGTTATCAAGTTCAAGTCTGATTTAATCACAGCAGAAACGACTGTGTTCACTGTGACAGCGTCTTCTTTCTGTTTTGGACGTCTGTGCAGCAGGTTCGAAGAAGAGCTTCTTCTCTCCTCCTGCTGGTGGAGCTTTGCACGCTGTATTATTTATGACGCCATTATTCGTGGGTCTGCATGCCTGAGGCTAATCTTCTGTGACGTCTTTGTGTGAAACGGCATACGTGCTGGTGGCTTTGTCATGAGGACATACAGCATGTGTTTTTTGGATTGGGGCTCACAGCATGATCTCATAGTGACCAAACATAAACACGAATAGCTGTCAGTTATGATTGGGTTGCATTCGTCATTTCACTTGCTGGGTATTTCTCTTCTAATAAATATTGCATATGTGGCTGTCAGCGTTGTCCACCTCCAAGATTCACTTTCCTCCGGAACAGTGTGGCCTGGAGCATCGATGCTGGATTTGGATTATCTCGTCAAGCGATTCTGTTGCAACATCTTAACCAGATTACATTCAATAAATGTTATTTGTATGCTTAAAAAATAATGAAGATTTAATTTTCTCATTGCTATTTTTATCAGATTCTTCCAGCCATTCTGAAGAGCCATAAAAATATTTTCTAATGTGAACTATGGCTTGTGGAGCCGGTGTTGTAGCTATAGGTTTCTATTAGGGGTGGGCGATATAAACGATATACGATAGAAACGATATAAATTTGGCCAACGATAGAGATTTTGACTATACCGCTCTATCGCGATAGCGCATGTTGATGATGTCATCAAGCTGCGCCTGTTTTGGTCGAAAGCGTTGCAGCGGCTACAACCATTATCATCTGCAAATTATGCCGGGCGACAGTCATAGTAAAGAGATGAAGCACTTTTGAAATATGGGGAAAGCCAAAAACTGCGCTTCCTCCACTTCCATAACATTGATTCATTAATGTTGAATTCTCTCGCAGCTGTTCTGTTCCCATGTTGTTGCAGTATATTAATAACTAACCTTGTATTGTGGATGAATAATCTCAGTTGTTCTCCTGACTGAAGTTTGGCCCGTGTATAGCATCCTGCTATGCGATTGCATTTGTCCCTAACCACCAGAATCCCTCACGTTAACTTTTATCGAGTGGAAAAAAAGTTGGCGTTCATCCTCCAGCTTCACTGTGCTAATGTCATGCTAACATAGCTGTGTCGCTAGCAATCACGTAGCACAACATTATATACCAGGTAGTCCAACTTCAGTAACCCTGCAAACGCCACTGCTATGTTGGAAGTGGTAGCAGAGCTGTACGTTTTAATTAGTTTCAAAAATCTCTCAGTCAGAACATGGTATGAAATGTTTAGGTGGAAACTAGCGAGTTAACTTCCTGCTAACTTCTAACTCCGTTAAATTTAATAAATTAATTATTAATTAATTAAGTTTTCATGGATGCCTGGTAAAGCAGCAACGCTGATGATTTTATTAAAGATGAAAGAATTTAGACCGTTTTTAACTCTCAGTGTTCGTTTGACTTTGGGACCTGAAGCGACGGAGTTTTGGACCCAGATTACTCCGCGAAGGTCCTCACTACGGCAGCCGTAATGCTCTGACAATCCATCAAAACATTTTTTAACAGATTTCTGCACTCCAAAATCGGTTCGAGGTCAGTAAGCACAACCAGAATTCATACATAAGGCACACTCGATTTTTGAGAAAATTACAGGATTTTAAGTGTGCCTTATAGTGTGGAAAACACGTTATACAGAAGAAAATAATATATCGCGATATATATCGTTACCGCACGTGCTTCAAATTATATCGCGATATGGATTTTAGGCCATATCGCCCAGCCCTAGTTTCTATAACGCTTTACATTTCTGGCATCCTGAACGATTGAATTGAGTAGAGGGTATTTTATCACTGCAGTTTCATATTCATAAGTTAAACACTGCAGCTGTTCTGTGATCACTCAGAGAGTCAGAAGCAACACAATTGCTCTCACACAAAGCGCACGCTCTGCCTGGGTTGTGCTGAATGGTGTTGAGTAAGTATGCCTCACTCTGAGCTCGAGCTCCAGCAGATTATTTTATCTAACTGCTAACCGCTAAATCTTATGACAAAGTAACTGTGTTTTCAACAGTGAGGTGAACTGAAGCATGATTATTACTGCTGCTGTGGGGAAAAAATACACGCAACCTGTAATTACCTTGAACAAAGAACCGCAATGAAAGGGTTGTCTAATGTCATTATTCGGACATCATCTGACACAACGCACAGGTTAAATGTTGATGCATCGCGGTAGAAGCAACAGTAGGTCTGATACTTAGCTCTCGGGGCACAGGCTCTGTGGGGATACAGCTGCTGCGCAGAGAGAGCTGCAGGAATGAGCGAGAACTGTGCTGTTCTTAAATATTTTCCCTAGTTGTAGCTCACCAGAGCGGTATGAAAGCGCACCTTTTCCCGACAAAGAGCCTGATTATCACGTTTGAGATGAACTAAAGCTCATACACTCACTTGCCAATTTATTAGGTGCACGTAACCCTAACAGGTTTCCCTTTCCCTGCCTTCTGCCTGGCACAGATTCTACATTCCTCAGAGATTTTGCTCCCTATTGACATGACACACTGTCACACAGTTGCTTCAGATTTAAGGGCAGCACGTGATGTGAATCTCCCGTTTCACCATGTCCCAAAGGTGCTCTACTGGATTGACTGGCATCTGGAGGCCATTTGAGTACAGTGAACTCATTGTCACATTCAAGAAACCGGTTTGAGATGATTTGAGCGACATTGCACCTTATCCTACTGGAAGCAGCCATTAAAAGTTGTCAGGAGCAATACTCGGGTGGGCTGTGGTGTTTAAGGATGATCGGTTGGTGCTCAGAGGTCTGAAGTGTGCCAGGAAAATATCCCCCACAGCACCACCGACCTGAACCGCTGACACAAAGCAACATGGGTCCATGCTTTCATGTTGTTTATGCCGAGTTCTGACCCTACGAATCTGAATGGTGCAACAGAAATCGGGACTCATTAGACCAGGCAACGATTTTTCAGTTTTCTGTTGTTGACACGTGTGATCTTCTGCTGCCGTAGTCTGTCTGCTTCCAGGTTTGGCCTGTTGTGTTTTCAGAGATGCTCTTCTGGATATCTTGGTTGTAACAAGTGATTATTTAACTTACTCTTGTCTTCCTATCAGCTCAAAGCAGTCGCATCATTCTCCTCTGACCTCTGGGATCAACAAAGCATTTTGGTCCAGTGAACTGTTGCTAACTGGGTCATTTCTGTTTGTCTAACCATTCTCTGTAAACTTTAGAGATGATTGTGAAATACTCAGACCAGTCCACCTGGCACCCACAACCATGACACGCAAAGACACTTTTCTTCATCGGTTTGAACTTCAACATCTCGTCTTGACGATGTCTGGCTAATTAGATATTTACATTAATGAGCAGCTGAACAGTAATCAGTGTTTCCTTCCTTCTATCCTTGTACTGTTAAAATTCTAAGTGATAAAAATTACAAACATTTATGAAAATGCAGGAACCAAAACGATTACTCCGGAGTATTTCTGCTGTGCTTCAAAGTAATGATACCCACTATTCTAGAAAATATCATAAGCTGTATTATCATGACCCTGTCAGTGTTTAAATAAACTCTTTTTGATGGTTCAGCAGTTGTGCCACTTGTATTTGTACTTACATGTAATTTAGTGCAATGGTATCCAGCCAGAAGATAAGATGGCACAAGATAAAAAGAAACAGAGCAAAAGAGAAACTTGCATTTTATACAGAGCTGACAGGGAAGCCTTGTCAGGACAAAAAGGATTATAGGAAATAATTTCCACCCACTCACATGTCTGTTTGGATGCAGCACCAGGGGGAATTCAAGAAACCGACAAGATGGCTTCCGATCTTTCTGGAGATATAAGTTTTATGAAACACTTTCTTCTTGGCTGCTTTCCTTACTCACTGATTCTTTTCATCAAATATTTTGTTCTTGTGTCTATTCTCTGTCACTTGGTTTGTTTGTTGTTTTAACAGGCAAGCAAGTTGCTTGAAGAACTGCGAGGTTTTTCCCACATTAGTGCCTAAATCTTTGCATATTTGTTCTTCTAGAGGTGGAAGCAGAGCCAGCCAGGCAGCTGGGCGAGCGACCGTCGAAGCGTCGCTGTTTCTGGGAGTACAGACGTGCTCGGGAGTCAGCCACAAAGAAGAAACTTGGCGGTGACGTCCACTGGTCTCTGTCCTGGAGCTCCAGCACTCTTCCCAGCACGCTGTACCGCCGAGAGGGTGAGAATACAGCATTACTGCGTGATGCTAGTGAATGCTATTTAATGCTGATTGTTTCATACAAAAAATAAATAAATAAAAAAGTCAGAAAAGTTACTGTAAGTGAAACTGGTTTACATGGTTGTTTCTGTGGGGAAGACATTTTTGGAGTGCCGATGACCTAATTATTAAAAAAGATAATTGTCAGATTGATAAGTTAAACCCTAATCAAAGGGCTGGATTGAAGGTTTAGCAGCAGGAGTCATTAACCCGACGTGCATGCTGCAGTTAGGATCGTCCCATTTCCTTTTTCTCCCGTGACACAGATCAGACCTGCACCCTCAGGCGTGTGCCCTACATACAACTTGCATGTCAAAATGTGTATTTTTCAACATTCCCATCGTACGCGAATCTCACGTCAGGCTCAACAATAGCTTTGCTGCAGTGCCGCAGCCCGTGTTATGCTGTACAAACCAGAATGGCAGTCCTTTAAACTTAGTCCAGTCAAACCACTCAAACAAGAGTCAGCACTGATAACAGTGTACGTGTTGTGTAAATACTCCGTAAATCTATCAAACTATTGGGGTGGATGCTTATTTTAAATCCTGTCATTCATTGTACAGTAATTTCTATGTGACACCTCTATGATAGTTCTGTATCATGTCATATATCTCTAATATAGTCATTTCAGGGGGGAAACAATAGCTCTTGTAGAGAGCTCAGATGATCCACCCACACCATTTGCACATCTTCTATTTTAAGGGGCTAGCAATTAGTAGAAAGTTGGTTTAAATAGCAATTTAGCAAAGTGCCTTGGGTGCCTAATGTTTATTTCAAACTTTAATCATGTAAAGCTGCTCTAGAAGAGTCCAGTACTAAAAATATGGAGCTGCAAACCATAATACCTCCAAATGAAAGCAGATATTAAAACAAATAGATGCCTTGCCTTGTACCACTGGGAGATTTGGCATCCTGACATTTTAAGGCCAGGTTTGGTAGAGCTGCACTGTTTTTACACGTATGGAGTTCATTTTGTTGTCGTTAATTCAGGCAAAAAGGGGCGACGCAAAGCCCGGAAAACAGATGCCAGCGACCTGACGCCGAACCCTCAGAAGCTCCACAACATCGGGGAGCAGCTGCAGAAGCTCAACGCAGCGATCGATGGCATGGGTCCGGTCAACGACCTGCCCGCTGTGGCCCGAGCCCGTTCACGCAAGGAGAAGAACAAGCTGGCCTCCAGGTACAGCATGCTCTTTACTGCCCTCCTACATCCTCTGCACTAAGTGAGAACACTGGAAATGCTTTGTATTGATTTATGAGGCCTGAGTGGGAATTTTAAGAGGGTTTCAGCTTTTGTAATTTGTTGGCAGAAAAGAGAAGCCTGTGGGGCTCTGTGGTCTAGTATCTGCAGTCTTTAGCCCTGTCAAGATTGGTTTTCAAATATGTGCAGCATTTAATAGTTGACCTTCTAAATGCGGGTGGTGGAGGACATGGACGGTGAAGAACACATGGAGACGTGATATCTGTGTGGATTTTAGATCGGTTGCATTCATGTGATGGAAAATAAAAGGATCTTGGGAAATGGGTCATGTTTTTATTGATTTTAATTTTTCCTTTGATGATGCTGTCATGTCGTAGAACTCTGCAGATCAGCAAGCCTTAAAAGAAACTACCATACTATGCTCTTGTAAAATTTCAAACGGGCTTTAATTTACTTACAATATGTCCCTCAGAATAACACACACAACACTGAAGGTTGAAAAGCTTGGTCTTCAGTGTATTTTTGCATTGCCTGTTTCTTTGTAACAAACTTACCTTGGATATTATCTTGACAGAATAAGTGAAGGAAGGACGGAGGGAAGCAGAGGAAAAAACAAGAGAGGCGGGGAGATGGAGGGGAGCAGGATGAAAAGCTGAATACAAGGAAATCAGGCAGGATTGAAGAGGCAGACGAGGAGTAGAGGGAAAGATGGGTCATATAAAGTTCATCTTTGCAGGGAGGGAGGGGGAGATTTCAGAATTCAGAACATTATTGCAGGAGCCTGGGAATATCTTGTAATTCAAAACATATATTAAACACGACACAAACATGTCATCTAATAGAAAGTTTGGCAAGGACTTACAGAAATAAAGCTGAAAAAGAGACTGAAGGGGAGGGGTGTGATGGAAATTTAACGTCAGAAGAAGTTTGACTGCGAAGTCACCAAGTACATGTTTTTGTTTAGTATGCAGGAATCTCATGTGAAGATTCACTTCTTTTGCTCTGTCATAGCTGTGGCTGCGTGAGTCCAGGTTGGGGTTAGTAGTTGGATTAGCCTGACCGCCTTCAGACCTTCCTTCTCATTCTTTTCCCTGCTCATGTCTGAAATAACCTGCCTGGGGCATTCAGGCGGCGCAAAGGAAAAACACTGGGCTGGTTCTTAGCCCTCGCCCAGTTTGGCACAACATTCCAGCCAACACGCTTAGCAATGAAAACTGTCCCGGATGCTAACTTACTAACTAGACTCAGCAGGAATACACCATCATTTGGGAAAGTATTGTTTAGCTTCTTCAGTGGTTTCATGATGTAGTGATTTTGACCAGTTAGAAACCAGAGGAGACACAAATCCATACATCCGCTGAAGTGAGCTCTTTCAAGTAATGAACCAACAAAAAGAAGCTTTATTGCTAACTTCTTCATAGAAATAGACCTATATCACTGCTTTTTTTTTCTTTCTTTCTTTTTAAACAATTTTATTTGTATTTTATCAAAGTCCCTCCAGAAGCCTCTCCACTATTCTGAATAGTAAATCTGGCTGCTTGTTTGAAGCTCTTATTTATTTATTTATTTATTTATTTATTTAGTTTCACACATGGTACAGCAGTAATGCATTCCCATACACAACCTTCCTTTCAATTAAAGTAACACTGTTTCCATAAATACATGTAAAAAAAAAAAAAGGTGTAACGTCTATTTCAGTGGTGTTTTGGGCATATGAAGTGCATCTATAGGATCACCGGTTAAATTGGATTAAATAACAGCAAAATAAATGAAAACTTAAACATTGTTGCCATCTTTGCCAAAAAATAAGATATAAATAGCATTTTTACAGACTAGAAAAATACACAAATATTCACACCAAAAAAAAGGTGAGTGGTAGGTGTTGTATGAACACGAGCAAAAGAAAAGCTCTGGCTCATTCCACCAGAGCACTGAGCAAACATTAAGCTAAGTCATGTTGTAGATAGAGAAAGCTAAAAATAAAATCATACTAGAACTTACCCTCATCTTTTCTGCTACTATCTTATTATTATACTGTAACTGCATTTGCTTGCCACTACACAATTGAATGTGAGTGAATTTAATTGAGTTGAATGCAGTTTTATTTGTATAACACCCAATCACGACAGCCAACTCAAAGACACACCCCCTCCCCCCCCATGAGCATGCACTTGGGGAAGGTGGGAAGGAAATACTCCTTTTTAAACTTCAGTATGTAATTGGATCGTTGGAAGCAGGGACAGGACAACCTCCATCATACACTGTTAAGAGGTTTTGGGGGGGTTTTGCTATGCATTTCGTGTTATAATGATTTGTTTCACCTAGCTTGCAAGCTGATGTGAAGTTTGAACCTTTGGCCATCAAGTTTATATGAATTAGCTCAAGTTTGGCTGTGTTCAGGAATATAGGACTTGGTGACACCAGAAATAATAGCAGCAGAATTTCAGGCTGAAGTCCAAGAACTACTTTGGATTTGACACAGTCTGTAGATTTACCCACAGAAGCAAAGTAAATCTTGCAATTTTTGACATTACAAATGCTGCTCAATACTCATGTTAAGAAGGTTAATAATCATGTTTCACAGGATGCATAAATTCAGTGCAGAGAATTGCCAACCGTCATCAGATATCATCAGATTGTAGATTTCCTGCCTGCTGCATTGTCCACAACACCCCATTGTGGCTGGCCACAGGTTGGCATACACTTCCAGGTTTCTTAAACATAACCATTTGCAGCCCTTTTCCAAACACATGCATGAACCAGAAGCTTTCAACTTGGTGAACATTTTCCTACCTTCAGGCAGCGACTGATTTTCATTCAGTACATTACTTAAATCAATTTGCAGCTGTAGGTAATCCATCACAATAAACAGCAAGATCTCTCAAGGACTATTTTTGGATTTGCATTAAGAACAGAAACTCTATATCTCTATAATCACATTTGCAAATGTAAAAACCTGTGGTGCATATTGGAACCTGCTCAGTACTTGGTTAAGTCCCATCCCCGCAGTGATTAGGAACATTTAAATTGTTATACTGTCGTCCACATCCTCCTCAAACCAGCAGGGACTGTGGTACAAAAAAGAAAAACCTGGCAAGGCTCAAGTCAACATGTGGAGAAATACTGAGGAAATATTCTATCCAGCGCTACTGACCTGCAAGTATTTTCTTTCCCTAAGTTTCATTTAGCTCACTCATAGCTGCAGGAAAAGAGAAATTCTCTCCACATTGCAGAAAATAGTCCCCATGAGAGGCATTAATATTTAACATGCATTGATTGTTTTATTCTCAGCTCTCTTTTTTCCAACACTCTCAAACCAGAACTGGATTTGCCCTTTTGTGGTGTCAAATGGTCCTTCAGAGGGGTTAAAGAGGTTTTCAATCTTCCTCATGGTTTGGAAATACGGTCAGCATGAGCCAGCTGACTCAGTAACGGGGTCATGTGGAGAATGGGAATGCTCGCACAAAGTCTAAAGAATGACAGTGTTTTATTTTCCTCTGTTTTCAGGGCCTGCCGGCTGAAAAAGAAGGCCCAGCACGAAGCCAACAAGATCAAGCTGTGGGGGCTCAATCAGGAATATGGTCAGTACTCAGGAAATCACTGGGTATTCTTTAGCAGGGGGTTTCAGATGCCTGACACTTCTGACTGTTCCCTGAACATATAGTCAAAATAGTCATTAAACTCTATACATGCTCTTCTTATAAATGATTGCATCTAGATTTTTATTTTATGTTTATTTTTATATTTCTCTCTTTTTCAAATGGGTGACCCTTCTTGCTGTGGGTGGCTAACGATAATGATATCTGCTTTTTCTTGTGATACAGTTACCTATGCAGCAGCACCAAATATCAGCATTATAGTCTAAACATTTAGTCAGTTCCCATCAACTTTTTGGCTTCTCCCAGTAGTGACGGTGTTCAAATAAAATAGACTAAAGTGAAGTTAAATGGAGGAGAGCAAGAAAATGCAAATCAGCTGCTAATTAATTAAACTGCTACATTCATAAAATTGTCTTGCAGTTGACTCTGTTGAGTAACCCAAGCAGAAAAATCTAACCAGTGCTCATTCCTCACAGACTGTCATTGTAAGCTTTACAGCCCACAGTTTATAGCTTACAGTTTATTTTTTGCTAGCACCTTGCTAACAAATCTTGCAAGCATTGGCTAACAATCTAGCAACACCCTCTTGTTCAAATATGGTCACCTCTAGCTCTGAAAAACCAAAACTCTATCCTGGAGGTTTCCACAAAACCAGTGAGTGGTGTCACATGGGTGTGTCCATCTTTTATATACAGTGTGTGGCCCCACACCTAGTCCTAACTGCTTCAACGTGTGTGTTCAGAAATCTTCTTCTACTGTTTGAGTTAGTGTTGCTTCCTCATCAGCTTGCACTAGTCTTGCTTCTCTTCCTTAACCTGTTCTATCAAATAGAAGATAATCTTGGCCTCCTCTATCAGTTGTGTGTGAAAATCTAAGTAGATGAGCAGTTTCTGAGATAAGTTTGTCTCGCACCACAGCTATGTTTAGTTCAAAGACACATAAATCAACTTTCCGTCCCTTGCTCGGTTTGCAGTTTAGCAGCTCGTCTTGATCATGTCGACATGCTTAAATGCTCTGAATTCCTGCCAGGTGATTGGTTGATCAGATCTTTGAATTGTTGAGCCGTTAAACGGGTGAAGCAGTTTTGTATGTACAAAACTTCTAAACATTGTGAGTCTTTTTTCACTTCAGGCGAGTTGACTTTAGTAGAGGAAAGAAGTGTGAGAACTGGCTCTGTGGGACAGACTGTTGTAACACTATATATGAGACGGAAGAGCCTGACAATTTAAATTGATAGATGATTGAATGAGTTAATTTATTATACCCAGCGTCAGTTAATGAGAGTAAAACCACATCAGAGGCTGCAGAGTGGCAAAGTGGACATTTTCCTTACTAATGAAATTTAAATCAAGCTAAATTAGTGAGAAACCATCTTTTCAAATAACACTGAAGATGCTCTGTTTAAGAAAACAGGTTAATGCAGAGAACTGATAGTAACAAGACCACGAGAAGCAGGGAAACCCTTGGAAGTGCGACTTCACCTCGCTCCTGATAATCAACACCTCGACTCTGCCAAATCTATCAGCCCAGTTCTGCCCACCTACTCCTCCTCCTCCTCGTCCTACTCTTCGTGCTCCTCGTCTGGTTTTCTATCGATCTCTGTGAATTCCAACCTCACTAGCATCAACTTTCTTTGTCCATTTCTCCTTGATTTTCTCTGAACGTTTCAGTCTTTCCTGATTTTGGCCCAGCATTTGCTCGCAAAGATTTTACTTGTGGCTTCTGCTTTTGTGTTTTTTTGCCTTCTGACTGGCCCAAATACAGAACTTAACCTCACAGATTTCCTTCCTTCCGTTTTTCCTCCTCTGCTCCTGTGTCATTTGTTTTTCTCTTCCATTCACTCGCTTTATATCGCTGCTGTTTGCATCTATACAAAACACACTTTTACATACTTAGCCGCAGATTCAACAGGAAACTTCAAACAAAGAGCACTTTGGTACCATGCCAGTGCTGTGTGAAGCCTCCGGACTTGCTTTGTGTGCATGTGTGCGTGTGTGTGTGTGTGTGTGTGTGTGTGTGTGTGTGTGTGTGTGTGTGTGTGTGTGAGTGTGTGTGTTACAGAGACTTGGGGAGCAGCTGGTCAGACCCACTGTGGTCCTTCGCCCACACACGCACTCCCTGCTGATATGAGCCCTGGACAAAAGAGAAATCACATCAAGGCGAGAATAATGTACACAGACAGAAGGGGTGTCATGGCACCACTGGGTCACATGACCTGACAGGGGAGGAGCCACTAGCATAGGAGGTGCCGATGATTCACAGCACTACTATCTGAGCTAAACTAAACAGTTTCTGTTTTATAAGCAAACAAAAACACAGATGTTTGGGGAAAATTTTCAAACACTGGAAAGAAGCGGGGCTTACATAAATATACCATTATAATGTTAATATAATAATTTACTCTTAAACCACTTTTGCTAATTATAGATGTAAAACAATCCATTTATTTTTAAATTAAAAACTAAGATTACCTCTTCTATTAATCACATGCCCACCCACTGGCTGGGCTTGCTGCTTAACCATCCGCAAACCTCTCCAAGTATAATATTAATAATAAGAAAATACTTTTTATTAAACGTACATTTTCCAAGCCAATTTCAACCCTACATTTTCTGCTTTCCCGTGGGCCCAACCAGCTGTGCCACATGTTGTAGCAACCCATCTGCTATTATCTCACAGCCCCAAGAAGGATTCCTTTAACAAAAAGCGTGTTTCTTGACTCCAGATGCTTCATATTACTAGTCAGTATCTGTTGGCCACTGAGCAGCTCCACTTGGACAGTTAGGAGTTGAAGATTGAGGGTTGAGTCACAAACTCACTCATCTGACCTTTCGGGCACCACTTTCACTCCTTTAGTTTCAGCTTGATGTTTACTTTCCCTTTCTTTTTCTCTCTGCTTTCTCTCCTGCTTTCTGAAAATAAACATCTGCTTCGTACCGCTGAGGGGAGTTCTGCGAGAGCAGCTTTGCATGATTGGCAGTTCAAAATAGTTCTTATTTATCTCACAGCCTTTCTGTAGCCCCTTCAATTCACCCTATCTCTAAAACAAGCTGTTTCAGCTGCTCTCTCTTTGAGCCAATTTACTCCCGATTAGCCATCCCTTGCAAACAGAAGGTCAGTGAGCTGTATGTTTGACAGCCCTGCACTAAACACTGTAATTTGTCTCATGTAGGCGACTAAAAATGCACGCCTTTGGATTCTGTGGAAAAACTCCACAGCCCTGAATGATATCAGTTATTCTCCCTCGACTTTCAGAAACAGAATTCCACCCCTGGAAATGCTTTCCTGACTCACGCTGCTGTTTTTTCCTCTTTTTGCTGCACAGAAAACCTGTTGGGAGCTCTGCTACGGATTAAGGAAGTGATCAGACGGCGAGTGGAGAGCAGCGAGGAGGAGGACACGGACGAACGAGGGATGACCCAACGGCTCGAAGACATCCTCAGAGAGTCGAGTGGTGAGAAACAGACTAACATTACAGATATGTAATAAGCAGTTTGGATATTTCGTGCTATAAAAACAGGTTTGATTTTGCTTGCGACTTGTCCTTTTCTTTCCATTGCACCTCCTAATTTATCTCCATGGCTACCTCAGGTCCCTTAGTTGCTGGGCGGACCAAAGACTTTGTGCAGAGGATTTTGGCAGCCAGCGCAGGTGGTCAGAACCAACGCAAAGAGCCCCCACAGGACGGGGATGAGGCATCGGGGTAAAACCCCAAAACAGCAGTCCCTTTTCTCTCCGTACCCTCTTCTTCCAACCCCGCCCTCCCAGCACCACCAACTTGTCGAGACCAAGATCCTCTACACCTCTTCTGCTCTCACGTCGTACACATTTAAGCAAAGAGACGGCAAAGTGGAGAGGCTGGGAACCAAGAGGAGGTGAGGAAGAAGAGGAAGGAGTAGCCTAAACAAAGCGATAGTAAATTGCTACCTTGCTCCTGGTCCTCTCCTGTTGGTCCTCCAAACAGCAGCCGTCTTCACCGCTCTGTCTCTGCAGGCTGCACCACAACCACCAACAGGCCAGAGCTGCTGCTGCTGCTGCTGCTGATGTCTCTGTATTCTGTGTTCTCTGTGTGCGTGCATAAGTGTGTGCGTGTAACATACTGTATGAGCGTGTATAGTGTTCCTCTCTCCCTCTCTGTGCTGTATTTGTACCCCATTGTGCCTATGAATAGACATTGCACTGTTTTGTAGATGGTCGTAGTTGTTGTCAGGGGGCCGTTAGTGAGCCGAGGGCGAGGGGGCATTTGAGGATAAGAGGAAGTTCTAAAAATAAGGAAGTGGGAGGAGCCCAGGCACGGGAAACAAAGAAGAGGGTGTGTTTGTTTTGGTTTGGGGGTTTTTTTTGTTGTTGTTTTTTGTTTGGCTGGGCTCCTATAGAAGCTCTGCATACCATTTGAATTGCACCAGCATCTGAAATGAGACCCAATGCCAGACCAGTCAATGGTAACTGATGGAAAAGTCCTCGGAGCTTTAATAGTCACCCATCCCTCTCTGACACCCCCGTCACCCCATCAAAATGTAAGCAGAGATCAAAAGAAAAAAAAGAAAACAAACTGCACCTTAATTTAAACTGACCAAAGATAAGTGATACTGCTGAACTACTCTGACACCTCTCACCACTTCAGATGCTGCCAGCCATTAACACACCATCCTGTCCTGCTGAGAGAGGGGTGAAGTGACTGATACACTTTTAATTCTTGTCCTATTTACCTGCGTGCATCATTCAAAGATGGGCATCACCTGATAGACGTAGATCCTTTTCACGTAAATGCACTACCGTCACGGACCCGAGAGGCCGTGGTGTAGCAGACGGGACTTGACCAAACGCCTTGTCGATTGGTTGGCCGTCTAGCTCTGCAGCCTGGTGCTCCTTTAGCTGATCTGTGGTGGATTTATTTTTTACCCCGATAAAGGGAAGTGTCCTCGATGCCTGCCCCAAGCCCTCTCCTCAACCCCCTGACCTGATTATGTAGCGCAATTTCCTGACTTGCAATGACAAATAGAGAAAAAAAAACACACACACACACTTGTAGAGCTAGAAAGCAAATAATTTGTTTTTGTTGATTTGATTTTGTTGTTATTTGATGATGCCACAGCCCACAAAGTGGGCGTCAGTCTTGAGAGTTTTGAGAGAAAAAAATCTGCCTTTTTATTTTCTGTTTTTCTTTATTTTTCTGTGGTCTCTGCTAAAGCTGGAGACCAACCTGTCCACACTCTGTAAATGTTGTTGGACGCTAAAAAAATTAATTAAGACCTTTGAATTGCACTGTGGTAAGAGCAACAAAGCACCTTTGAAGAGGGCTTCAAATCCTCCAAAAGAGAGAGGAAAAAAAAGACTCTTGGCACCTTTTTCTAAAGACAGATATTGATTGAGAGACTTGAGGGCACCAAGCGCTTTGCGACCAACTGCTGGTTTGGGCTTGTTTCAGTATGGTGCTACTATATGATGACAGAAAAGTCATGCAAACACATTTGGAGGCATGAGGCAGTAACTGCTGACTGGGTTTTGGCCTGCAAGGACGTACTGTTGTAATAGGCGGTTTGTTTGCATAATGACGCCTTTCTCAAGTGCCTGGAGCTTAAAGCCACAGGGACCTGTGTTATTAAAACCTATTACAAGGTAAAACTTAACTCGTGACTGCTGCGCCAAGCTTGGCATCACTTGACTTTACTTAGAAGAAGAAGAAGAAGGAAAAAAATGCAGGCTCATCTGGGGTCACCAAAAAAAAAAAGGTGAAGCAGAATGTTTTCCTTTTAAATTAAGTCTATACATGGAAACCTACATTGTTTTCACGTATATGTTGAAATCTATTTGTGGAAACAGTAGTGGGCACTGGTTTCTGTGAACATCATATCTGGGAAATATACATAGGGGAGCGGCTGTTCACGGAGCAATTCCCTTTTGTTTTTTAACCTTGACAAGCTCCCATCTGGGCTGCATTCCAAAGCTGCTGTTCTACACACTGCCCCCTTTCTATGGAAAAAAAATTGGAAAAACAAGACATTTCCTGTCTCATTCAGGAACGGAGCGGTTCAACTTAAACTCTTCACCTCGTGGATGTCTTGCTTGTTGTCATTTTTTTAGAAGAGTGAGGGGTAGCTTAGCGTCGCTCCTGCTTTTAGTTTTCTGCATCCGCTCTGTTCTGGGAAATGTTGCTCATGGTTGTATAAAGCTGTACTGTAAACAGAGGATTCCTGTCGCTCAGCTGGAATGGCCTTCCTTGCTGGGGAACAGAGCGTCGAGGCCCTGGTGCCAAAGACGGTCTGAGAATGAAAAGATACCCGATTCAGCTCTAATGTCAATGAGGCGTCCTCAACGTTAAAACAGAAACCCGCTCAGGCTTTCATGTGATCATCCGTGAAGAGACGCGTGATCTCGGGGAAGGTCACTGAGTGTAGCTAATGGTGTGCACTTCTACACCCATAACCCCCCCCCCCCAAAAAAACAAACAAAAACACACACACACTTTCTCCCGGGGGGCTGGGAAGCTGCTGATGCTGCCAGCAGAGTCACAGGATCGTGCGCTGGCAGCAGCTCGTGCAACAACAACAGAAAACAAGAGGAAAGAGCAGAGAAACAACTGTGCAGATCGCCGAGCTTTAAAACGCTCTCACACCCATCTGTCACGTCAGAGGAGGATGAGGTCTTTGTGTTTAAAGACTACACAAGTTTGTACAGATATTTTCCTTCCTTCAGATCGCTGTTACGTAACACAGCGCACCATCTGCTGTGTACATTCATCTATATGCCAAAAACTGCAAACAGTTGTAACACGGTGAATTCCTGCCTCTGATCCAAACAGAAAAACAGCCGGTTTTACACAAGCGGTGCGCTCATCTAAGGGCCTTAACTGATGCTGTAGCTTGTTGTATTGTGGAATATCCCTTTAACTGTAAAGCTTTAATAGGGAGTGGCCGGTCTTGGCAAGGCCACTTGTTTCTGTTTCTCACATTCCTGATTCAGTTCCTCTGTAGTGTTTCTGTTTGTGTGCACCTGGAAGGAGGAGAGAGAGAAAAGTGAACTGACCCAAAGATGTCAGTCGTGTGGTCACTGTTCACTTTTTACGGTCAGAACAGGCCGAGCCCGGCTCAGGCTCAGCCGCGGATCTGCTGGGGTTTAACAAACAGCCCAGAACAAACAGTCTCGGCTTACAATTTTGTCCACATCTGACCTAATATAGACAATGACTCTGCAGAAACTGGACGATTCTTATCTGACTGGCTTCCTCGTCGGGTGTCACCATCTGCCAGACGCAGAGAGAAGTAAACAATTGTGAAACTTGCCTGTTGCTCATTTGCACGTGGGCTTTTTCTGAGAAAGTTCTGGAGAAAAGGGGAAGACGTTGAGTGCTCAGCAGTTTAGGGAATGGTGACAGTTGAAAGTAAGGAGCTTCTGCATATGTGGTATACAGAGAGGACACATGTCTGAGGCTGTTAATGATTGCTACCAGTGTGGAAATTCCCACTGAAAACGTTACAGGGAGGTTTTAATCTTTTCATCCATTTATCTCAGCAGACTAAGTTTCACGTTTCAAAGCAGTATCGTTGACTGTTGACATTTTAAACGTTAGAGGTGCATTAAATGCTGGCACGGAAGTATGGATACGAAAAGATGCAATATAACTGAGGCAGGTACTTATTAGAACAACAACAAAAACCCCTCTGTGGGCTTATAAAACAGTAAAAGCACTGTATTTCATACACAGCTGTGCTGTGTGGAGATGCTCTGCTTTTGAAAGACTTCCAGTGGAATTTGAACTGCAACCAAAACATGAGAAAAAGAATTAACAGTAATTTTGGTCATAAAGTGATTTCACAACCGAGATGACCAGACCGTCCCTTTTTCTGGCTGCTGTGAACAGGATTTTATTTCATTGTCTGTTATCTTCAGTAACTGTTTAAAATCACGAGATTAACCGATTGTTTTCTTGTTTGTTTTTTTACACTCTGACATTTTTATAGCTGCCTGAGGAAGAAGTGTTAACCTCTGTGTGTGCCATGCTTGTAAAGTGTAGCTTAAATCCTTGAAGCAGCAGTGTTAGGGTGAGAACAATTAGAAGTGGTTGACCTTCCTAAGCTTACACATGGCTGCAGTGGCTTTTTGGACCAGGCATTCAGGCCCTGTGGACCCGCTGGGCTGAATAGACTCATCAGTAAGACTACACCGGTGGGACGCTGCTGACCTCCAAGTGCCCGTCCCCGCTCTGCTCCACTGCTCTCATTGTTGGAAACACTCTGGCTTCTCCAGTTTCAAAGGCAGAGGAGGCCAGGGAAGCGGCACTTAGTCAGGGACCCTGAGTAGTTTATCCGAACCCTTCTAATCTCCACCGTCACCTCCACCCTCTGCCACACTCTGATATCTTTAAATCGCCCTGGTAGCCTGCGTCTCGATGCCCCGCTTCCTTTATTGCTGACCTGGAAACTTCCATCTGGAAGGAGCCAGATGGGGCCCAAGTGTCAGTTTCAACCTGCAGGTCCATATTACTTTTCTCCATCAATTAAATTGAAGTGGAAGGAGCTAGACGAGGCTTTGCCAGTCGGTGCCTCGTGTGTTATCATTGCATTTAAATCAGAGAGCGGAACATCTGTTTTTAGAACATCTGGCAGTGGTTGTTTAAGGACTCTGACTTTGTATGATTAACAAGGTCCTACTTGTGCACACCATGTTCTGCCAAACCTAGATTGCTTGCAAACTGATGATAAATTATTGAACATTTTTATTCAGGCAGCAAGATACCACAACTTCAAGGCTTTAGAGGAACTGCTTGGTGCTTTGGGAAATACTGTTGCTAAAGGTTAAATCGTACCTTATGAGGTTATGTGTGAGGCTTTGGTCTTGTGTTAAAGCAGCGGTTGCAATGTCATCTTAACTAATTTACTAATCTTTTATATGTCTTTATCAGAGTGGAATTTGAACTCTCGCCATTAACATTTTGGCAGCAGCTCTGTTGTTCTTTTTGGAGCTGTATTTAGGCTAGAGGGTGAAAGCACTGTACTGTCAGCTGAGGCCAGCAAACTATATCAAGAAACTGTTTGGTTACAGTACCCACAAAGAGATTACTGTTAATTAGGTATAAGTGATAAAATATTCAAATTGCAGTCATCAAAACTCAAACACAGACTTGTTGAAAGTCCACACAAGTTAGAAAGTCACATTGTTTGTCAGATAATTCCGTTAAAAAATCCTCAAAGGCACCAGCACCACCTTTAAAGCCGGGACATGCAGTTCAAGCTGAGGCTTAGCAGGATTCATATGTCCAGCAGAAGCAGTGCGATCGCTGTCCGCTGGCAGTCTGAGAAAGAATCATCTCCCTACACTGAGCTCCGTTTCCAGGTGGAGGACGTGTACAGTCTGGTACAACTGGGAGCTTCTCTTGCTTGTGCTGGTGTTGGTTCGTCAGCCAGCTGTGGAAAACAAAAGTTAGGCTTCCAATGAGCTGAAGGGAAACCAAATGTTAAAAGCAAGAGAAAGTGTCACTGTGCTTTTCATGCTGTAGTTTTTGGATCTTAGACACGTACATCATCCACTTCTGCCGATGTGCTGTCAGGATCTTGGAGGACACCAAAGGAGTGTGTTTGGAGTTGGTGAACCCCGTTTATGCAGACAGACACACTTAAACAACTTCTGCTTTAGGAAACAGTCATTGCCTAGAGCTGCCTGTGTCTGCACCTGTCAGTCAAACTGGCCATGGCCAGAAATCCAAATGGGTGAATTGTAGTTGCCGTAAAGTGGGAAATTAGCTGTAAAGACCAAAACTATATATTGTACCAGGCTGTAATCATGTTCATAACAGAAGTTGGGCATTTTAACATGGGAGTCTATGGGGATTGGCTTGCCTTTGAGCAAGCCTCAAGTGGCAGTTAGACACGTCTGTGGTGCCTTTGTTCTTCAGCCACAGAAGCTGGTGTTTAATAGAAAAGTCCAAAGGACACTTTCATTTCTGTTAAAAAAGTTATTCTTTTGTACTTTTCAGGGGAAATACAGCTGATGTTTTGGCAGGACAGTAACGTATGCAGTGACCAAAAATGCAGACATTCATATTCATTCTCACAGAGCATTTCGTACTACTAGTGGGTTTTGAAAACCTGCATGGTTGTAGCATCCGATACGTTAACAACGTGCTGCATATGTATTGATGGCACAGCCGGTGGCAGCTGAGACACACCTCGTGGCTTTAACCAAAACCGAGTCAGTCGTTTCTGTCCAGATTGATGATGAGTCGAAACCAAAGGCCAGTTGTGGATGTGAGCAGTTTAAAAAAACAAAAACAGAAAAACATGTCTCATTAGAAATGAAATAATACTTTAGTATTCTAGAGAAAAATCCTGTGGAGAGAATAAAGAGTGAACAATCACATCCCTGCTGGTTCTTTAATCTGTCTGAAAACACACTGAAAGATGGGAGGAAAGGAAAACTAAGAGACTAGCAAACATTCCACAATGCCATGTCATATACTGTACAGCAACCCTGTCTCCTCCTCTTCCCTTTCTCTCCCCCTCCCACACACCCCTGTCTGTCTCTCAATAATCCAGTAATCACAATACTACAGTAATACTTTGGACCTGTTAACACATTAACTCATCTTTATGTAAGTCAGTACGTAATCCTTAATAATAATCAAAAAAAGAAAAAAAATACAAGAAGTGCCGTACAAATAGAAGCCTAATATTTTTTGTTTTTGTTTTGTGTGAGTGTACTGTACACCTGTATAATGTATATTTTAATATTTATATGCAGCTGTTGTATTAAAGTATATTTTTAAAATAAAACACGAGTTTGTTCTTTTTATGTTTTTGCAGTATATCAGGTTAGAAATTAAGCATGTGGTGATATTTCCTGTATTTAATGTAAAACTGTATCTGTGCTAACTTTTGTAAACACTTCAGTTGCTGTTTTTACCCCTTCTTAGTGTGACAGAGACAGTGTTATCGATTAATGTGCTCTTTATTGTTTCTCTTCATTTCTCTGAGTGGCAGCCACAGTCAGGATTTGCGTTTCCCTTTAGGGATCCTGAAAGGTTCACAAATACTCAACAGCTCCCCCAGCAGGCCTCACAGGGTTAGAGTGGCAGTTATTAATGTGGGTTTTTACATGATATCATACCGAACACAAATGTTTAGGAAACATGATAACGTGAAGCAGACAGTTAGAAACAGAAAGACTAACAGTAGTCTGGCTCATATTTCTGTTAGATAAACCAACGCCTCAGAGATGAGCAGAAATACTGAGGTATATGCCTGCAAACAAAACGTTAGAGATAGAATCAGCAAGGGAGAGTGATACACTGGGAACAGTTTTTATACGTTTTTTTTAAAAGCCATTCAATTTGCAGAAGAAGATGCCCAGAACCAACAGCTTTTGGATGAGTCCAAATCAGCCTACATAGAAAGATTGTGTGGAGGAAAAAAGCCACTGGAATACTTCCAGACAGAAAATTTGGATGCAAACCTAAACAAAATTCACCAAAAAAATTTACTTAAGTAACAGAAAATGATACTGATCCAAAGCATATCAGCTGACAGTGTGTTAAAATGTCCCTTTTATAATCCTAAATCCCCCACCCCCAAATGTAAAGTTACCATTTCTTACCAGACCCTCTGTTGGCCGTAGCATAGAGGCAACTTTCACCACAACTATTTCAGAGATGTCTCGATGCATGCTCAATGATCCAGGTAAGGAAATCCCAAAAATGGGATCTGGATGTAGCAGTTTCAGTAGGAGAGACGTTCGGTCAATCATTGAGTGACTTTGCTCTCTCTTCGAAGAGAAAGGGAATGTCTCAGGCGAACAATGGGCTGTGAGGACAGTTTCTTGATGATTAATATCTGTTTTATATTATTGTGAAGCACTTTGTGGTTTTTATCCTGTGAAGAGTGCTATATAAGTCAATAAAGTAAAAATAAGTTAAGTAGTATGCAAATTGTCATTATCATTGATCAACAATCACTGATCAAAGATCAGTGATATCATTCACCACATAAACAGGGTGTAACTTTAACACCAATTGTCTGCATGATCAACTCGGTCACCTATAACATCTCAAAGTCTCTGGCTTCGATCTTCAACCCGTTGGTAGGCAGCTCTGAACACCACATCCAGAACACTTTGGATTTTGTTGAGAAGGTGAGAAATGTCCTATGGAGGCAGATGAAACAATGGTCTCGTACGATGTTACATCTCTCATCACTTGTGTTCCAGTCACTGAAGCAGTGGAGGTTGTTCATAAGAGATTACAGGATGAGCCCAACCTCAGCAACAGGACCACTCTCACCACAGGCCAAGTGTGTTTGCTCTTGGAACTGTGTCTTAATTCCACCTATTTCACATACAAAGGTCAGGTAATACTGACCCATGGCACCATGACAACCCATGGTGCACTAACCCGAGTGTGCCATGGGTTCAACATTGTGACCAATGTGGACATGAAAGAAGTGGAAAAGAGAACCCTGTTATCATACCCTGGAACAGCACTAAGTCATTGGTTCAGACACCTTTGTGTCAGGATGTACCACAATTCATGGATTGCATTAATTCGGTGGACCAACACATCAAATTCACCAGGGAGGATATGAAAAATGGCAGGTTAGCCTTCTTAGATTGTAACTGGGTGTCATCAGGACGCTACAACACAGAGTGAACACCAACCCCACAGACACAGCGGCCAGGAAGAACATCACATCAAGAAGGCCCCGAGTAAATGTAGTTATCCCAGCTGGACATTTGTCAAAGCTGGGAAGGCACCTAAAGAAAGCTCCAGCCGATCCAGGAGAGAAGGACAACTGCTGCCTAAGCGAAAACCCTCAGTGATCCCGTATGCATCTAATAATAATAATGTATACTTTACTGATCCCCGTGGGGAAATTACTCTCTTTGCATTTGACTTATTCACTCAGTGAAGCAGTGGGCAGCCACTGAGCAGGAGCTCCAGGGAGCAGTGTGTAGGGACGATACCTTGCTCAACGGTACCTCAGGGTAGCCGTTCAGTGGATTCAAACCCCCGCCTTTCTGATCATGGGAAGGTAGGCAACCACTCTACCTACTGAGCTATCCCTGCCCTGCGCTTTCTCTAAACGCCACCGTGTCTCTGTGGCTTTCAAACCCTAAAACACGCTGCGTCAAAAATCGGTCCTCCCCAAGGATCGGGTCCCTGTTTTGTCTGTATTATCAAATTGAACATATTAGACCTTGATGTTCTTTCCCCATCTGATGATGCAAACAAATCCTTTATCCTTTATTACGTTAGCAAAGAAAGCCTTGATAGGCTTTCTTTGCTAACGTAATAAAGGAGTTTTTAGCACAAACTTTTCAGATGGCCTGTCACAAAGGCCTGTTTGAAGACCCGCAGAATTTGTCATTACTTTGTTGGTTTCATTTTTTCAGATTTTTTAAATGAACTATCTTTCTGATTATAAATGCCATTTGGTATCACATTTGGTCATTTTATACAATAAAAATCATGTACTTGTGGTGATTGTAGTATCCAAATACCACTGTCCAGAACAGACACAGTGAAAAGCAGTCTTTCTCAAATCCATTCACACTCCCATCGCTCTGGATGAAAACTTATGTAAGTTAATGCATTAAAGATGAAAAAATGCCTAAAAGAAATCTTCAAACCCTGCTAACCTTCTGATCTCCTCACACATGCACAGTCACTGAAGCTTGTCAGATTTTTTAGTTGCAAAAGATCCATTAAATGGCACCATTTATTTGCTTACATTTATATCATCTACATGTGATCTGTTGGTTTATTACCTCAGACTAACAACAATGCAAAATCTACAGCAACTTATTATGAATTGTGATTAAAAAAAACTTTATCCTAAAAAACTTACATTTAATACCAGAAATGACCTGATATGATTTGATGGGAAAATGTTATAATTTGACCACAATGAACTATATAACTGTGTGTTTTTGTTTATACATTTTGAAGCCTTGACTCCAGCTTTAAGCTTAGCTGGATATTGCACAGACATCCTGCTAAATATAATTTCATATACTGAAAAGTTAGTCCTCTTAAACAGTCTGCTAGTATATTTAATCACACAGCAAAGTTTTATTATTTGTCAAACAATAACAAAACAGCCACTAAAAGTTCCCACATTAGAAAGCACAAAAGTCTGTTTCAGTGACTCAAACCAGCTAATGTAAAAAAAGCAAACAAACCCCAAAACAATTTAAAGGGGGTGGGTGATCATAGAAAAAGTTGCTAATCGGTGTCCCTGTGGAGATGAGTGTCTGATTGTGTCACTACTTTTCTACAGTTCCAGCATGATTACACTGAACCCTCATATGCAGAGTCCAGAAACAATGAGTGAATGAACGTGGTTATTGCCATTATTTGTATACAGTCTTTGATTTTAACATGGGTCTCTAGGGGAAGTGATTGGACTGACTCACTTTTTCAGTCAGCCATTGGCTGCCCAAAATGATCCCGTGGCTATTTTGGCACTTGGATGTTGGATTTTCATATCCAGCAGTTGCTGCTTTGCTTGAACACAGCTAACATCATTTCATGTCTGCTGTTAGTTCTGTGCATTGTGTGAGGTGTGCTATCAAGAGTCAAATCACTTGAATTACAAAGAACCATTTATTGGGATTGATTCGGTTCACATTTACATTAAAAGTACCACAATTAAAAACATTGAAATCAAGTCTCCTCTTCAGTGAATTACTGTTCA
This sequence comes from Perissodus microlepis, assembly GCF_051167445.1. Lineage (NCBI taxonomy): Eukaryota > Metazoa > Chordata > Actinopteri > Cichliformes > Cichlidae > Perissodus > Perissodus microlepis. Next base: position 36,750,053 of record NC_140466.1, read on the forward strand.
AGATTGCACAATGCCCAGCTCTGGAAAGACAGTCAATGACTGGTCCTCCGTCAGGAGTCAAAATATCACAGAAGCAGCAGAAATCTTAAAAATCCTCATCAGGATGGATCAGAAAGAGGTTTGCAGTTTTTTTAAACATAAGAAGTGGAATGAAACAAAATGGACCTGTTGGCACTCAAGTCTCATTGATTAAGAATATAAGAGTGAAAGTATTTGTTGCATACACATGGGAGAAACGTTACAAATGAACACTGACGATTTGATGAAGACAAGTCAGAACTCATCTATACGAGGAGCAGCAGAACGGAGAAAACAAGAGAACATATTTAACGTTCTGAAATGACGCAAAGCTCTCAAACGGCTCCGCTTGTCTAAACAACAAAACATTCACATTAGCACCACTTACAGCTTACAAAAGGACAGTTTTCTTTGAAAACAATGGAGTCATCATCGTTCAGCTGGATGAATCATGCCCCGTCCCACTGACAGAAATTGCTGTGAGAAACTCTGAGCCATACATTTGAATATTTAAAAACAATCCACTGTAGGATCTATGATTTATATGAGTTCTCAGGAAATGTCACCAGGTGTGGCTCAAACACATATTTCTATCTTCATGGTTTGCTGCACAGCTCAATCAGTTTGTCAGCACATGTCGCTCAAAAACAAACAAAAAACAAAACAGTGATTTCAATTTACAGCTATACAGTAGACACAGAATGGAATACACCTCTTTGTCTGCATTAGGCTCTACTCCTAAAAATGGCTTTAAAGTAGTTCATCTTGATATACGAAACACAGACTGAGAGCTGTTCTGTACTTTCGTTCATGTCCCAGTATCCATCTAAGCCTGAGGCACAGGAAGTGTCCCTCCCCCTTTCTCTGAGTTATTGCATTCAAAAATCAGACAGCATCTGCTTAAATCAGGCCTGCAGGTTCTTCTTCTGCTTTCAGTGCCTCTGTCCAGACTCTGATTAAGCCTCCTTGCTTATTTCAGCTAAAAAGCTTCTTGGCCCTGCCTACCCTCTGATTAAAATTTGGTTGGACGGGGGTCTTGGCAGGACAGCAGTGGAATTCAAGTATCAAACCATGGTCTGAGGCCAAAGTGATGCAGCTGACATCATCAGTCTGCAGGATTGCTTTGAAGGAAATCTTCCCATCGAGACGAACGGAGCTGTGGGTGAAAGCCGATCTTTGATCATGGAGGAATGGTGACAACAAGCTTTAAATCAACTTGCACTAACTTATAATGAAATGCCAGTTTTGGAGAAGTGAGCAATTGAGCTGGGCACAAAGGCTGAAACAAAAATAAGTTCTCAGGTATGAAGCAGCTTAGGGTTTGTTACAGATGTCATTTCACAGATAAAGGGAAGGTAACACTGGGCTACAGAAATGATGGCGGGGGGAAAGCACAGGACATGTAGGATACAAAAACCTGTATGCAAAAGTGGCAGATTTTTCCTGGTATTTCCCATCTGCAGAAGCCACTGACACAGGTGAGTAATGTTTGGCATGTTGTGGCATAATGTTGTGTTTGTGTGATATTTGGAGATGTAAACAGCATGCAAACAGGAGTCGCGTTAAAATGGAAGTCGCTCTATGAGCACATGCATCATATACCATCCAGTCATATATGTACACAACCTGTCTCGTGATGGGTGGTCCATATAAACATCTGGCACTCATTCAGCCTCTGCCTACTCTCAGCTCTGCTCGCATTAAACTTAGAGTAGAGCTCAGGCTGCCTGGGTTTGTTTTATGTGGACCCAATATGCTCATTTTTATCCTTTGACTGTACCAGAGTAGCTCTGTATGATTCACGTCTAAATATAATCCTTATTTAACTTATACTGGGCCTCAGTGGAGCCCCCCAGTTCATCTTCTATCTAAAGTGAACTGCTTTCGCTCTTGCAACCTTCCCTTTAAGCCAGCGGGGGCTTCTGTGCTCACAGTGAGTGTAATGTGCCTGAGATGCCCATATTTGGGCTATCCCCTGTCACTGACATCATATAGAGCCAAGGGTAGAAAAAACAATGTCAAACTGAGTGTTTAAATCAGTCTGAAGCCTGAGCTTTTACCCACAGAGATTATTGCCCAGTGACTGACCTCATTACTTGACACTTTTATTTCATACGACCACCAACCACTGTAACTGTACATAGGTGGGAAAAATGTTAAGGTCCCCTTTAAGAACTGAATTTTTGCGCAACCGCTTTGACTTTCAATATGATAAAACAAAAAACAAAACAATTAGATGATAACGAATGACCACTCCCTCTGCTGTCCTTTTAGGTGACTTTTCCTCTCCAGTGAGCCCATATTGCAAAATTATCTCTATCCTCTCGTGTTTTCTCCTCAGTCAGCAGTGGAAACATTAACAACGACACCGCATCCAGGTTAGCCATCCACACTGCCTGTAACCTAGAAATAAGATATTCGAAGGAATGGGTAGCCCCCCCCCCCAAAAAAAGGAGTGGTTTGATCCTGTAAACCTGGGGTGATTCTTTTCATCCAAAGTGGTCATGAAGAGAAGAAAGTGAGCCCAGAGTCTGTCTCTCCAGTCTGAGGTGAGCTCTGTACGATCAAAGGATATACAGAGGTGTTTGATTTCGGGGCTCATTAAACTGTCTCCATGCTGCGATGTTTTTGTCTGGTCTCCTCTTACATCATAATCTACCAAATCACACGCTTTTCCACTGAGTAATTTCTCCCTTCCTCAACTGTCCTCCATACTCACATTTTTCACACACAGTGAGGCACATATAAGACTGTATGCGATTAGTGTGGAGCCTCCCGTCCCAGACATATTTCTCAGGGGAGGAGAGCCTCTCCCTCTTCCACCCAGAGGAGGTTCAGGACCTCGGCCTGCCGCTGCTCCCGTTGGTGAATCCTCCGCAGGCGCAGGATGTAGAGCAGGATGGCCAGCACCACCACCAGGATGCAGAGTGAGAACAGGTGGTGGTTGTAGACGAATGAAGAGCGCAGCCAGCTGGGGTGGTTCTGCCGCAGTGCTTCCTGCTGCAGGTCCCTGGAGAAACAAGCGGGGCAGAGGAAGCACATGTTTAATCCAAAACAAATCCTTGCTAATGAGCAGAGCAGCAGGAGCAGCATTCTGTTTAGCTGGTGTATTATTTTTGGGGGGCAGGTTTAGGGAGGTGGGAGTCAAGTTATAACTTTCTGTAACTGTTTCATTTCACGGATGTAAAGAGGATGTTTTAAAAATCTTTTCAGGTAAACAAACTCTGTTTATATGATGCACTGTGCTTGTTATTATTAATTTGTGGCTCTCTTGCACAGCGTGTCTTTTGTCCCCCACCAGTCAAAGCAGTTAGCTGCTCCTGTCTCAGCCTGGTTCTACTGGAGGTTTCTTCCTGTTAAAAGGGAGTTTTTCCTTCCCACTGTCACCGAGTGGTTGCTCCAAGTGATTGCTGGGTTTTTTCTGTATTACTTTAGCGTCTTTACTTTAGAGTCTAAAGCCCCTCGAGGTGTCAGGTGACAGTTGTTCTGATTTAGTGCTACATGAATAAAAATGAACTGAATCTCTCTATAGCTGATTTTAGACCGTGACAAGATAAAGAAGTAAGCTGTGTTTTTCATAGCGAGCACATTCCTGTGACACATCTTGTGTTTTTCCCCAAACAAACCTACAAGTTAAAAGGTAACTCAGTGCAGGGATAACAGGAGCAAATCAATGAAAGTAAAAACCAGCGTAAGTTAGTGTAGAGTTAAAGTGTGACATATCTGACAGTTACCTGAGAGGCAGGAAGCGGGTTTTGTACAGGATGGCCCCCAAAGTCCACTGGACCTCTTTGTCATAAACCAGCTGGGCTGTTTTCAGGTTCGGGTAGTTGGTGGGGAAACGGAAACCAGAGTGTAACACTTCATACACCCAGGCTGACTTGAAGCACTGATACCTGGGGTAAAAACAGCACAATAATGGGTCAGAGGAGGATGAAAGTGACATCTGAGGGCAGGAAAAACAAAGCAGCCATTTAGATTTACAGCTGCAGATAGAGTCATGCAAATGTGCACCACCTGCAGGCAAAAAAGGGAATAACTTTTGCAACTTTGCCACCAGCAGTATATCATTCTTTCAAGAATCAAAACACAGTCTGAAGAGTGATGTAGCTGACATCATTAGCCCTTGCACTTAACTGCAAAGCCATATCAGTTTCTGGGGTGAACATTTCAGCTGGTACATGACGGTAAGAGTTGCTTTTTCTCTTTTTTTCATGTTAGGGATGTCACGTCATAAAGACTCACGTGTAAAATTTGAGTTTGTTTGTGTATTTATACAGAATTTATGCATAATTTATAGTTAATGACGTAAAGAACTGAGAAGTGAGCAATTTGGAAATATTTGTTCTGTTTATTTTGTTTACTGTCCTCGAAATGCTTGGATGTGCCTGTGGCTCCTGGTGTTACTGAAATAATCCACTGTTGTGCATTGGTAGAAGAATTGGGTCAGCCTTACTTACCAAGAGTTTATGGGCTGAAAATCAAGTTCAGAGAGATTCGTTTATATGTGGAAAGCAGGAGAAAAGAAGTATCCTCATTTACAACATACAATATGATCTGCAATTAACTGCAGTTTGCTAGACTGAATAAATATGTGTGTATCTTAAATATGTGAAGATTTTAGCCACAAACATGTCCAGTTCTAGAAATTTGGTTTGCTGACACAAAAATAAACCACAAACCAACGGCTGACGTAACTTTGCCCATTTTCTACATATGGTCAGTGAAGTAGTCGGGGAGTAACTGAAGAGTTCCTCCTCATGTGGCCTAATAAAAGTGAATTGGCGATTGCGATAATTACACACTTCACATCTCAGGTTCTGCTCTTTGCTATGAAAAAACTCCCACACAGAACTGGAAAATTCTCAAAAGATGCCACATTTATTTGTGTGTGTGTCGTTTGTGTGCAGGTGTTTCCACGGATAATTTATAATAGCATGAAGACAGCCAGAAAACTGAACTTACTTCAGTCTGCTGTCGTCTGCCTGTTTGGAGTAAAGGTGGTTTTCCAGACGCTGTTTCAGTGTCGACCACTGGGTAGAGCAGTAGTCCTGTTAAATAAACCGAAACATGAAACTGAACTTTCACTGAACAAACACAGAATGTTAAAATCTTTGATCTAATATATTTGTCTAATGGAAGGACTGGTGTTGTGTGTCTGTTACCATAGAAGCTTTGGAGTATTTCTCACTGTTGTACTGTCCTCCTATCCTGAGCACGTCCTCCATACAGTAGTAAAACTCAGAGAAACCATAGAACTCACTGTTGCTGAAGTTGATGGGAGCCTGCAAAAATATTAGGTGCCAATTTTTCTTTGCATCTCTACTTTATAAAGAATCAGGGAAAGACTGAGCAGTGATCAATACCATAAACAAAACCTTGCTATCATAAAGGTCCATACCTGATAGACACCTCTTGGTGACATAGTGCCATTATGGAGACCCAGGAAGGGTCGCACTGCCTCCTGACACTTGGTCCAGTCACCCTGACCCCTCAGGTGCAGCGTGCGATTGTCCCGGACTATTGTTTCAGTCAGTCCGACGGGCAGGCAGGAGTCCAGGTACGGTTTGTCCTTACTCAGACCCGTCTGTGTGGTTAGATATCTGGACAATAACATGAAAAAAAATTAAATCTACTTCCTTCACTTAGCTACACTGAAAGAATGTGAGGTTTAGAAAAATAAGTGTCTACAATTAGATAAATCAGTGAACCATTAAATACTTGATCAGTTACAGGATGTTTAAAAGTCTGAATCAACATTGTCAAATCAAGATAATTAATTATTCATATCATTTTATACACAAACGATTCCCAGTCCTGAATGTATGTACACTATGTTTCACATCACATGCTCCAGATTGGATTTTAGAGAGGATGTGTGATTGTGTGCAGGTAGATGGCGCTGTTTTTCTAGTTTCTGAGATTAAACCAAGTTAAAGGCAGACAGTATTTGTACAAGGTTCAGCAAAACCTGGAAAGAAGCAAATAGAGAAAACAGCTGTGGGAAGTGCCAGCTTGACTTTGGGTAAGAGTAATACGAAAGGCATGAGAGGAAAAGACACCGTCTAGATGCTGGTCTCTTATGGTAACACACCTGGGAGACAGGTGTTGATTTTTGTTTGCTTCAGCTTACTTTTAAAGTAAATTAAGTTAATGTGCCAATCAGAATTCTCTGTCGTTCACACACATTTAAATTCAACAACTGAAAATAACTGCAAACAGCTTTTGGGCTGCAGTAAATACTGACATCCTGTTACTCTGTGGAAAAGGTACTCGCTCTATTTGGATCCACACAGATAAGAAATGTTACATCTCTTAGCTTTGAGAGCTGCATTGCAGGAAAGAAGACAAACAGCCCTACATTTTAAGGTTAGGATGATGGCTGTAAAGTGAAAAACATACCAGCTATATCGGAACCAGTCCAAAATCTTTGATTTTCACATCTGTAGAGTTTATTATACGGACGTGGTGACAATGTAAAGACAACCTGCAATTCTTATTTTCAGATGAAATATGGGAGCTGTTTAACATTGTTCTCTATGGAAGAGTTGGATGGAGGAGGCATTTATAGGAGAACCTTAATGATAATAACACTGATGAAGGAGGACAATAATGGCTATGGGTAAAACAATGGCTCTAGAGGGAAAACTGTCAACACAGCAGCAGTTGAAAGACAAAAAAATGTGATTCATTTTTGGACTTGTCCCACTCTACCCCACTCTAACCGATCCCACAGACACTCATCATAAACTCTGAAACGGGTGAAAAAAAGCATGAAAACTGGAACTGAAGAAAAACTATAAAAAATATTGAAAAGACAAATACAAGCTCAATAGTTTAATGTCTTGGCTTCGTTTTAAAGTCTGAAAGGTGTCTGTAGGTGAACGTATGTGGAAGCAGTTAGAGTTAAAAGAGGAGCAACTTAAAAGAGGGTTTAAACACTTCTCTCCATTGAAATACATTATAAATTTTGTTGAATAAAGTTGAATATTTCAAAAAATATAAAAGTTAGAAATGAGAAAAATACAAGCAGATATGTAGAAAACAAGAGCAATCTAACGGTGGTTGAATGGTTTTTCTAAGTTGAAGGTGATAGCTGGTGAAAAACATACACAATACAGGATAATAATAATGAAAAATAATAACAATGATTTGGATTATAATGCTGTGAATGCTTAATCTGCATTCACACTAATTAGAAGTAAAGTGAATGTTATAATACATTGGCTATAGAATAATAACAACTGCCTGTAAATATCAGTTTTACTGTGTAGCTCCGTCTAAAGGAAAAATGAGACACATATCAGTTATGCAGCTGTAATGCAAAATGTAGATATTTGCAGGTGCTTCAAGCATAAAAAACACATGTGACTCACCTGTTCTTGGTGAAGGTGCTGTTAAAGAGCTGGTCCTCGTAGCGCTGCCTGGCCATGTTTCCTCCAAAGCCCAGGAACGTGGTGACATACACTCGGTACACGTGTTGCGTGTGCTCGACATCACAGCCCAGATTAAACTCTGCGAGGAAGCTCTTCCCTGCCTCCTTCTGAAAACCACACAGAGGTGTTACGCTAATGCAGACAGGAGCAGCCTTCCAGGCTACATCACAGGCAGGACAGGTCAGTACTTAGTGTATTTCCTTACTTCTTGAGGTGAGTTGAAGGTGATGGCGCTGGGCACCTCATAGGCGATCTGAAGCGAAGCTCCACCCATATCCATGATGCCCACTGTGCGCCGTCTGCTGATTGGCTGCTGGTTCTGAGAACTTGTCGTCACTTCGACTGTGGCGTCCTCTAAAAAAAGATTTTTTAAAATATTTAAAAAATTCCACCCCCCAAAAAAATAACAATTTTGCATAAAACACACGTGAAACAAACATTAGTGTGAGTTTGGTAAACATCATGCCTCCGTCACACTCACCCTCATCAGGATGGTCGAAGCGGCCCAAGACAAAGTTAATGCCAATCCATGCATACACTCCTACGAGGTCACAGGAACATGTCGTTTCACAGTGAGAAGACACAGAAACAAGCAGGCAGCAGTTAGAAGTGTCAGATTTAAAGAGTGCCACTATCAGCAGGGTAAACAAGCCTGTCAGCTCACCTTCCTGTTTCCCAGAGATGACCTCAACATGTGAACGGGAAAAGAGGAAATCAAACTCCAGGGGGACATCGGTGACAAGATCCTCTATAATGTCTGCCTGCTGCCTACATGCAGAGAAGTACAGCATAAAACGGGAGGTTTTGTTCACAATATAGAAATACAGAACAAATGAGGAAAGCTGCAAACCCTTCATTTACAAGGGACAGCCAATCAGAAGAAAGGTGAGGGAGACTATATCAGCTTTACTAGAGTAGAGTCAAATGGTTCACAGTGGGAGCTGGAAACAACCATACCAGGTCTCCCTTAAAATACCATTAGATTAAAAACTGATGCTGTTGCGTGGTGTTCTGTTTACCTCTCATGCAGCAGCCGCATGCCAGCAGTACAGAGGATGTAGAGTGGAGTCTCTTTGTGTTTGTTCTTTGGGACATGAGCAGCAGCAAAGCTGAGGAGAGGGTGGAGGTAGTCACTGGCCTGCGTTGGTGTGGTTGCCAGAGTGGAGATTCCTGAGAGAATACACACACACACAGTACAATCAGGTATAAAATACAAAATTCACAATTTTTAGCTAGTTATAAAATCAGAGCTAGCTAATGCAGAAAGCTAATACGTCACCCATAATGGAACAGAAAGAAAATCTAATGCTGTCAAGATAAGATGAAGTTGAACAGGGTGAATTTGGGTCGTAAAATGACTAATAAATGACTAATATATAGCTATAGTTGAGGTTTCACACAAACACTTTACATGACATGATCTAAAATATATCAGTGTGTTTTGGTAGGAATAAATGCTGAATGATATGAAAAATCTGGAAGTATTTGATGCAGATCACTGAACTAGACAAAGCTAAGACATCAGCATTATAACCTTACACACCACACACCAATCATAAAAGCCTTAAAAGGAAAACGATTAGAATGGTTGTCACACAATGATGTCCCGGCATTCAAAGGGTCAGGTTTCCTTTAACTGCAGCATTCGATCTAATCTGCCTGCTGTGGCAGAGATAAAACAAAGTCGCAGGGACTGAAAGCTCCTCACCACTGATGTGACTAATTATTAAAAGGTACAGTGTGTAAAATCTAGTAGATTTTTTTACCCCTCCCAATTTAGTGCATAATCCTATTCTTACTCAACATGCCAGGTGTCTATTTGTTCTGGAGGAGGCTGTGAACATTTGTGGAAGGAGTCGGATACAAGTCGGGAGGGTCACATATCTAATCTGCTGACATTAAGTAATTGTGATAATATCAGCCATGGATAAGCATTAATGCACAGATCTGTGTGTTAGAGCTTTGATTTTAGTTCAGGAGATGAGGCCTGAGGTGAGGAGGAAGAGGATGAGGTGGAAATGAGGGGAGACAGAAAAGTGATGGATGAGACAGATGAAGAGGAGGAGAACGACATAATGAAAAAGAGATAAAGAAAATATACATGTACGAATATTAAATGGTCCTATCATTTTAATTTTGGGATCTTTCAATTAGAAGTGACTTATACGGCAGTGTTCTTTCCAGATTCACATGCTCTGACTTTCACTTTTCTGGCCGTGAGCCAAAGGGCAAACAGTGAATAAGAAATGATCTCGCTGTCGCCATCATCTTCTGTCTCACTGGCACCGTCTGGCACCAAAAACAAAACAAAACAAATAAACAATCAGTCTTTGCCACTTTGTTTCTGGTCTGTACATAAGGCTTAAACAGTTACAGTTAAGCAAACCTAGAAACAATGTTTCTTCTAATTGCTCATTCATTTACGTGAACACTGTGATTCATCTTATGCCAGCCGACTTTGATTTACCTCGACTGCTGAGCATAACTAGCCTTTCCTAAATCTTTCTGGGGTGGCTGTAGCTCAGGTGGCAGAGCAGGTCAGCCACTAATCAGAAGGTCGATTCCAGGCTGCTTCGATTCCAGGCTGCCTCCTGGCTGCATGCCAAATATCCTTGGGCAAGATACTAACCCCATGTTTGGTGGTCAGAGGGCCCGGTGGCGCCTGTGTCCGGCAGCCTCGCCTCTGTCAGTGCGCCCCAGGGCAGCTGTGGCTACAATGTAGCTTGCCATTGCCATGTGTGAATGTGTGTGTGAATGACTGAATGTAGTGTAAAGCGCTTTAGGGACTGAGTAAAGCACTATACAAGCGCTGAGTAAAGCGCTATACAAATGCAGGCCATTTACCATTTCTGACTGAGTATAAAGAGAAATTTAGTACTCTGATCTGCTCCTGTTCTGTTAAGGGTACACCATTTATACAAATGTAACATTTCCTGTATATGTTTCAAATTAAAAGCCATTTAGCATTTTAATACACAGAAACTGTTTAGTTCTTATAAAAAGCCTTTTACAGTGAAACTTTTGCAAACTAATTTCCATCTGAAAAAAAAAAACATTCATAAAATTATCAGTGGCTCACAAAACTGGTCAATAACTCACATGTTATTCTACCACAGCAGATAATAAGAAAGGACGTCTACACTACAAGAAAAAAGGGAGAGAGAGAGAGAGAGAGAGAGAGAGAGGAGGATACAAAACAGTAGGATGTGAGGAATATGTAGGAGGATGAAGGACGATAAAAATGGACAGACAGGACTTTTCAAATCCAGACAAAGAACTTTAACCACACATTCATACAGTGTTTAATTCTATATGCTCTAAGCACTTCATCTACCGCGCATCCAAGGCCAGCTAGGAACTTCCACTTAACCTAAAATCCATGTCTTAAAACTTTGATACGTAAAGAAAGGCCCCAGCCAATCAGTAGACCTGAACTAGAAACGTTGTGGCTTTGAAGTTCTAACCACTGTACACCATACTGCCTGGGGAGTCGCAGAGGATCTATTCATAAAACCAGTCTAACATTTGCTCATGTAGAGCTATACGTTCTCAGCAAGCTTTCACACTCTGTACAAACTCCGAGTGAGCTTCGCTTACTCACCAGGCTTGATCTTCTTGACGACAGTGTTGCGGCTGCGGTCCCTCATTTGTCTGATGTCCAGTAGGGTGTGGGGGTTCCCGTTATGGGGCGGCCAGTAATACACAAAGATCCTGGAGCCACTGCTGCCACAGTCCACCACGATGCCATAATTCAGTGAAGGGTTGAGGATGTCAGTAGCCTCCATAGACTCAGTGAGGGAGAGGTATCTGAAGGAGAGCAAACAGAAACATTAGGAGATGAAGAATATACTCAGAAAACTGCACTTATGTACCAAAGAAAGCACAAAGGTGTCAAGAGCTTAAATAATATCCACAGACATGCTTCTTCCTTTAAATCTTCTTGAAACAAATGTTCTACACATTCATACAAAGAAACTGCAGAGTGCATTTACATTTTTCCAAATGATCTCCTTATTTAGTATCTTTCCCTTGTTTACTGAGGAGAACACCTGCAGTCAGTCCCACACACTGAGTCCTTTCAACAGTGCTCTCAAAGCTGGTTATCTGTTTACCATGAGCTTTCCACTCGAGCACACTTGAAAGAGAGGAGGACCTGCATTATTTGAGCTCAAAGAGAATATGATCGACATGGCGGCACTTAAGAAATTTTCTAGACTTCATTGCTCAGATTAATGGTGGCTGATTATGAAATGCACCTAAATTTATGGCATGTTTTGGCATGCTGTTTCACCCTCCTATTTCCTTAGAACCATGCTTCGTTTAGCTTAGCTTCTACAACACTGACTGGAAAAGGTTTTGGGACTAGATTTCTGAAATTGCATTTTCTAACAAGACAAACTAACACAGGAAGACAAAAATCTATTAAAGTGAGCCCAAAGTAGCACATAAGAGGAAAACACGTTACCAAAAGGCTTCCAGATTTGCAAGAGGCCACTCTGTCAGCCTCTGTGTACGGCTCAAATAAAATGAGTTTATTTGTTTCATTTCCGTCCACTCACTTGTTAATTTGGGTCCCAGACCGTCGCTGGGTGCCCCATAGCTGCCTTTGGTAGGTTTCCAGAAGGAAGAAGGCAGAGGTGATGAGCAGCAGCAGCAGGAGCAGAAGCCTCTGTCTTGGGGCACAGCCCAGAGACAGCAGGGACATGCTGCAGTACCAGGAGGCTGGCAGGCAGGACAAAGTAATCCTGTGGAAGACGAAGAAACAGCAGATACTGTTATATACAACAGCAGCCATTTTGACATAAAACAGTAGGTAAATACAAGTTTAAGTAATAGCATTACTAAAGGCTCTGTTGTGTTAAGTGCTGAGCCCACAGTAACATAAGTAGTAACACCTGTGTTTCCCACAGCCATGGAAAAACATCTGTTAGCGTGCCAAGCATAAGGGCTTCTCAGGAATACTCTGACAGCAGAAACTGTTATCGGTTTATTACCTTGCCATGTGTCCACGTCAGCAAAAGTACAAAATGTCACAGTCGTCACCTCATGGCGGCTGCAGGCTGATTATGATGTTGTCAACTGAATTTTTTTTTCTGCTGGAAGGGAGTAAGAAGGGGGGAGGGGGGAGAGAGGCTCAGCGGACTTAATGCTAATGCCCTGTTGTCTAAATGCACGTAAAAATAAAAATAAAATAAAAACTTTACAACACAATAAATACTTTACTCTAATCCAATACACTGTTTGTCTTCGTAAGGCCTTAATTTTACTTGCTACAATCTCAAAATATCGAATTTATTTGTAACACTTGCAAACAAACAAATTACTCTAGCCTGCCTGCCAGAACAATAAGCATATTGTGCTTCAAATCTGTGATATGTTTTTAAATCCCCTGCTGCACTTGTTAGACGCTGTCGTTAAATAGAAGAGGACCATTTTAATATAATCTCTGCCTTTTTTTCCACGGGTCAGTGTAACTAGCCTACCTCTCAGTTATATAAGCTAAAACCGTTACATAAAACACAATAACTGTAACCCAAACCAAATAACAGAGGGAAAAATACATTCTATGCTGTAATAATTTATTGGCTACAAATGTAGCTATCGTTGTTAATAACGGTTCAATTACAAACCGGATACGTTTACGAACAACTGATAACCATCACAGCACCCGTATGCTATCACTCGCTCTTATAAACGTACCTACAGAAGCCTCTTCTCCACCATGGCAGTAACAAACATTAATAATACTTGTTTGTAGTTCGACAGATAAGACGATACGATCCCTTATTCTCTCGCCGCATCACCGTAAATTATTAGTTTAGAGAACACGACGAGGAGACGGAGAGGAAATGACCGAAATTTCCGGATAGCCGGTTGGCTACGTCATCAAACACGAAAGGCGAAGGCTTGCTGCATTCAAGCCTGTAGGAATAATCAGAACTATGCAATTCGGTGGAATGGGAAATATTTTATTTATCCGACATATGGGGATTATTTTATTACAACAACTAAAATAATAATATTAAAAATACATCAGACTATACCGATCGTAGAGTGTGTATGTACGATCATACACTGGCAATATTAATAACAATAATAATATGTCTATAACATTTTACAGACTTTTTTTAATCAAAGACTGTTTATTTTATCTTGAAAAATCAGTAAGTTGTGTTTTCTCCAGATTAAAAAGTCCATATGACATATGATTTTGTCATGTAAAAAAACAATATACCCTTTTGCTGAAGTAAACATATCAGTATTAAAGAAAAATAAAAGCAATCCCCAAATGCCCTAACTTTAAGTGTAGATGTGTTTCGTTCAAGTCTACGTTGATGCGTAACCTGGGACGTCCCGTTCCTGCAGGCCCATACGAGTCATAAAAAGAAGTTACAAAAGACGAGGTTTAAACTCCACCCACTTTACCTACCCGCCCAGCCCAAACTGGCTAATTGGAGCGAACTGTCTATGATTGACAGCTAGTCTAGCGAATCAAATTCATTTGTTGGCATGCAACACTCACAACCAACCCATCCTTCCTCCTGGTTCCCGGTCTCTCTGCAGCTGGCTGCCGCGCACTTTCTATCCCCGGCCTGCATTCATAAGCTGCCGGGAAGAACGCGCCAACAGGCAGGCCGCCGGATTTGTCCATATCAGTAGGCCTAAAGTCACTTACCTGAATGGAAGCGGATGGTTTCATGTCCCGGCGAACGTCAGTGGAAGCAGCGGGCGTCGATAGCCGGGTCACTGGCCCTGCAGCCAGGGCAGAGATTCGATGGTTGGGCGGCAGACTGCTGGGAACATCGGGAGGATTTCATGTCTCATCCAGAATGGCGGGGGAACAGGACTTTGTCTCGGTGTCACATCGGTCTACTCCGGAGACCTTGACTTCTGTCGAGACAGAAGTAGACTATGAAGGACTGCCTCAAGGAGTATCCACCAGCACACACATGTTGGCAGGTGCCGTTGCTGGAATCATGGAGCACTGCGTTATGTATCCCGTCGACTGTGTCAAGGTATAAGGGCGATGGAATATAATAGGCTACGAGTTTTAAAGTTTGTCGGGCTCTGTTTTTGCAGCATTGAGGGTAGCAACTGGTTGTATAAAGCCGAATCTGACGCAGGCCTCTTTACAAGCCTGAGCTCGATTAACGCTAGCTTACAAGCTAACAGGGGGTAACCTTGCTAACAGAGGTCAGTTACCTAAACCTAAAATTCTAAAACTCAGGATTCTCAGGCGGACGCAGTGGGAAGCTTAATGTTAGTGTGTATGTTTACCTTTACCTAGCTTTGATTTGGAGAGATAAGTGATGTGTTAGGCTTGATAGTAGCTCACTGAGGTGCCGTTAGTGTCGTAACCGGCACCTCAGTTTGTCCCAGATTGTTAAAGTTTGTCCCTAACACGCATCCTTTATCGCACAGGGTTTGAAATGTGCATTTTTGGTGTGTTTTCTTTTTCAATTTCAAGTGGATTCGTAAATTTACGCCTTGCTACACAGCACTACTTTTCCACGGGTCCGATACACTTAAAGAAAGTTATCACTTAACCCATTAACTCCATGGACATTTTGTGTTGCTTTGTCCAAAGCCTTCAATTGTGCTACGTTTTAAGTAAATGGTTAGTATCGTAAAAGTAATCCCGAAGAAAATCCTACAGGCGAGATTTTAGAATTAACCTTGGAGTTCACATATGGTCAAAGTCTGATATCAAAGACGTAACCGTAGAGGACTAAACGGAAGCGATACTGGGGACAGTTGTTGCTTTCATTCATTTGCATTGTTGGAGCTAACTTTATGGTTGTAGACAACATCACTCTTTGCTTTACTTTGGGAAAACACTTTGTAGAAACTGTCAAAAAACCACGGTGAAGAGTTGGCTGTAGTAACTGAGTAACTCATTTGGGTCATTAGTCACTGGAGCAAAAGTCAATGACACACTAGTTAAATGAAGCACTCCTTGGCAGAAGAGGGTGTGGCACTGTGCACAGGCTTGTTTCTCAGAATAACTGGATAGTTAAGGATTTTCTAACCATATCTTCCTATGATATAAATGTCTGTGCCAACTGTGAACAGCTGCTTGTCCCATGCTTTGGCTAGAAAAGTTGAGTAGATTTAAGGATTAGAGGAGGAACTGACTAGTCAAATCTAAGGAGTCAAAAAGCATTTCAGCAATCAAGACAGTGGCTGTATCCCAATTCAGGGTCTGCAGCCTTAAAGTACGCAGCCTCAACGATCCTCAAGGGCCGCGTACTTAAAGACCGCTAAGGCCGGAAATGCGAGGCTTGTGAAATGGGACGGTCTAGCCTCCGTTGCGCTGCCCAGATTGCCTAGCAACCATGATACTAACAGCTGGAAACGTTTCATACAGCTTTGTTTGACAGAAATGAAGGAGGAAATCTTTTGTTCATTTGTTTGTTTGTTTCTACATGAGCTTTGATCATTCTCTGTAAGATTAAGCTCAGCTATTGAATGGCGTATATTTTAAAGACTTTAAAACCAAGTTAGTACAAAGATCACTAATGTCACATAACTTTGCCGACATGTGGCCAACAGTAATGTTTTAATGTTCTTCGTTATTAAACATTTGCACATAAATAAGTGACATAATATTCAGTACTTACTTAAAGTTTACTCTTCGGGCGCCCCTCACCGTTTTTTTTTTTTTTTCGGCAAAATTATCCACACCCACCGCCGCGCTATGCATTCTGGGATATGTTGGGCCACGAAGTCTACACCACCACGTCCTTAAAATTCAGGGAAATGAAGGACGCATTTCGAGCAGCCTTCTAATTGGGACAGCCTTTGTCGCGTCGCTGTGACGTAAACGGCCTTAAAATGCGGCCTTTAAGGCTGCAGACCCTGAATTGGGATACAGACAAAGTCTTCCTTTGTTAGCTTAGTGCTCAGTATGCGGCCTGTTATTTCCTTTTTGTATCAGGAGATAAAGAAGCAGTAATTCTGTGGTTTCTTATAGCGGTGGTAAATCAAACAAAAGGCTTATTCACTATAAATTCCAAGTCGAAGATTTGGTGAAAACAAGCTCAAGCTTTCTCTTGCAGGACTTTATTATTTATAATTTATAAAGAATACTTTAAGTTGAGAATTTCGTAAGCCTTTCCTGGCCTTATGTGTCTCAAGACTGTGTCCCTCTTCCAGCAACAAAGCTGAAGTAGAAGGAAGTGGATTACAAAACTTTGTGGTTGAATATCTTTTGTCTGAAGGAAGTTTGGATTTTCTTTACAGTAAACTTTTAAAGACAACTTCCTTTTACTGCTAAGGTTTGTTTTTTCACAACCTGTTTCCTGCTGCCGTCATACGTAGCCGGCCAGCATCTTTATGTAATACTGATCATTATGCTTCAGTCTATTCTTCTCACTAAATTCAGTGTCTGTTTCTTCATTGCTTGAAGGCAGGCAGAAAGCATTATCTTACTAATCTGTAAATAATATCAGGAATTTTTTTTTTGTAAGCGAGTTTTATTTACTCAATTGACTCATAGTTTGAGCTTTTTCATACATAAACGTCTATTTTAAGCTAGGGAAAAAAACAAATGCAGACTTTTTCCTGGGTGAACCATTACAAAAACCTTTTGAAAAAATGGTGAAATATGTTGCAAAATGTTACAAACCTCTGATCCATTTAATCAGACTTTAAAAGGAAGCACTGCTGTAGTTTCTTCAGTATCCAAAATTGTCCTTGGCCTCTGACTGTTTGCACAAAGCTACCCTGTCTATCTAGTTGGTAGATTTTAATGTTTTTTAGGGTAATGTAGCAACCTAGCAACAGCTGCCAGGTTGCTACATCAGGCCGTCAGAGATGATTGCTTTGATAGCAGAGGTGGCATTTGCTCTCTCGCAGGGCAAATATGACACTAGTGAGTTAGTGGTATACAGTGAAGTAAGGCTGAATACATAAACCGGTAAACTGTTGTCATTTTTTTCACTACCAGCTGCTGCTGTTGTTTGCTGCTCAGTGCTGAGGACGTGGATGTTCTACAACAGTCTTGAATGCACCGCTCACATTGTGGATGACTGAGCACATTCCATGTGCGTTATCGTTTCCCAGAAGCACAAACCGGGAAAGTCCATGTGAACATTTTGCCAAGAGGAAGATGTGCTCTCTGCTCTTCTGTAAATCAGCTGGAAAAATTTTAGGATTGTGACATGTTAGGGGGCTGAAAATATTGCTCATTGCTTTGGCAATCTGTTACTAGGCATGGGCAGCAAGTCTCAGGTCTACCCTGGGGCCTAGTCCCAGTAAGAAAGGCCCAGTCGGAACACCTTACCCCACCTCAGTTGTCTCCTTTTGGTGTGGCAGAGCAGCGGCTGCACTCTGAGCCCCTCCCAAATGACTGAACTCCTCACACTATTGCTAAGAGAAAGCCTAGTTCACCTTACAGAGAAAGCGCATTTCCAGTGCACATATCCACAGTCTTATTCTTTCGCCTTTTAATTAAACTTTCAATGATAGCATTAACAAAAAGATCAGGCCGAGATTAAGGGATTTATGGTGTTTCTCAACAACAACGCTCCCTCTGGTGGCAGATGGCTGCATAACAGTAGGACACAACTATTTACCAGCATTGGGTGTGAAGTAAAAACAACTAGTATATGTGATACCGACTAGTGACAATAGCGATGATTGGTCGACTTGTCATTCACATCCCTGTCTGTTACTTAGGTAGTCAAATTCATTTATTGTCCACCAGTGAACAGTAGTACTCATTCATGGGCAAAAACACTGGCAGACTGTTTGATTGAACTCAGATCTAGTTACATTTTCTACAGTGATATGTACTTCCATAAACATTGGATGATTTCCAGTGAAAAGGCTGTTAAAATGACACATACTGCATGATATTTGGACACAGAAGTGAAACCGCGCCATCTTTGTCATCCAACATCATTTGTCTCAATCCTTTACTATATTAGGAGTTGTGGGTTTTGTTGTTTACGACAGCCTTCCTATACTGTTGTCATTTTAAAAAGGGGCAGTTTTCAAAACGCAAGAGCCTCTTCTAAAGATTAAAGTAACTTTATTGTGTTGCATCAGGAACTGCAGCATCAAATACCCAACATAGTAAGAACCACAAACAGAATAGACGAACCTAAAATTAATCAGTTACATCAGCGCTTACCTACTGCGCCAACTGTCCACTGTCCTGTTAGCTGTTCAGGTTTCCCTGACAGAGGGATAAGTGTTTATAATGGTTATCCTGACAGAAAGGGGCCCTGTAACACTTCCTCCTTTTTTATTTTTTTCCTTTGGGTTGTTTGTTCTCTTTGTTCTTCTGCATCTTTTCTGCAAGAATGCAAAAGTACACCTGTTAACTTTGAACAAGAAATATCACAATATCCAATTTCAAGTGTTTATAAAATTGAGTGGGCTTAAATACACAAGTTTGTATTTATTTTAAAAAATACTTATTATTCCCACCCAGAACGTTAAAAGGTGGGATACAGATTGCAACATTATTTATTTATTCTTTTCAAATTTTTCCCCCCCATTACCTTAGACTCGCATGCAGAGCTTGCACCCAGAGCTGGGCGCACGCTACAGGAACGTGATGGATGCCCTGCGGCAGATTGTACAGACTGAGGGCGTGTGGAGGCCGATTAGAGGCATGAATGTACTGGCAGTGGGGGCGGGGCCTGCCCATGCTCTCTACTTCGCGTGCTATGAGAAGATAAAGTTCTCGCTCAGTGACGCTATTTATCCTGGCACCAACAGCCACTTTGCCAATGGTAAGATGTTTCCCAGTCAGCAAACTTTGACTTATAATCAATGGTGCAGAAGTTTGATTGTTTTCTTTTTTCTTTCTTTATTTTAAAGAACAGAAGAATAAAGAAACAGGAAATGAATTCAGTAGAATTTGTTAGAAGGAAGTTACACTTGACTCTGACTGTTTATTCCTGTCAGTTTGATTATACAATTTTTTAAATTAATTTTTTTAAATTAAACTAGAGCCAGTTATGCTAACGTTTTTAACACACTCCTTGTAATGTGTTCAAAATATTTGGAGAAGCTGTGAGATCTTGTGGTTAAAACTTTTTTTTTTTTTTGTCTGTTGTGCAGGAGTGGCGGGCTGCATGGCCACAGTGCTGCACGATGCCACCATGAACCCAGCTGAAGGTAAACTCTCCTCCTCCATCTCTTTGCTTATGTCAGCTCAGCTGATGTACATGCAGTCACATGTGATGCATTCTGCACAGTAAAGACTTGGTGTTGACCTACTTAAAGAACCTCCGCCTACTTCAGGTCATTATAGACCATGTGGTGTTTCTGTGATTAGGACACTTGGTGGAGCTACAGGCTCAAGCTGCAGACAATAAAAGAGCTTTTTTACAACAGACCAGTCTGATGATGACAGTTATGCGTTTACTTGAGAAGGTTAACATTTTGTTGCAATTCCGTGTGAATATGATTGGATGGATTGATAAGAAATGGTCATTAGATCATAGAAAACACGTGCTTGATCAGGTGTTATTGAATGTGATTGAGGAAGCTGTGTCCTGTCTTTTTCTTTTAGTTGTGAAGCAGCGAATGCAGATGTTTAACTCACCTTATCGTGGCGTGGTGGACTGTGTGAGTTCTGTGCTGAGACACGAGGGCCCAGCTGCTTTCTACCGCAGCTACACCACCCAGCTCACGATGAACGTGCCCTTCCAGGTGCTCCACTTCATGACCTATGAGTACCTGCAGGAGCTTCTCAACCCCCACAGACAGTACAACCCTTCCTCCCACGTTGTTTCCGGTGCTCTTGCTGGAGCCCTGGCTGCTGCTGCCACTACCCCCCTCGATGTCTGCAAGACCCTTCTCAACACGCAGGAGACTCGGGCTATTCACGTGATCCAGGCAGAGGCAGCGACGGGAGCTGGAGCGGTTGCGTCGGCCTCCGGCAGCCGCCAAATCTCTGGCCTGGGCGAGGCTTTTCGGACGGTGTACAGGATGGGAGGCTTTCCAGCCTTTTTTAAAGGCGTCCAAGCCCGGGTCATCTACCAGATGCCCTCTACTGCCATCAGCTGGTCTGTCTACGAGTTCTTCAAATACATCCTCACCAAACGGCAGCATGAGAGAAGGCTGCATGGAGATCGGGATGGAGACAAATAAACGCCTGGAAACACGACTGGGTATTAGCATTCCAGAGGTTTATTGCACCGTAGCAATCACTGTTATGGGTGGTGATTTCTGAACATCTGAAGGTTAAAAAATTCTTTCTGATTCTTTGAGCAGAAAGTCAGTTATCATCTTGTTTACTGATATCAATTATGATATCTGTTCTAATTCAAAGCGGGTGACTACATTTACAACCAACAAAAGTAGCCTCTCATTATAGAGGGTTGGCAGAATGTCCATCTGTAAGAAGATTGCCCTGAAATAACAGGTTCTGGTTCCAACATTCTTTTAGTTATTTTATTTTTTAACTTTTACTAGTGTTTGACCCAAGAAACTCTCAACATGGGCATCCAGAAAGGAAATCATTTGTTGTGGCTGAGCAGTGTTTCCCACAGATGTTGTTTCTAGTTGTGGCAGAGAGCGTCTACTGCTAAAGAGTTCCATGTACTCTTTGCTTAACAAATTATTAACACCTCTACAGATATTTTTTTTGCCCACTAACTCATGACACCATGAACTTTGGTGCAATCAGCTGCATCGCCAATGAGACTCCGCCTCAATCCTGATGGGTCTCTGGAGCCGACAGCTGCAAAACTCCAGAAACCGTAAATTGGTGTTCATCCTTTAAGAAGTAGCTTAATGATATTGATAACCAGCACAATGGCATAGTTATCAGAACATCAACTTTCTAAATAAGTGAGAGGGACCACTGGTAAATTGGCTAAGGTGGTGTTCTCTCAAATGATCAGAGAATAAATGAATAAATAAACCCTTGAACGAGTCACCATCAGTGTGTGGGAAGCACTACTAACACACTGAAGTTAAGTCTGGATTGGTCCCACCCGTTAAGGACCCCCCAACCCCCCTGACTCTTATGTATGTTTGGGAAAAAAAAAAAAAGACTCAGGTTGAAGTGATGGCTTTGAGCTTTAGTTTGAGGGTGTTTATACTCACTTCTAATGAACTTAGTTTTGATTGTAACATTTTATAAATACCCCAGAAAGGGTAAAAAGTCCCACACTGATGGGAAGATGCTAGAATGGCCTTAAATCTCAGCAGGTTAAGTTACTTAAGAGCTGCACTGTGGCTTAGTTAAGACACATCTCCTGACTGCACATGTTGGGGGGGGATGGTTAAAAGCGTTACTGCCATTGCACCCTCTGACCACAGGGGGGTGCAGTGTTTAATTGCCATCCTAAAAACTTGAGGACAATTGGAGATTAGATGAAACTTTTAAAACAAGAACTTGAGCTTCGTAGCTCACAGCCTTGAATAACTTTGAGGGACATCCGGCAGAGCAGTGTTTTGAGGCCAGGTCAGGCCGCCTCTTCATCAGATGCAGAGATTTGATTCCTCCGGATCAAAACTTTGTTCTGGTTCATGTCCACAGAGTTCCTTTGAAGGAAGTGTTGTGCAATGTTGTGATGTCCTCTTTTTGCACAGTGTTGGGTTACTGAATCAGTACTGTCAAATGTACAGTAACGCCTGGCTCAAAATAAGTGACTTTAGTGTGGATCACCTTTATTTTACCTAACCCTCTCTGTCACGTGTGTGACACACAGATTATAAGTTGTTGTTTCTGTTTTGGAAAACAGAATTGGGTTTGGATCGAAGATTTAGCGCTTGAGTGGAACGTGTGTGTGCGCGTGTAAACTCAATTTTTTTGGAGGTCAGTTGTGACTGAGTTTATTTGATCTTAGCACAGCTGTTGTCCTTTAATTGGAAAAACAATTTGAGGAGGAAAAAAGTAGGAATTTATTGGACTTTTTATTTCCTTTGCCAGGGTCATCGTGTCACTTCATGTCTTTGCTCTAGAAAAGTGCTTTTTCTGTTGCAGCCATGAGACCGGGCTTCTGGATTTTTAAACCTTTTTTCCCCTCATTAGCACACGTGGATGTGCGGAAAACCATATCTTTAGTAGAAGCTGTACAAATAAGGTAACAGTTTTTATATCACTGCAGTCATGATTTATTTTTTTTCTGTTTTTCCAGCACTTGAAAAACTTAAAAGTTGTTGTCATATTTAGTGCAGAAAAGCAACTTTGGAAAATAAAGAGAAACCGAGGCAACTATTTAAATACACGCCTACAGTTAGCCGCTATACAGCCACGCACAACTACTACAGAGATCACTGTATAACAGATATATATTTAATGTTTTTGAAGCCATAAATCTAAAAATAAAAAATTGTAATAACATGCATAAATAGATTGTTAAAACTCCAAATATGAGGCTGACTTCTATGCTGAATGATATAAATTTGAACTGTGAGTTTTGTCAACTGTGCTGTAAAAATGCAAGTTTTTGTAGTGCACAAAATCCTCACCTGGATGGTAGGGGAAAAAACCAAACTGTATTATTTTAAGAGCAGCGACACCTTATGTATCTGTGGAACAAAATAAATAGGTAAAGAGTATTTGAGTGTGATTGTGGGACTGATCCTCACATTTCAAAGTTGGGAAACCAAAGACTGAGCAGTAGAGGGGATGAACTGATGGTTTGTCAAATAGCAACACTAATGTGAAACGCTTGTGCGCACTTTGAAAGAGTCACCTGTATTTTGTGACTTGTAATAAACTCGCTAAGGCAGCTCCTCGCAGAAGCAGGGTCTTCTCTTGGTGTTGGCTCGCCAAGCGCTGAGGCTATCAATGTGTCTGCTGGTCTTATTTTTCCTCACCCTCACATTACAACATCCACACTCCGCTTCAGTATGTGCACAGTCTGGAGACTATTCATCGATAGAGATACCTCTTTTGGTATTGATTGATACACGCACACACTCTCTACTGGTCCAAACTTTTATAACACCCCAATTTTTCCAGTTTTTCTATTGAAAATTATACAGTTTCATGTCTCATTGCACAAATAAGCAATTGCAGTTGAAAAGAAATCATGGAATCAATTTCTTAGACCAAAATGTATTCTAAACCTTTGACTCATCAAAGTAGCCACCTTTGGCAAATATAACAGCTGAACACACCCGTGGCATTCTCTCGACAATAGAAATGAAATCTCGTTCATAAAGTTCTTCCCATGTTTGTTGCAGAAGTTCCCATAAACATGCAGCACCTGTAGGTTGCTTTGCTTTCACTCTTCTGTCCAGTTCATCCCAAACTAGCTCGATGGAGTTTAGGTCTGAGGACTGTGCTGGCCACTTCATGGTTTCAAGCTTCCCATCTTGTTCTTTTTTCCTGAGGTAGATCTGGGACAGCTTGGGCTTATGTTTTAGGTCATTATCTTGCTGTAGGATGAACCCCTGACCAACTAGGCACATACTAGAGGGTATTGCATGGTGCTGCAGAATGCTCTGGTAGCTGTTTTGGTTCAGGGGGCCTCTCACTCTGTACAAGTCACCAACCCTGGATCCAGCAAAACAGCCACAGACCATCACACTTCCACCTCCATGGTTGACAGTTGATGTCACCCACTGTGGAACCATCCTTTCGCCTACTCGACACACCGTTGAGCCAAAGATTTCAAATTTTGATTCACCAGTCCATATGACCTTTTTCCAGTCTTCAGTAGTCCAGTGTCGGTGTTTCATGGCCCAGGCAAGCCTGTTTGTCTTATTCTGACGTCTAAGCAATGGCTTTCTTGCTGCCAAACATGCAGCTTGAAGTCTTCTCTTCACAGCTGAAACTGAGACTTGTTTACTACGACCACTATTAAGCTGTGCTTGAAGCTGTTGTCCTGTGAGCGACCTATCACGTAAGCTGTTAACTCTCAGAAACTTGTCCTCTGATTCATTTGTGGTTTGTGTCTGCCAGACCTCTTCCTGTCAGAGTTTGCACAGTTTCTGAGTGTCTTTTGATGGTAAAGGAAACAGACTTATTTCTCTGTAGGAAACATCTACCACCTATTTTTAAGTGTTGTGATGGTCTGTCTCTCTTCCATTGTTAATTGCCTTTTTCTCACCAGTTTTGTAGCAACACACTACTTTCTGCAGTACAATACTGTTCAACTCATGCTCACGAGGGTATGGTACCAGAAGTTCAGTGATTCGAGGTGTGATCCTACTGGCTCTTCCACCTCCACACACTGTTATCTCTCTCAGTAATCATAAGTCTGTGTTATAACATGAGATATGTTTTTTTTCTCCTTTTGCTTACAATGTAAAAACATTCATGTTGATAATACAGAAAAACAAAAACCACAAAACTCCCTGAAATGTGCTTTAACAATGTGAAATTCATTGTTAAAGCACATGGTTTCTGAGTTCTTTGAGAAAAAGCTGGAGATTCGAAAGCAAACTGTTTTCCAAGTCTTGCTCGATGCAGGATTTTTAGCTGCTTGACATTTTGGTGTGCCAAGTTAAGTCCCTGCAACCATGTGAAGAAAAACCATATATGGACAAGATCCAGAGGCTGCTTTGGCTCGTCAGAGCCCGTCTATGATGGACTGTGGTAAAGTGGAAATCTTTTCTGTGGTCTCACAAATCAAAATCAGAATTCTTATTTATTTTTCTTCTGGGAATCTTCATTGTCAAGTCTCCATGGGTTAAAGAGGAGTGGGACCATCTGGCTTGACATCAGGACACAAAGCTAAGCGAAATCCATGGAAAGTAAATCTTGCATTTCAGCTGCTTAGGTGTTTTATAGATGGAGGCACGAGGTGCACATATTTGGACTGGTTTAACAGAAATGTTATTTGTGGGAATTCTTGAACATACAAGCTTAAAATGTAAAAGTTGTTTTGAGTTGTGGGTTAATAAGCATGGCATAGGTAATGTGTGATGGTGTCATCACCTCAAATACACAAGCTGGCAGCCAGAGGACATCTTCACCACAGAAGCTCTTGTTTATTACGGGAAAACAACGGCAAATGCATTCTGCACATAATCCAACAGTGTGGCTCTGTAGTAAAGACCTGAGAACTGATAAAAGAATCTCCGTGTTTTTGATCAACTGATAGCATCAAGGAAGACGCAGCACTTTCAAAGCAATGGTCTCCTCTGTGTTTATCATATGATCTGTTGTCTCTGTGCTATTTTTAGTTATACACAGGGTTTAAATGCCTGCCAAATCACTGCACTATATGCGTTTAACAGTGTCCCAGCCTCTTTGAAATCAAAGTTGTATCATTTATCATTTATTATTTATTATTTATTTATATAACACATTTAATTACAACAGCAAAGTTGACCAAAGTGCTGTACAAAAATACAAAATAACTAGTAAAGTAACTTATAATATTAGTAACAAACATCAAATACCAAATAACTCTCCTACTGTATTAAAAGCCAGTGAAAATAAATGTGTTTTAAGATAAGATTTAAAAAGATTGACAGTAGGAGCCTGTCTGATGTGAGGGTAGATTATCCCACAGTTTAGGCACTACGAACCCAAACGCTCGATCGCCTCTGTGAACCAACCTCGACCTTGGTATGGCTAAAAGCAAAAGATAATTTGATCTAAGAGATCTAGAGGGCGCATAAGGCTAAATGCCCGGGAGCCTGTCCATTCAGGGCTTTGTAAGTCAACAATAACATTTTTAAATCAATTTTGAAATGAACAGGGAGCCAGTGAAGAGAGGCAAACATGGGGGAAATATGTTCACGTCTTTTCAGAAGCTGCAGCATTTTCGACCAACTGCAGTCTTGCAAGGCAGGTCTGGTTAACTCCAACATATAAGGAGTTGCAATAGTCGAGCTGGGATGTAATAAAAGCATAAAAGCATGGATTGCCCATTCAAAGTTTTAAAAAGATAAAAAAAAAAAATTGTATGATGCTAAACCACTGGAGAGGTTTGATGAATGAAAAAAAAACATGTTCCAAGTTTGAGAAGTAATGCAATAGTGGAACAGATTGTGGGAACATCATCCATCCATTCATCCATCCATTTGTTTAGTGTGGTTTATCTGGGTTCAGGGCTTGGGGGCAGGAGTCTAAGCAGAGATGCCAGCAGTCCTTCAGCCCATGGAAAATGAAACCTTACGTAACAAACTACTATATGTAGCTTGCCTCCACCAGTGTGTGAATGTGTGTGTGAATGGGTGGATGACTGAATGTGTGAAGCACTTTGGGGTCCTTGGGGACTAGTAAAGCGCTATACAAATACAGGCCATTTACCATTTACCATTTATATGAAGTTGTTAAGATGGGTTCATTAGGTCACATGACATTGGTCATCTGTAATTGTATCATTAAATCTGAACAGAATCTACATATTTTGGAGCATAGAGGTCTGTGTGTCCAACTGGGCTGTTCACGTTTTCCATCAGATGGCTCTATGGTGGGAGTCTGGATGCTAATTTGGACCTGTTAGCTTCTCAATTATAAGATTAAAAATGTTTAAGTAAGAGAGAACATTTGATGTTTTCAGAATCACTTTTATTTGACTGAACAGCATTTGAAATGGGATTGTGAGAGATATCAGAGCTGTGAGAATCTGGATATTAAACTACACTAAGTGGTGTTTGGGAGAGGGGAGTGTGGGGAGTAGCATGATAGTGGAAGTGATTCATGAAAACAAAACTTCACATTGAGCAAATAAGGGATACATAAAGGGTTTCTCATCTCAACTCATCTTTTCTATAGCACAACTTCTACAAAGGAGGTGTGGCAATATATTGTTAGTATGCTGGATGTACATTTGCAATAAAACAGAAGAAACCCCAACTTAATTTGTTATTGTGCACATAAATTAGAACAAAATCGATGGAAAACGTGGTCTGCATCTTTTATTTACCTGTTTTCTGCTAATGTTTGTTGTGACTGCTTAAAAATAAGTAAAATGAACATTCTGAAACCATCTTCATGATCTTTGGCTTGCAGGAAATTTTGTTAATAAGAAATAATGAAGGGCCAACAAAGAAATGGCATAAATCATCATTCTGGAATACATGAAAGACACGTAGGACGTCCTCTTCACTTTGAGTAATGAACCTTTTTACTGCAGGAGGTGGTCCAGATTAAGCTGACTGACAGAAAGCAGCTCCTCCACCTTCCCTGAGCAGATCCCGTTTCACTCCAGCCCCCATGTTTGTTGTCATTCCCTGTGGCCTACAAGCTAAAATGTTGTCTCTTCATGTCTCTCATCTCGCTTTACCCCCTACCATCCCTTTTCTCCCTCCATTGTTCTTTTTCGGCATCATTGCCGTGAGATGTAAGGGGATCTGTTAAGTTGGACAGGAAGGTCTTGGCAAGTGAGGTCACTCCGGGCACACGGCAGCAGGTCTGGTCAGAGCCAAGGTCAACATCAGGCGTGTGCGTAGAAAAAAAGACAAACGAGGTGGCTTAAACCCAGCTCACATTCTGCAAATCCCTCAACCAGTCACCCATGTGTGAGTGTATTTGGGTGAAAAAAGGACAGACGGAGGAGAGATTTGGACCAACAACACACTCTTTCTCTCGCTTGATAAACAATGTGACAGTGATGTGTAAATGTGGGATGAGCTTCTAATCTCTCCATCGGTGACGCTCCGCCTGCAGGTCATACAAACAGAGTCAATGGCACACTTCACACAACTGTAGCAATTGATATAAACAGCATTAATCATAATTCTTTTGGCAGTGTGGGGGCTGCTCTGCACCTGTTTTACACCTGGAAGTGTGCAGAAGAACACTCCCTAAAACCCACTGAGGATGATAAATATAAGTTCACAGATATGTTTGACTTCATATGCAACATCCACTCTGAAAACTGGCAATTTAGCATATTTGGTCCATTTTTAAAAGATAAGTGAACATTTTTTTCTTTTCTTTCTCATTAGCCTTGGTTTCTAATATAGTGCTGTTCCTGTGAAGCACTTTGTAACACAGATTTTGAGAAAGCGCTGTATAAGTGCCCACTTCTTTTTCATCATTATTGCAACTTCCCCCTCCTGCCTGGATCATGCTACACGCAAATATTAAAACAAAGAAGATCTGTTACACAAGATTGATTTCACAGTCTGGGTTGTGTGTTTGCATGACTTCTGTTAGTTCAAGAAAACACACAATCCAATCACCAACCACTTTATTAGGTACACCTTGCTAGCACTGAGTTGGACCTCCTTTTTGGTTTCAGAACTTGATACTTTGTGGCACAGATTCAACAAAGCTTCGGAAACACTCGTCAGGAAGTTTGGTGCAGATTTATTAGTTGCACATCCATGATTGAGATCTGGTGACTGTGGAGGCCTTATGAATACAGTGAACTCATTGTTGCGTTCAATGAACCAGTTTGAGATAATGGTGCATTATCCTGCTGGAAGCAGCCATCAGAAGATGGGTACACACCAGATAGGGGCGACTTGATCTATACTTAGGTAGGCTGTTGTGTTTAAACAATGCTCAATTGGCTGAAAGTGTGCAAAAATAAAACCCCACATCATTACATTACCCACACCAGCCTGAACTGCTGGATCCAGAATGGATCAATGCTTTCATGTTAATTATGCCATATGACTGTCGCAGCAGAAATCGAGGCTCATCAGACCAGGCCAATATTCTGCTGTCCAGTTTTAGTAAACCTGTGTGAACTGTAGGTTCAGTTTCCTGCTGTTGGCTGACAGGTATGGCAGTGTGGTCTTCTGCTGCTTTAAGGCTGGATGTGTCATGCATTCAAAGATGCTCTTCTGCATAGCTTGGTTGCAACAAGCTGTTATTTGAGTTACTGTTGCTGTCCTGTTGACTCAAAGCAGCCACTAGATGCACACTGGAATGTCAGCAGGGTGTCCTGACCATATCCGCATGACCATATCCGCATTGGATTAGCGCACGTTACTGACATTTGCATTAACGTGCAGTTGAACAGGTGTACTTAATGAAGTGGCTCGTTAATACAAATATGCTGTGTGTTCCAGACTTACAATTATGATTGCATATTGTGTTGTCAACCTGTCGTCAAGCAAAATGAAAGTCAAAACAAACTGAATGATTTTTCACAGCTTTAAAGAAACCCTGAAGTGTGACCTGTGTGTATGCGATAAAATATCTTCTCCGTTTCTTTCTTTATTTACTTCTTTTATGTACTTTTTTGTGTGGATCTCAGCAGCAAATATTACAACCTCAGTGATGATGATAGAAATTACAGCGATGAGGAGTGTAAGACTGGTAGACTATACCGATAGTTTACCAGTATAAACAATATGAATGAACAAAGTAACTGCAGCTTCCCAGACATAATAAAACTAAACGGATTCAACACAAACAACAGATGTTCAGAAGCCTTTGGTGTTTACAGTGTAGATTCAAATGAAAACAGAAACCTTTTAAGTAAATTGAAATAATATTTTTACGTTTTGCAAACATGAACATGACAGTTTTGTTTAGTTTTAACAGCTGAGGCTTTTTTTTCTCCTCTGACCAGCTGTAATAGCACCCTCAGCTTATTGCTCTACCTCTTGATTTACCAATCAAGGACTGGATTTGATTTTCCTTTTCTTTTTAATAAAACACACTTCAGCTGTGTGAACCTGCACCGTGTCTCCTTCCATGGAGCAGCAAGAGGTGGAGGGACAACGTAAGAGATCCGCTTAGTATGAGATCTGCAGATTTTGATGGCTTAACCATGATGAGAATGGCACCTGTCATCATTGAACAGTGTGATGATGTAGGCTCATTGTAATTATTTCCACTGGGATTTTAGGTTGAAAAAATCTGCAATTATGCAGAGTGGCTGTAACTCAGGAGGTAGAGCAGGTCACCCATTCATCAGGAAGGTTGGTGGTTCAATTCCTGGCTGCTCCAATATGCATACCAAATGTCCCCAAGAGAACGTGTGTGAAAGTTAGATAGAAAGCACTTCATAGAAAGAAAGTGCTTATGTGATGAGGCAAGCTGTATAATTACGTATAGAGTGCTATAGAAGAACCAGTCCATTTACATGCTTTTATCTTCTTCTGTATGAAAAGAAAAGAAATAATCAGGATTCCATAATGTTGATCAGCTTGTGATGGTTGCTGAATATGTATTTCACATTTAAGCATAAAACATTAAGGTGATCCATTATGTCAGCAACCAAAGGATCTATTGGTGTATTTTCCAGTCCATTATAAAATCAAACAAACTGGGATGCTGTGACAAAAAATGTAAGTGCAAAGAATGCAATTATTTGCAAAGACTTTAAACCTGCATTTAAATTCAAATTATTAAAAAACAAACAAACACACAAAACAACCAAAAACCAACAGCATGCTGAAAGGTTTTATATGTTAAAAGTGCCTTGACTGGGATTACTTAATTTTAACACTCAATCTCCCCCCCTGCTTATCTTTTTTGATTTTGCACGCACTTTGTACAAATTTAAACTACTGTGCAGCATTTAAGCATCATCATGTACTTGTAATTAAAAATTTTAAAAACATCAGGTTAGAGTTGAGTTTTATCAGCAACACCTGGACATCAGCTGATGTCGACGTATTACTTCATTCTCTTTTCCTGTCCTGATTTTCCCAGCTGGTGCAGAACTGGAATTAATGATTCTAATGATTTTTAGTGACACACACACACACACACACACACACACACACACACACACACACACACACACACACACACACACACACACACCACAATTTATGTGTGTTATTGTAAACCCTGACAGTTTAGGATAAATCTCTGTGGGTTGCATTGGATAAACACCGTATACTCGTGTATCTTCCCAGAAACATAACGTTTTAGACCCAGAAAGCTGCACCAGTGAATGGATAAATGTGGATCACAGCATAAATATTTAGATATCTCGGGCTGATGGACGAGCCAAAGCCGTTCTCTTGGCTGGCCTTCATCCCGTCTCCCACCCCAGGACACGGGAAACCAGTTAAAAAGACATTTGCAAACATCCACATTGCAAAATCTATTACACTGACGTCAGTAAGAATTACATGAACTGACAGACTGAGAAGACACTGTGCAGTCTCCCAAGAGCACTTATTCACTAGAGCTTGTAGGTGTCATCTTTTCAATTGGTGGATAGCTCATTTTAAAGATGAACTCCCACAGGCTGCAAGATGAGCACACAGGAGTCTCTTGTGCTATTCAGCAGTTAAAAATATGTTTTAATAAAAGCATAGTTTTGCTGCAACATCATACGTTTTCAGTACATTCTCGGCTGGGGGCCACTTAAATCTATGTAATTTTTTTCTTGCTTGTTTTTCTCTTGAACGTTGGTTAACTTTAGCCCTACAGTGTGGACCTTTAATGAAAAAGAACTCCAAAATGGAAAAAGCTCTTGTAGATTGTTATCTTTTGTACGGGACTTCTGTCTCAGCGCTTTCTGTAAACCGTTTTTCACATATAGAAAATAAAAGTAAATACTGCAAAAAAGCTAATAACCTCTTTCCCCATTCTGAACTCTCCAGCTTTACCTCATAGGTCAGTGCTGTCAAGATAACTTACTGTTGTTCTACAGTTTAAATTCATGTGTTTAAGTTTGCCCAATTTGAACTTGACATGAAAGATTAGTGCAGAATTACTTCACCCCTACGAGTGAACTGATCATTTTCATCACACTAACATGAACTAATTTTGCTGTGAAATGTCACAGCCTAGTGTGAAAAAGTGCAGCCCTCTGAGCTTTAATAGAGCCAATCCAGTGATGCAGCCGTAGTGCCAAAAAATATGAGCCAAAAAAAAGCAGAGCCAAAACTTGAACCAGGAAAGTTATCCTGCAAAACCAGGACTTTCCTTGTGCGACGGATTGGCAAAATTCCAGGAGATAGGTGCTGAGACAGGTTTCAGTCTCCTGCGACCCTGGATGGATGCTACTTACCTCACAACTCTTCCATCAAACAATAAATTATCTGCAGTCTTATGATTAGACTTCAGTGTAACGTGTCAGAATCAGGCTGTATTCACAGTGCTTCACTGGTTCCATTTTGTCATGCTACACGCTTATGCTGAAATGGATTCAATTCATTTTTCACCTCAAAGGGCTACACAGAGTACTCCATAATGACAAAGGGAAAAACATTTGCTGGAAATTCTTGTAAATTTATTAAAAATAAAAAGCAAAAATATCTCATGTACATAGGTTTTCACATCCTTTGCTCGTACTTTGTTGAAGCTCCTTTGAAGACCTATTTTGGGGCAGATTCTCTCATTCCTCTTTGCAGAACCTCTCAGGCTCCCTCGGATTGGATGAGGAGTATTTTCACATGCCTCCAGAGATATTCAATCAGCTTCAAGTCTGGGTTCTGGCTGGGCCTGGCACTCTGGGGCAAGTTATCACTGAGGATGTCTGTCCAGTCCTCTTTACCTGAGCCCTGAGTGGTTTCCCAGTTCCTGCTGCTGAAAAACATTCCCACAGCATGATGCTGCCACCACCATGCTTCACTGTAGGGATGGTATTGGCCAGTTGATAAGCAGTGGTTTTCCTCCAAACATGGTGCTTGGCATTCAGGCAAAAGAATTCAATCTTTATTTCATCAGACCAGAGAATTTTTTTTTCATAATCCTTCAGATGCCTTTTGGAAATTATCTGCAGGGTGTAATGTGCCTTTTACTGAGGAGTGGCTTCTGTCTGGCCTGGATGGATCCCACTTTGCTCGTTGGGACTTTCAGTGAGATTGTTCTATACCCTTCCCCAGATCTGTGCCTTGATAGAATCCTGTCTTGGAGGTCTATAGACAATCAATCCAACTTCATGAACTTTATGACTTTATGTTCTTAAGTTTTGGACTGCCTGTCGTCGGCACAGAGACAGATTAAACAGGCGGGCAGACTTTAATCCACACATCAGTAAACATAAGTCATAGACTGGGAATACAGGTTTGAGAAAGTGACTGAATGCAAGAGAGACAAGCAACTACTTCAGATGCAGGTTTATTTTTTATGAGTAGCCACTTTCATGGCAGAGGACTGGACTGGTGTAAAGTGGGTGTAGCAAAAGAATTATTTAGAAATAAGTCACATAATAATTTGATTTGTAAGACTGTGATCAGCTGACCTGTCCTGGTACTGCAATATTGACAGCTCTTTGTTGGTTGAGCCAACTGAATTAAACAAAATATGAGCCGATGTTTGACTTGCTGCAACTTCTTGACAGTTTAAAGCAAAGTATAAAATATAAAAAAGTAAAATACTGAGTGAATCTAATGAGTGTCATCATCTTAAATGGAAATTGATATCATCTATTTACAAGCAAAGTTTGAATAAGAATATGTTTTTGGGTTTTACTGGGTTTTTTTGCAGGATATTTTACAAAAACATTGTTCAGGAACACGTCATGTATTTACCTTTTTATTTATAGAACAATTGCACATTAACCCTGAACCATGAAATAATTGCCAAAAAATGCTATTTTTTTTTAAACTGGAGATTTTCTTTAAAAAATTAAATTAAATCAATTTGCATATATGAGTTTTAATTGGTGTCATTTTTGCTACAGCCTTTTTGAAATAGAGATCTCAAAAGTTAAGCATCAAAGAACATGATAGACTTGGCGTTACAGCTAACTGACCCATTTAGTGAGAAATTGTAAAGAAGCTGTGCATTTGAAAAGATCTGTCACCAACAAAAAGGGAAATAAAGAAGAAAATTATGTTTATATTTGCTCTTCTTCTACAGCTAGCCGCTGACGTACCACAACTTTACATCTGCACCATGAAGAGTCCACAGGTGAAAGAACCACTACAACAGGAATGAGAAGGATGTTTCTGGGCTGTCAGCGTGTTGTGGTATGTCATTATATTCTTATTAGTGAGCAAGTATTTTCATGCTCTCACTGAAAGTAACGCCAGGATGATTCTCACAAAAAATAAACCCATCTGAAAGTAATATGCACTAATTTGAAGATGCTGCACATTAAAAAGTAAATACATTAAAAAAGATCTGTTAAAAAAAAAAACAACTTACATTGTGCTTTTAAAAAATGATTTTCCATTTCAATTTTAAAGGATTTCACACATTAAATGTGACCATCTACAGAAACCTACTTAAGAAATGGATGATGTACTGGCTGAATTTTTTTGTTCCAATTTTGTACAAGTAAACTACACAATCAGAGGTCATTAAGCTCATTACATTTCTGGATCTGTAAGACTTGTAGAAATATGTGCAAGAACAAAATTGCAACTTTGCTTAGACATCACTGTGTATCACACCCTCCCTGTAGCTGCAGGTAAGTCTACTCATAGAACTATAATAAAAATATGTGATTTTCCTGAATACTATAAAAGCTAAATGACTGGTAGAAGGCGTCATGTGGATCAAACTATATGAAACATCCAATTTTGACTAAATGAAAACATGTCAGTAAACCATTTGATATGATTCTTATTTCTCAGCGTGGCCCTTTGGAAAATGAATTCGGCACCCCTGCACTCAGGAAAGCTGACAACTTGTGCATCTCTTTTGCACCATTTTGATGTGTAAACATGGGCAATTTGAACAAAATAAAGTTTATTTAAACTTCATTTACCTTACCTTTACCTTTAAACTAACTTAGCGCATCGTGTAATCTCTTCTAGGCAAGACTGACACAACTCTCTAACCCATACTTCTCAGATTTGAATAATAAAGCCATCAACTGGAATAAGAAAGAATAGTTTAAAATGCAAGTGAGTCATTTTTCCTCTGTGTTTAAAAAAAATGCATACAGCTGTGATAAATTTCCTGACTCATGAAGTCTGATTTTCTGATAAACTTTGAGGTTTACGGTCTTGTCTCTCAAGCTGGACTTCCTGCCCCCCCCCCCCCCCCCCCCCCCCCCCCCCCACCCCTCCACCCCCCAGTCAATCCTGCTTTGTAACACAAGGCTCAATTTGGGCAGAGATCCCTTAATGAAGGATGGGTGCTTGAGTCACTTCTACTGTTGCAGACACAAAGTCTGAGTCATTATTTGAGAGAGCCAGAGAAATCGGGGGGGGGGGGGACCCTGGGGCAGCTGTTATACCAGCTTGAGCAGTAGCAACAATGCAGCAATAGCAGCAGTGGTAGTTTTATTCACTGCATCACTACTACACTGTAGTAGGAGTAGCAGGCACAGTAGCTGTAATAATATTACTGTACACAGCGAGCTTAGCTGCACTCCTGAGTACCTGAGTAGACCTATAAGCTTAAATGTCTCCACATGTTCATGTGGCCTGTCTGGGCCTGTCAGTGCTCAGCGCTGCAGCCTGAGCGGTCTGCTAATGGGAGGAGTGTTGCTCTTTGATGACCAATAGTAAGAGCTGTATGAGTGGAAGCAGCAGCCCAGCATGGACAGCAGCCTCTACAACAACATGTGGGTGTTGTGACAGAAACAGAGAGCACGCCAAGAAGTACTCCCCAAACTGATAATGGCACAGCCATGAATGATCTCATAGAAAATGTTTTCATATATTGTGTGTCGCCTTTAGCAACATGTATTTTTTCTAGAAGGGAGAGCATAAATTTCTCCTTCTCTCTCTCTCTAAACTTTATACCCTTTTGTTTAAAATTTAAACAAAAGGGTGAAAGCATTTCCACAATAGGGCACATCTACTGCACAGCAGTTTATCTACTGGGGTTATAAAAATGTTGGGGGTGGGGGCTCTAATTATCCCAAGCTCTTTCATAGATTTCTTTATATCAGCGTGACAGATGAACTGATGTTTTGTTTTATTCCCACAGAGACTAGCTTAGACACGTTTAAGACCAGCTCCCAAAATCTGAAACTTGTATAAAATGAGCAGCTTTAGAGGAAGCCGCGGCTTTGTGTCACAGTGTCAGCTTACTTGTAGTGCAAAACCCTGTTAATGTGACACAAACATCATTTTGCACACTCCTGCGATGCACTGCATGCCCACAGGATGGAGAGATATGAAGTAAAGGGACAGGTGAAATAAATGCCTCATATTTGAGCTGCTTTTCTAGAACTCAGTAAAAGACAACAAAACAAAGAGGACAAATGAAGGTATAGTTTTCTTGAGGTTCTAGTGATATTTTAAAAACCCTTTTGTTCATGATGAAGCAGACTTGTTTGGTATCGAATTGGCATTTCTCTTCAGAGTGCAGATTCCAAATGTTGATACTCATAAAGTTGTTGGTAATGATTCACCACTGTCTCGAGTGTGGATTTACTCCCACAGAGTGTCAGCATGTCTGAGTATATCTTTAGGGCACACAAAAGATGTTTAATCTTCAGTTCGTGTTTGGCCAGTGTCC
Source organism: Perissodus microlepis (assembly GCF_051167445.1). Classification (NCBI taxonomy): domain Eukaryota; kingdom Metazoa; phylum Chordata; class Actinopteri; order Cichliformes; family Cichlidae; genus Perissodus; species Perissodus microlepis. Next base: position 36,786,671 of record NC_140466.1, read on the forward strand.
TTAGTAGAGCTGTAAAACCAATTATACCTTATTGTAACTGCTGTGAGAGGTTAGATTAAAGCATTAAATCAAGTCATGCAGACGTATCGTTGTTATCTAGGTTTGAAAGTTCTCCAAACTCAGACTTTGGCAGAAAAAAAATAACTGAGAGAGACTCTACAAATCAGAGTTGAAAAATCAAACATATTAACACATGCAGGGTGTGCTGCAAACACACTGATGACTGGTGTGTTTGCTCAGCCAGAGTCAGAGCAGCTGCAGCTAACTGTGTGCTGTAAACAAATCAGTAAGCAAATATATGGGCCAAATTAAAAAAAAGTGTGACACAAGTGTGTGTGTGTGTGTGTTGAAATGGCTCATTTTACTGTCAATTACCACCACTGATGCACTGGAAGCTGAAAAAATCAGTTCACATTGGTACAACTAAAAATAGCTCCTGGATACTGCAATGTTTTATCATTATTAGCGGTAAAATTTTATTTCATTTACAAGCCACTAAAATGTTTTAGTGATAAGTAGTTTTTTATCTCGGAGATTACAATTCTATAAACCATATTTTTATTATGTAAAGCATTTTATATTTTTATACATTAAACTGTCCAGCAGTGTACAGCAGTTCAGCTTAGCTACAACAACACAGCTCCTAAAGTTAATTAGTAATCCAACACTGTGTGTAATAACGATGCTAAAACTATTACTGGGCTTTGTAATGAATACTGTAATATTTTTTTTAATTTGTAATACAGCCAAAAAGTTTTATGTTACTTTATGTTACAGAAAGGTTTTATTTGTGTATTTTTACCGTAATATTACTATATTAATTTGAGGTAAGGCGCCAATATTTAATGGGCACTATGTAGCCAGATTTTTTAAAAAATAATTTTATTTAGCAATTACAAACATGTCTACAGATATGTAGACACGGATATGTCTAAGTCATTATTGAAAGCGTAACACTTTACTGAAAAAATGTAACTAATAGCTGCTATTGGCAGATATATAACTGTGTTCAATTAAATTCTGCTGAAGTCGAACCAAAACAACAAGAATAAAATAAACCGTTTCGGTACCAATACTTTCAATAATAAAAACATCGAGACATAAAATTTGATTTTGTAGTTTGTAACATTAGATCGACTCTCAAGTGCGAACCAGAATGCGCATTGGTTTGTCAGGCCCAGGGTAAGACCTGGAACACTTAGCGCAGTAGTATGAAATAACCTTAGTTAACCAGTTGTACTACCAGGCATACTACTTTCTATTTTCATATAAAAATATTTCTATAATAGACAAATAACGGAAATTTTTTCGTTTTATTTTATTCTATTATTAGTTAAAGCTGAATAAATGAATGTTTTTAAGATTTTTATCATTTGAGTGCTCTTATTTATTCTGTTGTGTTTTTTTCCAAGTTATTTTATTATTATTATTATTATTATTATTATTATTGCTGTTGTTGTTGTTGTTGTTGTTGTTGTTTATTCACTTCCTCGTGACCTTGCGGATAGTGGTGTTTACCTGTTAGACGCCTCTCTGTCTCCCTTTTATTTGCCTCCATCAGTCTCTGTCCTGCGGGCCGGCAGCACTTCAGGGCGCAGAGCTTATCAGCTTTCTGTGTTTACCTCTCAATTAATCCCCATTAGTAGGGGAGAAGGCATTAAGGCCGCTCTGGTGGCCTCTAATGTTGTTTTGTTCCAAACAGGAGATGGGCTGGTTAACAGCTCAGACGGACAGATCTCAATCTGAGCACAAAGCCGGACAGTCTAGCAGGGAAGAAGCGTGAGAGACGCACCGATCACCGACAACGATAATTACACTGATGTTGGCTGTGTCTGTTCTTATTAACGCAGCAGTTACTTTAGGACAGTTATACAGATTTTAATTAAATTCAGTGACGCTGTGTGTGTGTGTGTGTGTGTGTGTGTGTGTGTGTGTGTGTGTGTGTGTGTGTGTGTGTGTGTGTGTGGACATAAAGTAAGCTCAACTTATTTCGAAATTTAGATATTACTGACTCGCTGAACCCGTGCCCCACTTTCACACAGTAACGCACAAGTGAGGTTTCGGTGTGAGACGCTCTAGTAAACGTAGCTCCCGGTGTTTGCTCTCAATGTTGGCTACGGTCTCCCATTAGGACACGAGTGTGTGGGTGTAATTACACAAGAATGGGTTTGGGAAACAATTGTTCTCAGGCCGGAGGAACAATTACTCGCAGGGGAAAAACAGCAATTGATGCTTTCCCTCCCTAATTTTCTCATAACTTCCCTCATCATTTATCTTCTTAAGAATTATTTTAGCAAATAGCTGGACAGATTTTTCGTCCCATAAACGACAAAACACAGGTTTGAGATGAGCTTGGTCCTCAAATTATGCCCAGTGCCTGTTTTTGGTCCTCACTTGTGCGTAACGCTCGATTAAGAGCCAGCGAAAAGGAATTCTTCTCACCAAATCACCAACCAGCCAAACTGTCAATGTTGTTATTTTGGTACTTTCCACCTCTGAATATCAGCTTATAGTTTTTCTTATAAAATATCAGAAATTGGTGAACTGAAATTAATCTACAAAACGTTTCGGAATCTTAGGGGACATCTTCGCTATTTGAGTATTTTCCGCTTTATTTGGGTTGGAAAATATTCCCAAACTGCTGTCCATTCAATTTAAGTCATTAACCTTTTTTGACACTGGACTAAACTCTGACCAATCGAAAATAAAAAATAATAAAATAAAATAAAAAATACTTTTGTAGCTTTATTTCATAGTTGAATCAACAACGGACCATTCCAGGTAAATATTCTGATTTTGTACCCTTCGAAATAAGAACCTTGGATCCTTGGCCTGCGCGAAAAATATTAAAATATCCGTGTGTCAGCTTTTCTTTCACTAGTGCGCAAAGGTCTTCTGAAATCTATTGAATGTGATTTTTTTCTGTGATATTGTATAATTACTTGTGTTAATAGATCCATAAATATATGTATTCAGAAGATTTTTCTTTCCGAGTTTGGACTGTTACCTGTGAGAATGAGCTGAAATAACACCCTCATACTGAAATAATAGGCTGCACTGCAGCCTCACCGGGCTCACCCCCTTAAAATTCTCCAGTCCATTTTCCTCCTCGGGATAAATGGTGAAACTTGTAGCAATAATACCCTCTTCTTTCACACAAACGCCTCCCCGCTGCCATCACCTCGAGCCCGGCTGCCCCCGAAGCCTCACGGCTGGGGATCTCGGAGAGCCTTTCTCCGCGAACAAAAAAAGCCTCCTGAAGGGGAACAAAAGTGACCACATTTTTCCTCCATGTCCCCTTCTCCGCGCAGAATAACCCGCTGCCTGTCGCTCAAATGGGAATATTAGGACGTCAATCTCACGGCCCCTGTGCGCTTTTGTCTTTGCTGAGTGCCCAGCTCTGCCTACCACACACCTTTTGTCCGACAATCCAATAAGAGCCATTATTCTCGCTCCCTAGCCCGGCTGCAGCTCGCTCTTCGGGTATTTTAGGTGCTTAATCGCGTCCTTTTAAGGACCTCAAATGGAGAATAACTTCCTCCTTTCACGTCGCCTTGCACCGGGACAAAGAGTTCCTGTGTCCTAGCTTCTACCAGAACCTGTGTTTATGAGCAAAATCTGCCACCACGAATCAGATTCACTAATATTCACCATCTGATTCACTGTTACACCGTATGGAAGAAAATATATACAATCAATAATATTTCTTTGCAGATTTAGGGGAAGATAGGATTTCATTTTCTTCTCTGTGATGTGTTTTGGTATTATAATAATCGTTCTTTCTCAAATTTAGCACATACAATAAGATTATTATGCTTCTGTGCGGATACAGAATCAAAACGCACTTTCTTTAATCTCTTGGGTTTATTTGAATAGATGTGAAATAGACTAAAACAATTCTCTGTTGAACAAAAAAAACATTTTAAAGCAGTCCAGTCTTTCCATAACCTAAAAATATAAAGGACAAAAACAATCGTTAAAAAACAGTCTTTTTCAGTTCAATTAAGGTGAAATGCGCAAACTTGTGCGTAATTTCCCCTCTGCGCTTCAGTGCCGAACTAGAGCACCAACAAATATTGGACCACAGAAAAAAAATTCACCCAAGCCAGTGCTGTTCAGAAATTCGACAACCAGCAAATTACGGAAACTAATTTTCTCTATAATTCTCCAAATATCCGGAAAAGTGAATCCAAACGCGCATCCGTTATAAGCAATACTGTATTCTGGCTGTATTTTGACCAGGTTAATACACACTTCTAAAGGAAAGAATGTGGGTTGAAGAACTCCGTTTAAAAAAAAGATACTGGTTCTGTTATGGTGAGGCTACCAGGCCCTGATCCCCTGCAGCGAGCCCTGACAAGATGTGACCGCTGTCCCTTGGTGTGTTTGAGCCTGTGCGGAGCTGCCGAGGCCGCTCACGTTTCCCAAGTTCATGTTCATGAAGGCGTTGGGGGTGCCGGAGGGAGGAAGGGCGGGGATACTGGTGTAGGTGCAGCTGTAGTTGGTGTTATACGCCGGGCTGTTGTACGTGTAGGCCGGGTATCCGTTATAGCCGTACGGATTGGATCCGTACGGAGCAGTAGCCGCGGCGGCATAGCTCTGCGCTCCTCCCAGACACGGCTTCCCATCCCGAACCAGAACCGGCACGGCCACGCGCCTCGGCGGCGGAGGATGATGTTGCCCCGTCGGTTCCAGAGACTTGTCTTGCCGCTGCCGTTTGCACTTGTAGCGGCGGTTCTGAAACCAGATCTTCACCTGGTTAGAAGTGAGTTTGAGGGTGGTCGCCAGGTGCTCTCGCTCCGGGGCGGACAGGTAGCGCTGCTGTTTGAAGCGCCTCTCCAGCTCGAAGACCTGTGCCTGGGAAAAAAGCACTCTGGGTCTCCGCCGGCTCCTCTGCTTCTGCACCGGCCTCTCCGTGTCGCCCTGCCCGCCCTCGGCTGCCTCCTCCCGGGACACCAGCCCGCAGTTTTCTGGGCAGGTTGGGAAATTCACAGAAGTATGAAGTTAATATCTCTTTAAGAAAACACGGGAATCATGTCTCCCAATTGTGGCATTTGTTTTAATCCTCACTCAATAAAGTATTGAACTGAAGCCACAGGCCCTCACGCTTCCGTCAGTACCTGTCAGCTTCACGAGAACCTGTCACCGCAGAGACAACACTCCACTGCAGCTCAAGCTTTTAGCCAGGGCGCACAATTCAAAGATAAAACACGGAACGCCGGAATGGACTAATTATAGTTGGTTTATTTATTCATTTATTTTTAACACTTCTTAACTTAGAAGGATGCAAGTCACCTACCCGCTAATTCTGTCAACAGTTTATGTCTGATGAATAATTGTGTGAACTCTGTAGAGAGGAGCCGAAGTCGCCGTGTCCGCCTGTGTTTATTAGCGCTACTTGTCGGTGTCACTTCTTTTACAAGCCTCTTTAAACTAATTGTCGGTTTATGGTCCAGACAGCATAACAGACTCCAAATAACAGGCAAGCGACTGAACCACTAGAAAGTGTTTGACATCTCCAGACTTTACTGGATTCGTCTCAGGGCTTCTGACTTCCACCATTTGGAAGCTCTTTATTGGAATAATGCCCGGCGTGTGTGCAGATGGAAGAGCCGGGAAGAGACAAGAGGCCCCAGAAAGCCGCGTAACCCAAATTATGTTCCACGTATTTTATTAAGTATTTTTTGCACGTATTATCTTTTGATTTTTCCGCCGGGTGTCATCTTTAAGGTCACGAGTATATTATTTAGAAAATTTCACAAACTATGTTATGTTTTCTCACGTGGCTCACATTAAGTTTAAAGTCTCTTGGTATTAAATTTGATAATGAGCCATACAACTGTGACCAGATCAGTTACAAAGAAAGTGCTGTGTGAAAGTTGATGTTAACATTAGAGGCATTTTTACTATTTGCTGTTTGGTTGCGTTACAGGTCACTGAGTTTGTGGTAAACATGTAAAGCATTCTGCGGGCACTGAAAATATGACATATTAAAGGTTTAATCCGCTTTGCTCTTTCGTCCTTTATACTGTGAATCTTTCTGGTTTTCTTTAAAAGGCCTGTTGAAATTTTTTAAAATACTTTTACGCGCGTCTTTTGCCTTTTCGTGCAGTTTTTACAACAGCAGCTCGAGTTTGTACTCACTGCTTTCCTGCTCCTCCAGCTCGGCGGCCTCCAGCTTGGCTCCTTGCAAGCCGGGATGCACGTACATGTCTGGAGATAGGCTGGTGTCCCCCCGTTCTTCCTCCCGCACTGCAAGCGCGCTGAGGTAAGCCAGGTTGTCTTCTCCGTCCGAGAAGGAAGGGCTGTCTCGGGCTCCGGCGAGCATGCAGGACGGCGCGGTTTGGAAATGCTGCTGCTGCTGCTGGGGAGGAGAGCGGGACAAGTGCTGCTGGGTGTGGATTCGGTGCGTGAGCTCCAGGGTTCCGGACTGCTGCTGTTGCTGTTGTTGCTGCTGCTGCTCCAGCTTCAGGATATCCTTGACAGAAAACGGCGTGGAGGTGAGCGGGCTCTGCAGCATCATGTCATCCAGCTCCTGCTCTGCAGCATCGAGGAAATGAAGCCCTCCGAGTAACATGCACTCCCCTTCGCCTTTTCCCACTTTTTTCTCTAGCAAATAATTGAGCGTAAAAGCCCCTTGTTTGGCAATCGGAGGTGCGTTAAGCCTCTGAAATCCCTCATCGCCATAAATCGCACGAAAACACGGGTATTAGTCCCGGGTTTGTCCATGCAGATGTCTTGCCTGACAGATATAATATCGGGCTTTGTGAGTGAAGTTTGGACCGGGGAGGGGAAGGAGCACCTCTGCCTCTTCTGGTATCAGGGGGAGGGGTGTGTGTGAAATGGAAAGTCCGTGAAGGCTGGAAGAGAAACGTTTGGGAATTAGAGAGAGAGGAGGAGGGAGGGGCATAGGTGACGCGTTTGCACGGACTGGTTATGTTTTTTTGAACGTGGTGAACTAAGAATTGTACTGACAATACTCGTCCACTGCCCGGTTCCTTCGTGTTTCTGTACATCTTGGGGACAGTCCCAATAGGACTTAAAATCTGGGACTCTCCACCAATTGCTCTTAGAGCTGAAGAAGCTTCTCGGATGAGAGGTGGAACGTAGTCCAGAAACTTAAAGAAATCCAGACGCTTTGTTTGTCCAAGCTCCTTAGATTGTACTTAAATTATTTTCCCCACCTTTTACGCACTCATTTAGCTCCAAGAAGCACAGAAACAGCCCTGCAAATAGCTGGCCCTATACGTTTATTATTATATTTAAATCTAATGTACAGAGTTATTTTTAAAATATTATTGTTATTTTACACTACGGTTATACCCCCGGGGTCCTTGTAGTTTTGTGTGGCCCTTGGTTTTTGTGCCAATCCGTGTGCTCTTTTCAGAGGCTAACAGTTCGTGTCGGCGGTGATACGTCAAGGTCAGGTTAAGAGTTCCTGCCTTGTAGATGAAGTGTAACTGAGTTGACTAATAGAAGTTTCTCTGAAAATCATTACCCAAAATAATAAACGACAATTTTTAGCGCCAGGAGACATTTTCGCAGCCAAAATGTGGAACAAAGGTGGCTTTAAAATTTGCTTTTTTTTTTGGATTAAAGTGGTCAAAAACAGCAGACAGGAAATAAAATATATATGCGATGGAACACATAATGGTCAATATGTACAAACGTGTACTGTTTTTATTCTTTGAGACTGACTGCGTTCAGTAAAGGCCGCTCGCTTCCGTCTCACAAAGCTCCGGATTTTCAAACCTTTACTCTGTTTTTTAGAGAAGCTGGACTGCACATCAGGGAGGTGCGTAAAATACTCCAGAAAACTTCCCCGTTTCATGTAACAGCGGAGCAATAAAAGTGTCTGATGGCGCTTTAAACCTGCCACTCACTGCAGCTCCACTGAGGCGCAGATCCCCGCTGTTTACTGCACAACACGGAGCTGCTATCATTTCTGTTCACTCTCAGAACTCTCAGCAGACATGCCCGGTCTCTCTGCGCCTCTGCAGCCTCGTCTTCCAGCAGCTCTACTCGGTGTCCCTCTGTCCTCTTTATCGCTGCTGTTGTATTAATAACCGCTCTGGGCCGATAAGCAGCCCCCCCGGGGCAATTAAAATTCCTCCAAGAAAACTGACTGACGTTTTTAGCCCGGCCTAATCTGCTCCTATCAGCTCCCCTTTCCGTTTTGCAGTGGGACCCCTCGCCTCATTCACCCCTCTCCCTCTGGTCCTCCTGCGAGTTTTTCCTCTCTGGACACATGGCAGGTGGACGGCGCCTGGTAGCTGGACTCTTCACAAACAGCTGCGATATTAGAATTACTAACTCAGTGGCAGTGCTTCTTTATTGAACCTGCCAACGTGCAGCATCAAAAATTATAGTTTCAAAACATCTACATGACTCATTTTATTCAAGTAACTTTTTAAGACAGTTTTCAGCTGCATGTGTTGTTTCATACACACACATTCACAGTGAATACCACAGAAAACTCTCGGAGGGTTGTTTGTAGTTCATTCTAATGGGAGAGCTTATTCTTCTTTAGAATCAGAAACGTGGAAGTTTGGAGTAAGCCTGGGACAATCTGTCGGTCCAAAATGTAATCACACAGTTTAACACTGTGTCCTGGTGAAGTGGAGCTTTCACTGTTGGTTCTTACAGTCTGGGAAATAAAATTAATTTGGTGAAACAAAGAAAATAATACATGTCCTTTTACTGGACTATTAGGATACATCATAAGGACAAAGCCTAAACTCAGACATCACAAGTTGATGACTAAACACAAAAATAAATTATGATTATTTCGGGCTCACATGTCTGTGTGTTTGTGTTGTGGGGACACTTCTGAACATCCATGTAGACAAAAAGCGGGCAATTAATTTTCCCAAAGGGCCACATGAGAGACTGGGACTGCTGCAGAGGGTTGAACTCACTTTTATTTTTGACCTTACCTCTAGTGTGGCCCTCTTGGGAAAATGAATGGTTCACTCCTGTAGACATACAGTAATTTTTGTTTATGTATTAACTTAACTAAATTTGGTAAACTATATGAAAAGAAGTTGCACATGCCAAAACAAGCACTCCGATATTTCCGATAAGTGTTGCAATCAAGAGCAAATTTACTAGAAAAGCTTTTTTCTAAACTCTAACATTTATCTCTCAGTTTTTTATTATCCCGTGTGGGAAAAACACACTGAGAGAAAGGGACATAAACAAATGTCCCAGGAGCAAAGTTTCCCTTCAGTTTCTGTTGTCTTCCTTCAAATCTGCAAAGATACTGAATAACACAATCCCGTTTTTCATATGTACTTTACAACAATTCAGAATGCATTTGTAGACTTTTATTACGCTTTCTATGAGTCTTTACAGAACAAAGTGTAACATATCAAAAACTGCACAATCAAGATCTGACATGACTCCATCGATGAGCCTTATGGTCCCTGCGGGGCCCCCAAACATATGTTTTCACTATTTCTCTCTTACAGCAATGTAAGTATTTATTTATTTAAGTATTAGGATCAAAATTTGCAAATTTGTCTGAGATGTAAAAAAAAGAAAAAAGTTGCTGTATTACAGTTTATTTTATTATGTGAAATATACCTGCCGCTGTGCACATTGTCATAATTTCATAAGGTGAATAAGGTAAATGTAACACCAAACTAAACTAAACTAACAATGATCTTGTTTATGGCCACACACAGACCTGTGCTGCCTGTGTGTAACCCAGCAGATAGTAAATATCCTGCGGTGCAGCTCTATCTATGGAGCTAGAAACAGACAGATGTATGTGTGGATGTCCGTGTAGACACATCGGCAACTTTCTCTATTTCACTCTATGTCATCATTGAGCGCGTCCTCATAAAAAAGGGCCAAACAAAGCAGGATGGTGTTTAGACTGGCACGCGGCCGCCTCCATTTACTTTAAATAAGCATTAAATCCAAAGACGCCAGGCTGAGCACTCGGTTTCTGTGTGTCAGTGTAGCCAGAGCTCTAAAGTAGCTATTGGAAAGAAAATAAAACTTGTTCAAGTTAAGTGACTCGGGACATTTGGTTTTGGTTGGGAGGGCAAGCATTTTGAGAATGTGGTGCTCTTGGTGTTCTTAAAGGGTCTTCAGAGTGAGGAATTCTTTAACCGTGAACTATGCATGATCTCATTTTAGATTTAAAACTTGAAGCTGACTCTGTGGAGCCACACTAAAGAAAGAAGAATCTAATGAAGCAAACAGGCTACATATTCAATCGCTCACAGTAATCCAAATATCCATCACATTCAGTGTATAGTGCCACAGTTTCATGGCTGTTACCAGTTCCCACCCAACATAAAATGAATATCCTTTACTTTTTAAAAACAATTTCATGCCCCTGAGCAGCGTTCTTGTCAGAAGCTGTGCAAGTGTTGGGAATTCTTCACTGTGCGTGTGGGTGTGTGTGAATTTTAGGGATCCTACATGTCCTCTGAGCTTTTGCAGTAAAGCTGGAGGAACGCCGCGAGTTCAGCTCTACAAACAGCAGCGACTCATTTTACTGTATAATGTCCATCTGGAGGGAGGAGGCTGTTGTGTTTGTGGTGCTGACAGACGTGGAAGGGAGACTGTGACCTTTCCGGGAGCTTCTGATTGGACTTTTATCTTTCACACAAACAGAGATAAGTCAGTTAGAATGTGGGTGAGTGAAGCTTATCAGAAGTTTGATGGGTTAAATTACTTGAATGTATCACTTTGCCTCCGTTTACTGAAAAAAACAAAATCATGTTTTCTTTGAAGATACTGAAGGATTACTTGGTCATTTTGTTACTAGATCCTTCTCGATCTCTGCTCCAAGAGCTCATGCACTTGGTCACAGTCTTTTATGCTACTTGTACAAATTATACTTATAAGGCAATTTGTGTCTCCTTTCTTTTAAAATACCCTGTCAGCTACCACCACTTACAAAGCTACTAACAACATATTTTGCTTTGCATTTCCTTGAAAATTGTAACTTGTTATGTCCCTGTTCTCCTGCAATTATGTTCTACTTGAAAACTAAATACTTAAATTTGAACATTTTCAGGGTAACATTTTGGAAAACAAACAGCAGAATATCCACAAAATCTGATGAACATCAGCCATGATTTTTTTAAAAATTGTTTTTATCATTCTAGCACCAAGGTCAAAGTTTAACTTCTATTTTTCAGTTTAAGCCTATTTTATTTAATATTGTTACAGAACTCATAGTCACTTCAGGGAATTTGGGTTTGTGTGTTTTTTTTCTTTCGTTTTTTGTTTGAAGCCATAACTTTACAACTGGGACATGAGTGAATTTAGTGAAATTTCTCTCCCCCCCCCCCCACCCACCCCTCTGTATTATGAATGTAACAATAGGAAATGCTACACCTCTTGTCTTCTGTCTGTTTGCGGCCCTGCAGAGGCGCCAGGCGGCTCTGGATGGTTGGATGGAGAGAGAGAGAGAAGTGAGGGAGATAATCACCGCTTCAGAGCCATGCATTTGTGTGCTGTGTGTGTGTGTGCGTGATAGAGAGCGAGCGCGTGTGTGCGTGCAATGTGTGTGTTTGGATGTAAAGGACAGCTCAGATAGTTGTCAGAAGGTTAAATGTGATGATGAAGGAGGGTCAGTCAGCTCCAGAAACAAACTTTATTAGGCAGTTAAAGGGCAATAACTGACACACACACACACACACACAGCTGTATACTATAAACACGACTCTGAAGTCGTATCATTTCTTCGATTCAGTGTTATGCGGACTAGATTGTGGCTCAAAGAGTTGGCAGTTCGTCTTGTAACCGGAAGGTTGCCGGTTGGGCAAGACACTTCACCTGCCGCCTACTGGTGTTGGCCAGAGGGGCCGATGGCGCGATATGGCAGCCTCGCTTCTATCAGTCTGCCCCAGGGCAGCTGTGGCTACAACTGTAGCTTGCCTCCACCAGTGTGTGAATGTGAGAGTGAATGAATAGTGGAATTGTACAGCGCTTTGAGGGCCCCGAAAAGCGCTATATAAATGCAATCCATCATTATTCAAAATTCAACAGCAAGGAAAAAAAAAAACAAGTCAGTTTGTTTTGGAGGTAACGTGCGCCTCAGACTGAGAGCGTGTAGAAATTTACAGAGATGAAATAGAACTGAATAGAACAGAGTGCAAATTTCTACAGTTTTCAAGTGCAAAAAGATTTAAACCGAAAATCACAATTGCACAATCAGTTCAAATGAATAATAACTTGACAAACGAACCGAGTAATAATAAACATGTTCTTAAAAATTTTATTGTTATTTTTTTGTTTACAAGATATTTACCAGCGAATCTTTTGGCTTTGCTGTGTTTTATTCGTTTCCAGTTTCGGAAATGGGTCTTGATTTATAACCGTTTTTTCTTTGTTTTCTTTCTTTTCGTGAAATGACGCAGTAAGAATACATTCAGCTAAAAAAATGCATTTCTCGTCCGCATCGCATATTTTGTTCAGTTTGGCAGCGTGAAGAAAAGTCGTCCTTTATTTGGGTGGATCAACAAAATTAGCGAAAATGACGAAACTTAATGAAATATGTGTAAAAACAGAAAAATCATAATTGTGATACTTTTTAATGCTTTATGGTCTTACAGAAATTTGAATATTAGATCTTAATAAATCTCGATTGTCCTCACCTGTTAAAATGTCACCTTCACATTGTTTCTTACATTATAAGATCACTCTGTAAACGTCATTAAACTTTTGGGGATGTCCTATCCAGACAGCTCGATTAGGGGCTAAAACAACAGGAACAGGATCTTCATTTTGTTATAAGCTCGTACAAAAGTAATCAAAAAGTAAACAGACAGAAACAAGTGTAAATCTTTGCAGACTGGACGTCGTGCGTAAAAGTTCGCGCGTCTTGGAGCCTGTAGCTTAAAAGCTGAGAGTGCATGCGCGTGCTCGCGTGTGCGTGCGTGTGTTTAGATAGCAGAGGCCTGCAGCCAGTAATAGCTCCATTAGGCAGAGTTGGAAGACGCTATCTCAGTGATCCGTAACGTCTACCTCCGCCCTGCAGGACAGGACCAGCGGCCACACACACACACACACACACACACACACACACACACACACACAATTTGATCTCCAAAACAACGCCGGGATTTAGCAGAAAGACGTAGAAACATGGCGGCTTAAAAATTCGGGCTTTTCAGGACTTTTTCTCCCGAGGCCTGTCCGACGTTTGTGGGTAACCCACAAAACAAAAACAAATAATAATAATAAACAGAAATAATAAGAAAGAAAAGCGCACACTTTTTGCGCAAAATAAAATTCCTCACATGATTGTATCTTCAGATGTCAGGCCTCCTCTCTGCTGATGTGTTTGGCCCTGATTCGGAGTCGTTAAAAGTGCGGGACAGACCTCTATATCTCTCATACACAACCGCAAACACGCAGCATGACGCAACCGGCTGTGTTTATGAACCCGCCCGGCCTGCTGTATAAATTGCGGCGTTGAATGGTTTACCTAATGGGACTTCTGTTTCTCGTTTTCTGTCACCCGGCACGCCAGACCCGGCTGACAAACGACCGACTTTTACCGGCAGAGGAATTCCTGATTTATGTGGGAAATGAAACAACAGCGAAGCGTTTTTTCTCTGGTCTTTAACCATGCAAATAAAGTAAATTATCTCCACCCTGCAAACATTAATAGCGGGAGATTTGTATATAAACGCGACAGCAGAGAGGAGGCGATGTCTTCCATAGTGATAGATGCATGTTTTGTTATTTTGTTTCTCATATTGTGGCGCGATGGAGGAGGAATAAACTTGAGCTAGATGCAGGGAGGGAGACCCGCCGCCCAGTATATCGACTCCTAAGCCTCCACTTCCATTGTTATTACTGCAGAGGAAACAAGTCGTTACAGCCACGGTGCTCTGATTTATTGCCGTGTTGTTTCGTTGCTTAAGTAGAAATTTCCAGCGGGGCTTGTTGGTCTAATTTAATGAGAAAACCACGCAGAGGTACACTTGCCGAAGAACGAACGAGCGTTTAGAGCCTCTTTAGTGTTATCACACAGAGGGGATTCATTTTGTCTGAGCTTTCGAGGAGAGAAGCATTTTTATGATGAATAATTTGTCCAGATAAACGCGGGCAATGTGATGAGTCCTCCCGTCTCCCGTGAGAAGTCTGTGTGTCTGTGTATAAACTGGAGGGCATTAGTGCCTCCAGGAGAGAGACAGACCACTCCATCACGGCGCAGACAGTCCGGATTCCCCCATTAGAGCCCTTCACCCTTTTTCTTCTTCTTCTTCTTTATCTGCTCTCTATCTCCTAAACAGCATCCAACCTGGCTGCTTTACAACCTGCCGAGGGTCTCGGCCATCAATCACCGCCCGGCTGAGCTCTGTCAGGCCGATCCGAGCCCCTGTATCCAAGTGTCAGAGTGATGCTTCTATGGACACCAGAAACCGAAACATTGAGACTTATATGGCTTTTTCTCTGGATGTAAAAATCGGTATTTGCATTCTTTTTAGCGGAATAAAACAGAAGTAAATTTCAAATAGGTAAAACATAAAGAAGGAGGCAAAGGATACTTTTTTAAGCACAAACAAATTAAGTGTGTCCAGTATTTCCCGATTCACCAAATTGGCCGCATTCAGTGAATTGAAGCTCTTTTGAAACATGATTTTTTTTCTTGTTTTGACCGAGACTTACTATGTTTTCTGAAAATGTTTGAATCAGCATAATTTTATCTGGGAGCATTTTTATGAAACATGAGCTCGTCTCAAGAGAAGAGATTTTGTTTTTAAATGTCCAACGGGGATGTTAGACACTAAAAGGTTCTTTCTTTGTTTCTCCTGTAAAAAAAAATCTAAACACATGCTGCTGAAGCTTAACTGTGCCGCACTGGAAGGAAACCCTTTAAACTTATCAAAGTGGCATCACCTGTTCTGCTTTCCCCTTTTCCAGCTTCAAAGACATGTACAGGAGTCTTCTCCCTGCTCAAGCTTTTAATATTATGTCGACGATTTGCCATCCAAAAGAAGTAGGAGTGTTTTCTGTGGTATTGAGAGGGGGCCTGCACCGGTTTCAGGGCCCCTCCAAAACTGCTCGGCTGCCCTGCAGGGACTCACTTCTTCCGACCACGCAGAGAAAGTTCCCACTCACACGACCTCTGTCAGCCCTGATGAATTAACTCTGAACGAAGACAGAAAGATTCCCTGCAACTTCTCAACTACTAGGCTGAAGTGAAGCGTCTGTGGAGGACGTTTGATTTGTACATTTAAGATAAACACGAGACCCGGTTCTCAAATGTTGTCTTTGTGTCATGAAGTCTAAAGTAAAAATGTCAAAAAATCTTTTTTCTTTAACCCTTTTTGATAAATATCTAGAATACAAATAACATCTGTCATGAGTCTGATTAAAAAAAAATTATTTCGTTTTTACGCACGGGTTTGGATTACGCGCGCTCACGGCAGAGCAGAGCGTGCGCATGTCTCGCGCGTCCTCGTTGACCTGCCAGTTACCCCACCTCCGCTGGAAGACGGGGAGCCTCGTTCCCCACAGCGTCCCGTTGATGGTCCCCAAGCGTCCCTCCCTGTTTAGGCGGAGGAAGGGCCTGTTTCCTGGACCAGGCTAAACACGGGCCTCCGGAGCGTTGCACTCCGACAGGACTACCCGCTTCTGGCCGGACGGACACCGGCAATAGATCACTTCGATCACCGTGGGCCCCGGGGCCAGGCGAACAGCTGGGAAGGGTCCGAACCAAATAGGGGGGGTCAAGGGCCTCCTGTACCGCTACTGCTCGGGAGTTTGTCATCCTTACTCCCCCAGCATGACAGCAGGGTGGAGGATGTTTACCACTGTTTCCCAGCGAAGCTTCCTGCCTGACTTTCACTTTCACTTCCACAGGACTGCAGAAACATCAGCAGGGTCTTTATTTACATTCATCTACACACATATACAGCAACTCTTCTAGCAAACAAAACTCCTGTAAGTCACAGATAATAGAAAATAAGGGACCGCTAAAAATGATGAAACATACCGTCTTAAAAAGGAATTGATTGATCAAGAGTGATGTTTCATATATAAAGCTGAATTTTTAAAATATATTTGAAAATGTGCTGCTGATTAAGCTCAGGGCAAGGTTTAAGGACACTTGTTTAACCTTACTATTAAACAATGAATTAAGAACAAAGAATTATTAAAAAATAATTCACCAGAAAGTGAGTTAATATTTTGAAGGAGTGCAATATTTGATACCGATATTCTCATTGGGTTTCTCTGCTGTGGTCAATTTTCCCAGTTTCACTTCCGTTTTTGTTTTTTGTTTTTTGATCTGTGGCTTCCTTCATCCTCAGGTTTGCCGCTGCACCTTTTCCCATATTGTCTAAAACAGAAACAGCTGCCGTTCAGCGCAGTTATACTGAGATTATAAGTGCGTGTCAGAACCTTTGGAAAATATCCGAACATGTCTAAATAATCAAACAAGAACGAAAATGAGATCTTTTCCCCTTAAAACACCTGTAACCATGGTGATAGGAAGTGAATGAACAGGTTCAGCCAGAACTCTTCACTCTGCATCTTTCCTGCATCTCTCACGATGAAAGTTATGCGTGTGTGTGTGTGTGTGTGTGTATTATATCTGCATTCAAACTGCATGTGTGTCACTTGTGTGTGTATCAGATGTTGTGGGTTTGTGTTTCGCCTGAAGTGAACTTGATGCTGTAACCCAGTCCAGTGAATCAGCTAATGAGTTTGCTGGACATGTCATTAGCTGTATAGATGTGTAATGATGTCATTCATGTGACACTTCATCAGTGTGTGTGGGTGTGTGTGTGTTTCAGGTTGACTGTGAGCGATTAACACTATAGTTTTTTTAAACAACTGGGTCCAATTATCGGTTACGTGTCACCTAAGTATTCTTAAGCGAGTTAAAGGTTACAGTTCAGCCTCCACTTAAAGACTTTCCATGTAGCTCATTCATGTAATAACTCTTAACAATAACATAATATAAGATAATGGAATAGCATTAACTCCACACAAGTATTAAATACAATCATTAGATTTAAAATTATGATAATTTTCCCAACTACTTTTGAGCCTCTGAAAATGAGATACTGAGGATACAAATGACTGTAATTCCTAAATGGTTATTGTAATACTTGTTAAACCCCCTGAATCAAAGCTGAAAACTTCAGTCACACCATGATCACATTTAAAATCCACTGTGTTGGTGTACAAATTAAAAATGGCAAAAAAGTGTAATTGTCCACATAGTCATGGACGTATGTGTATATCATTTACAAAGGAAGTCAGAATAAAGTAATAAATTATAACATTAATAACAATGACATCTTGACCTATTATGGAATTGCTTGTTAATGATAAGATAACTATGCATTTACAGTTTATTAATGTTAATTATTATAAAGGGTTACTCACATATCTTCTCCTATTTATGTGTTAAAGACAGAGGACTCCATTGCACTGCATACAAATACACACATACAGATTACCAAACTGGCACGCATGACATTCTGTGCACATAAAGAGCCATAATAAATATTTTGTGTTGTTTTGTTCATAGTTTGATTTCATGTGACAAACAGGGAAAACAGTCATTTGATCCAAAAATGCAACAAGTAATGAGACTTTTTAGTTTTATTTTAGTTTTAATTTACTTTAGTTTTAATTCATTCAGCAATAATTGAATGAATTAAAACATTATTTGGTTCAGTATGTAATATAGAACCTTTGTTACACACTGATTCATAGCATGGTACTGATAGTGGTATAATTTTTAATACAACAACACTTAGCACAACATAGATCAAGTTTAAATTTGTATATTTATTGACTGTTATTGTTAAGTGATTATATTACACCTGAAAGTACAGTTTGCATTTAGATTTAGAGATAATTTTATTAAATAAAATTTCAAATAGTGATGTTTAGCTGTTCAAATATAACTATAATATCTGATAATCCCACATGAATTCCAGTTATGCTACAAACAACTCAAATGTATTTCATGTTTATTTACATTCACAGCCACCAGATCTGAACCAAGTTGAGCTCTTACAGGTGATTTTAGACCAACAGCAGTCCTCCATCACCACGATCAGACCACCAATGAGGAAAAAGTGGTGTTCAATCCTGCGTTAGTGCTCAGAGAGTTTTTGCCAAGGAGCACTGGAGCGTCCTGGTTGCACATGGCTTCCCCAGCATCTTAATACAACACCTCATGTTTTTTACTTTGTCTCACATCTCTATGCTGTGCTTCGTGTGTGCAAGTATTTACACACTGTGTTGTATATGTGTGCACACGCCTTCATCTAGCACCGGGCTGTGTCTGACCTCGTTGACCTGCGCTGGATTAAGCGGCTAATATATCTGTGGAATGATTGTGCAGGTCTAATCATAGCAGAGATAAAGTGTCTGCTACTGTACACACACTTCCCGTGTTTCTGCCTTTGTGAGGCCCTTCAGGTTGTGTTGTGTTGAAGTTGTGTTTTTATCACTTCTGAGGTTATCACACTGATTTACATTAATTTCCTGAAATTAGCTTCTGTTGTGAGACCTTGAGATAACCTCAAGTCAGGTCTTTGTCATATATCTGCACTGAGTGATCTACATGAGGAAAACCTGCTTTTTGCCGCCCAAAAGGAAGGCGGTCCCCATAATGTCACTGTGTGAACACCTACATCGCACAATGTGTGAAATACAAGAACCCATTTTCCAATTCAAGTTCTTTGTCCACACCCTGAAATAGTCCTTGGCCAGACAGAGAAAGAATGACACACTCACACACACCTCAGCAATGCAGCGGTGCTTGCATCATGTACAGACCTGTCCTCTCTGCTCGTGTGTGTTGGACAACAGACGCTAGAAACATGACAGGGTTCTTTCTCACTGCATCTGAGCTGCGACAGGAATGTCAGGAAGTGTCGGCCATGTTCAGATGCTCTGATCTGACGGTATGTAGTGCCCGGAGTTACATTTCTTTCTCTCTGCCACTTCACCATGCACAACAGCAGCAGTCCTGGTCTGTGTCATAGACCTGCAGTGTGAAAGCAGATGTGTAACAGACTGATATCCCTGCTTGAGATCGGCTGAAGCACTTTCTGATGTCTTTTTAAACTACACTGCTGGCACAGAGAGGATTCCCTGCTGACCTTGCAGCAATGACAACAAAACTAGTTTAATTACTTAAAATTTCACAAATTTCAAACATTTGTTTATGTGCAGAAAAGCCTTCGGTCAGCATAGCAACTGAATTAGTGAGTACTGAGCCTGTGCACCAAGTCTACTCAAGTAACATTTTGACTGCTCAAAAGAATCAGTCACTTACCCATTAATTATATTTTATTGGCATTTCCAAAATTAATTATTATCTTGCATGGTCGCCATGACATCAACCATTTGTCATGATTTACTGTTTTTAAGCCTTGTGTTATTTGTATGGGTGTATTACACAGACACACACACCTGGCTGTACTGTAGTTTCCTGAATAGACCGTATTGCATAGAGACACAATGTCAGTGCAGCTTCCTTTTCTTTTGTAATTTGGGAAATTAAACAATCAGGGTTTGATCATCCTTATCACCTTTAAAAAAGAACCCAACACCGATCATTTGGGGGTAAGAGCATTTGTGTGCCTATCCATCCACCCCGACCTCCTCCACAGGATTTACTGCCTTTTAACTTGTTCTGTTGCCTCAGCTGGTCCAAACTGTTTGCAGGTAAACAGCAAATTTAAACGTTTCTGTGAAGACATATAAAACATCAATGTTTTTTTAAGGTACACTGTAAGAAATTTTAGAAAAAAAACACCTTAAATTCAAATAATTTTAAAGCAAGCCAAGAAACATTTAGTCATTCCTGCAGAAACTTAAGAAACACTGGACCCATTGTATCTGGATAATATCTTGCTTCCAGTGAATGAGGATGTTTTTGGTTCTGTGCATCTTTTCAGTGAGGCTGTGTATATTTCCCCCCATGCATTGTTTGTCTGCTTAGACTGCCTGCAATCATGCATGCACGGCAGATGCAGTACAAAGCACAGCAATTACAGCAAAATTGCTGAAACAACTTTTTTTTGTGTATTTAATTAATTAATTAATTAAAGGAAAACCATCCACCTATAAGTCAGAATCCCCAGCTTCCTGTCTGACACTGTGCAGCCGGAGACTGTCCTTCAGCTGCTTGAGGCCTCCACCCTGCTGTAGTGTCCTTGACCAAAATACCAAACCCCTCACAGTTCCTACACCCTGCTGCTGCCGACTCTCTGACCGAGTAAATACCAAACAACATTATATATGAACTCACCTCTATCAGGGAATCCTACAGCGCAAAATGAAACGAGTCAGACACTCTCGGGGATTCCTTCTGATCATTTCTTTACTGAGTCTGCAGAAAAAAAAAGAAATCACTGAGAAAAACACAGCGACACTTAAGTGCTCTCCTGGACAGAGCTTAAGTACCTGAGAGCTCAGCTGTCGCAGGATGTGGGAAACCGCAAGTCTCCCACAGGACCAACCAGACACCCACAGCCAGCAGGTGTTTTGAAGCAGGAAGGCTGTAGTGTTGATGGTAGTCGCTATGTTTGCTCTGCTGCTCTTGAGATCAAGAAAGGAATTTTATTTCTTCCTCCACGTTGAGTTTCACACACTTTATGAGGTGCAAGGTCACGACCATCAAAACTGCAAGCAGCGCATGTTTTCTTCATTTTTTTAATTTGCTTTTGTTCAATTTTCATTGAGAAAATTTTACAAAGGTATCAAAGTATTAATAGCTTTAATAAATGTTTTATTTTTATTCAACGTTCATGCTGCAGTGTGAGTTTCGTTATTATTAAGACGTGTATAAATAATATGATCATTCATAATTCTGATATGTTTAAGCTGCATTTGGAATTTTTGCCAGTTTGTTGTATCTTAATGTGGCCTTGCACCAGTTTACTGTACCTTTGTTGTGGGTAACAGTGATGGAAATAGATAACTTTTCTTTTTTTCCCCAGAAATTTTAATGAAAAAAGGTTATTGTCTTTGTACAGAATTATTCATAAAGCATATTGCATTTTGGTTAAAAAAAATCGGTCTGTCACGTGAAGCTGTTTTAACTCCTTTGACAAGACTGTAGCCTTGGAGCCAGCATTTAAAAGAATCATGTCTGCTATGTTTTGGGGTTTTGACTACCATTTAGTATATGAATGGTAATGATTAATATTATAAAGAACAGGGGCTTACCTCTTAGAATAATTTTACAAAAGTGCTCATTTTCCACTTCCTCTGATCCTTTTCCAAAGCTTCTGAAAAATGAAGCCCTGTCATTGGTTCTCTTCCTCACGATTACACTCACTGTGAATGAAATATGACTAACAATGATTTAATTAAACAACAATAATATGATCTAATATCTAATATGAGGCATCACAGCTAAAGAGCACACTAGGCAAATATGCAATAAATGCGAGGTACTTCCATCTGCATGAATTACTCAGACTTCACGTTGGCTCTCCGACAAATACAACCTAATTACGGGATTGATGTTATTTGAATACTCCCCATGAGCATCATTATTTGTTGAGTAAACATGCGGCTAATTAACCTGTTTGAATAGGCTCAAAATATAACAGCATATATGATTATAGCCTTTTGCTACGAGATGCACAAATGGTTTAATTTCATAGTGATAGTGGCAAATTAGGGTTAATTACAGTATGTGTCATAAAAAGGTGACTCAGAGTGTATTTTGTGCACATTATGAATTTGAAATGATGAATTTGTTTATGCACACACAAGTCATGCGAGCCGTACTGAAGCAGGGGAAGAAGAGGAGAACCCTGGATGAAGGAGATTCACTGATATAATTAAAGTGCAGACGGGGTGATTTCCACTTGTGGTTTCAGATTAGGCTGTTTGTGGTGAATCCAGCTTCCCTTCCCAAGTTGTACCGAGCTTTGGATATACTAATTATTCCACACAGGCATTTATCTGTGTTACTTTAGTCTTTAATCCCAGATTCACCCTCTTCTGTCAGAGGAGATTTGAATGGAGAATCCACATTAGATATACAGAAACAAACCGAGCTCCACATTCTACTTACCGACTTATTCTCATAAGCAGCAAAGCAGCTACAAAATCTGGGCCTTCTCTCGGCTGTTTTGGGACATGAAACCATAAACACCAGTGATTTGTGGCACGCTCCAGAATGTCTGTTATTATTTGGTGTCCTGGAGCCATTTAGCTTGACACTCATGTATGATTTCATAATTGAGCTATGTGCGTGCTTCCTTTTCTCATCGTGATGAATGTAAGCCTACAGTGTGCTGACACTATGAAAGTATTTAGACATTCATTTGATTATGCGGTAACACTATCTAAAGCTAACACAGCCTAACACAGCATTCATGCAACGATCCCAGCCGTCACAAAGGTCAAACTGTCTGATTTTTGGAGGATGTAGTTTGCAGTAACTTGGACTTTATTGCATTCACCCATTAATATGAATTGGGCGCATGAAATAATATGCCTCTGAGTATATATGGAGCGTGTTTATTTAACACAAGAAATGGCTTTGAGCTAACTTTGGTACAACTTATCAGTGGCAACAATCTTTTAATACTTTTAACAATAAAAACACAAATCGGAAAGCAAGGATTGGCTTAGGGTGGCGCCAAATGATTTGCATATTACTGTTTTTTAAGCTGTGCTGCCAGTGTTACTGGTGTGGAGCCAGTTCTGCTTTAGTGTCTTCATTAGAGAGACTAGAGTTTTCAGGCCCCTCTTCTGTGGAACCAGCTTCCAGTTTGGATTCGGGAGACAGACACTATCTCTACTTTTAAGATTAGTCTTAAAACTTTCCTTTTTGCTAAAGCATATAGTTAGGGCTGGACCAGGTGACCCTGAATACTCCCTTAGTTATGCTGCAATAGACGTAGGCTGCCGGGGGATTCCCAGGAAAGGGAAAAGACTCCCAGTTTTTCCTTTTCAGTCACCTTTCTCACTCACTGTGTGTTAATAGACCTCTCTGCATTGAATCATACCTGTTATTAACCTCTGTCTCTCTTCCACAGCATGTCTTTATTCTGTCGTCCTTCTCTCACCCCAACTGGTCACAGCAGATGGCCCCGCCCCTCCCTGAGCCTGGTTCTTCCTGTTAAAAGGGAGTTTTTCCTTCCCACTGTCACCAAGTGCATGCTCATAGGGGGTCATCTGATTGTTGGGCTTTTCTCTGTATTGTTGTAGGGTCTACCTTACAATATAGAGCGCCTTGAGGCGACTGTTGTTGTGATTTGGCGCTGTATAAATAAAATTGAATTGAATTGAATCACATCGCTGCAAACGAGGCATGAGTGGATCATTTTAGAACAAAAGAATTCTTCTGGTGTTGATTTACAGAGCCGTAAGCTCCTTCTGTGACCAGTATCTTCAGAGTATAAAACCAGTTATTGCTGTTATTAATAATGTAAGTGGGAATGTATTAAACACGTGTTTCCCTCCCGTGTCGGACTCTGTCTACGTGGAAACTTTTTGCGCACATTGAAAAAACAAAAAAAAGAAAAGAATTATATCATGTCAGTATAAGGCCGTACTTGTATATCCATTGCACCGGCATCTTTCCAGTGTTAACATGTTTCTCCGGATTGGTCAGACATAAATCACTCTCTCTCCTCAGCTTCTCAAACAGGTGGCGCCCTGCAACATCAGCCCTGGACAAACACCGTCTGGTCCGGTTTTAAACCTTCTTAGAGCTGTCTATTTACTGCCTCAATGGTATGAATGAAACCAGAAGTTTGTGGTGCATCCCCCCCTCCGCCCCCCAACCAGAACTGAAAGGTCAGGGAGGGGTCACCGTTGTCACCAGTGCAGAGATGGGAAACTATTATTGGAGCTATTGTGGAGTGACTATAATTCATGCGAGAGGAAGTTGTCTTGTTGTGTATAAGTGTACATCTGCATGTTCTAATGACTGCACGTTTACACAAATCTATCTTTAGACCCCACGAGGTTTATGATTCATCATCCTGCAGTGGCACTTTAAAAAGTTCCATGTATCCTCACTGCTGAACGCTGAAATACACAGAATAATGAGCTGAGACACCCAGTGATGATAGATAACTGACATTTCCTTTTCAGGCTATTTTACAAACCTGCTTAATAACATTAGGAGCTTTGACTCTTTATTATTTAAAGAGATAAATGAGCATTTGACTCAAACACTGTGATGAATATTCATATAGAAAATGTAAAGATTTCCCATGACTGTCTTCATAAGTGTGCACATAAACGCATGTCCTAGCGCTCTGATGTGGCCTTGTGACCTTCCAGGAAGTAAACAGTATTTCAGAGGGATGAATTCAGGCTGTTGCGTTCTGTCCGTGTGGCGTCGCCATCAAAATGACAATCTGTTATTGGGATAGACGGCGTGGCTCCTCCATCACACGCCAACGCTGTAAATAAAACGTTTCCAGAGTCAAGCTTTTGGACCTGAGCGCCGGGGTTTTGGTAAAGAAATGCTTTTCCCAATATTGTTTAGGAACACTGAGCTATGCATTAAAATGCATAAAGGAATTCTGGGCCATAAACACAAAAACACAAACATAGCGGACATATCAGCGAGCGCTGCACAGAGGATATTCACGATTCCTGTGGTAAGCTGACACCAGCAGGGCATTTTCAAGAAAATACTAGATATCAGATCAGTCTTCCTCTTTCATCCTCACAACTTGTTTTTCAAGTTTGAAGATTTCAGTTGATCTCACCAAGTCTAACAGCATCACAGATCATACACGGTTCTTCAGTTTCTTACAGCACGTCATTCATATTCACATTCACGGTGTTCATACACGTTTATATTCTCAAATATTCAATCAAATTTGATCCTTTTAAAATGAAAAAAGGCAGGATAAGCAAAAAGAACTGGACAAGTTATGTTAAAGTAGACTAAAAATACAACTAATCCAAAAACTTGCTACTAAATTTTAAAACCAGAAAAACACAGAAACAAAAAAGCTTGCACTGTGACAAAATTCACATTCAAAATGACCAAAATGTGATATGTCATCCAAAGAATCAGCTCATGCAAAAAGGAGACTGAAGATCTTAAAACAAGCCCTGAAAGAAAAGACACAAAAATCAATCTGACACATTTGCATTTTGTTTTTTAATCTTGGTGCTTTTTATAATTTATTTAGTGGCTAAATTTCATCAAATTTTATTTTTGTTATTTCTTTCTTTTCCCATTAGAAAGTATAATAATATATTTTTATTTCTAAAGACTTGTTGAACTGTATTTTTGAAGTGTTGGAGTGGAGGAGAAGAGGACCTATAACACTAACATGAGAACTAAGACGGTTTTCCTAAGCTGTGCTAATAAAGATAACAACTAGTGGAAATAATGTAATAGTTCATGTCTTTAAACATCCTCATTTTCGTACTTTTTTGCTGCAGAATCCTGCTGCACTACAAAGAGGTGGAGATGACTGGTGCTTTTACTGAAGTTTAAAAGCACACACACACACACACACACACACACACACACACACACACACACACACACACACACACACACACACACTTTATCCATTTCCCATCAGCTGCTATGCAAGGCCTTGCCTCTAAGAAAGTGGCCCTGAAGACCCCAAAATAGGAGCTGACTGTTCCCAGACTTTAGTCATCTTGCAGCTCAGTAACCTTGACAGCAGCCGGCCGGCAAAGCAACAATGAGGCCGTCAGTCAGCCGAGGCCCGACACCGACCGCCGGACAGTTCAGGGATACGCGCCTGCATCTGCATACCAGGACTTTATGTTCAGCGAACAATTGGCATTTTGTTTGGTCGCACACACACAGATAAGATGACTGAACCGTCAGCACTTTGCTGTTGATGTAAAGCTAAAACAACTGAAACCTGCTGCCAGAAAAAGTCTGAGTAAGAGGAGTCTCAACCATGAAGCCAAATGAGGAACTGATGTGGTGAAGCTGTTAAACTCCCAATGTCTTTTTCCTCATTTGTTCCATTCGGTGATGTTTGAGTCTGTAAACATGATAGCTGGATTTTTTTTTTCCTGATAAAACTTTGTAGGGGTGTAGAGTGCAGTCATTGGAGTAATTATCCATTAAAATTTGGCTTACATCCAAGGTCAACTTCATGATTTATTGGTCAGAAACGGACAAAAAGTTTTATAACTTAAAAACTGTGGTACTTACAAGTGTGGTGTGTATATTATCAACATATAAAAGTACTGTATAAAAATGCAGAATATAAATGATAAATTATGTCAGAGGTCACATCTGACCTCTGACCTCTCCTTCAACATCAACAGACTGATCTAAAGGTCAAAGTGATAATAATGGTATACAGAGATATTGAAACTATGTTTCTTATTGCTATTCTTTGTACTGACATTATATAGGAATAAAGGCAATGATTCTAAATATCACATAATTGTAGTATGACTTTGTTACATGCATTACAGAAACAGGTTCTAAATGTTTAAATACATAACCTTTTGAACAAATAATCCAAAAACCTTCATATTTCTTACAAAACATTTAAACAGATTATTTTTTTAATGGATACTACACACGTGGCCTTTGCACTTAGTTTAACTGCACTACAAATTGATTAAAGTATGTTTAAAAATAAGAAAACAAAATGACTACAGAGGAAAAAATACAATGCTATTGCGTTAAAATTAATAAAGTGGGAGTGCACTGCCTTGACAGAGGTTTGGAGTACTTCTTGTTAAATTACTGTATTTTTCCGTTTGTTTGTAACTTTAAAGTTGCAGTGCTAGAAAAATGGAGACGTAGAGAGAGACTCCAGGGAAAAAGCAGCAGGTCATCATTTTAGGAAATGAGAATAGGAGGAGAAGGTTCCTCTCTGATAAAAACTAAAAAGAAAGGAAAAACCTACAAAGAAGACATTTCTCTGACCAAAGTGTCCTTGCCTGACTGAAGTTTCAAGCTGTCAGCCAATCACTGAACAACAACCCCCCACCCCCTTTAAAAAAAAAACTTAAGCAGGATCACCCCTCCTCCATCCACCCAAAAACCCATCTCTGCGTTGTCTCCTCTTTCTGTCTTGTCTCCTCTTCACTATCAGCCTGAAGCCTGATGACAGGACCGGCCTCTAGTCAAACAAACAGCAGACATGCTCCAAGTAAAGGCCGTCAGTCAACAGTCTCCTCCCACTTTGACCCCTGACTTTGTCCACCACCTCCAACACCACCTTCTCCTCCTTCTTCTCCTTGCAGACCCAGGTCCTGTTTGTTGATGTGTACACAGACACGGATCACTTCCTGTCAGAGATCAGCCAGACTCAACACAGACACGAAAGCAGGGAGTGAGTACTGGCCTTGGTGTTCTTGTACTCAGACATACAGTACACACACACACACACACACACACACACACAGTGTAAATTACTGTGTTGACAAGTTGTTGTGCGCACAAGTTTGACAGAGGAGGAAATGAGACCTATAGTTCACCGACAAACCACACTCCATTAACAGTCAATGGCAAACCACAGACACACAGAAACAGTCCAGGAGGTGACGACCAAAGACGCTTCCAGCAACACACGAGGCCCCGGAGAGGCTGACAGGGTATCCTCAGAAACAGGAGTGGCAATGTTTCCTACACATGTGTCAGAAAGGTGTGCTGTTTGTTGTGCACCTTCAGCAGGACTTGTTGTAGAATTTTTGACACGTTGCTGATGCTTCTGGTTTGTGCTCTTAGTGCAGTGAAGAAATGAAAGAGCTTGCATGAAATTAAGACTGAGAGAAAAGGGATGTGTAATAAAGAGTCTAAGCTGGACAAAGTGAAACTTCTGATTATAACTTGAGTTAAACTGAGGTAAAAGTGAGCTCACATGGGTTTATTTCTGTTTACTGAACTGAACTAAAGTAAACTTAACTACAAATATGAAATCGAGTGAATCATTACCTTTTAATTTAATGCAGTGCACTCGATTGCAAACATTTGTTTTTGTCTCATAAAGAAATATTATAACAACATTAAATTAGCTTTATATATTATTTTTATATATTTTACATATTATTAGGTTTATTATGGCAACTTTTTTGAAACTCGGTTAACAGAAGTCTGGTTTTCACCCTCTTGATGCTCAAATGAAATTTGTCTACGTCACAGAAAAGTGCTGCGCAGTACTCATGAGCTTGAACTTACTTTGATTGCTGTTTTTTCTGCAAAGCAGGCAAAGTGGACCGTGGGTTCTTATAGCTCTTGCACTAAAACAATAAACAAAAACAAAAAGTTGCAGATTCACTTGTTAAATATCAGTAGGCTCATCTTCAGAGTGATTTCTTTAACAATGCATGGAAAGTCCTGGAAACTCCAGGCAGGGGCTGTAGCAAAGGGTGGATTTTGTCTTTAAAACCAGGCCAGCTATTTGCTTTGCTCCCTGTTGCTTCTGATGGCCTTCAAGTACCCGCGGCACAATCTGGCAAACTACATGAGGGAAAGACGATAGAGTGCTAGCAAACACAGCGTGCTCTAAATCCTTTGTGCATCCTTATCTATGGATTTTTCTGCTCACGTAAAGTTCATTAGTTAATCATATACCCACATGTGTAAATGCTTTCCTGTGCATTTGTGTGTGTGTGTGATGCGTGTGTGTGCGTCTTTGTGTCAGAGTTGGGTTGAGTGTGTGTTTCCGAACATGAGCAGGCAGAACTTAACACTAAGCAGCTGTCAGAGAAGCGCTGGCTATCGTCTTCCCCGGGGGGTCGACCTATCAGCTTCTCCCACTGATGGCTCTCCTCTCTCAGCCTCGCCTGGGCTGGCCCGGGGGTGGTGAAGGTGTGTGTGTGTGCAAGTCCTGCTTCTGCTGGGGCCTCAGCAAATCTGATAATTACTGACCTGACAATGATCCCCCCTCTACCCACCTCCCACCCACTGTCTCCCTTCTCCCAGACCTCCCTGATGAACAACTCTAAAAAAGTTGTACAGTGGTTGAACACATGAAAGGTTACATTAGAAATCTCTTTAACATTATCACACACACACACACACACACACACACACACACACACACACACACACACACACACACACACACACACACACACACACACACACACACACACACAGAGAGAGAGAAAGAGAGCGGAGGGATTTTCCCCATTCCCCAGATATTTCCCACATGAAACACACAGGAATAAGAACATCGGAGGCTGATGGTGTGTGTTGGAGAGCTACAGTCTGACAGTGACTGTACAGGTGCTTTGCCCAGGCTGTTAAATATACACACAGCACAGTCCAGTGCTGTTATGTTGGCCTTGATACGATTTAACAGGTACTGAGTGAGAAAATCCAAATGTAGCAGCTTTTCCGGCTGGGAAAATCACATAATCTAACAGGTCTCGTTTGGCTGAATTTTATTATTACCTTTTCCTGGTTAGTATGGATCTAGGTTTTAAGCTGTTTGCAGTTTTAGAATGTAGTTTTAAAACATGATTTATCATCATCACATATCCACTGTAACAAATATCCGAGCTCCCACCAAAGTAGCTATAAAAACTGCTATTCACACATACACAGTATTTCCAAAAGTATTCAGTCAGCATCCCAAATCATTCAGGTGTTCCAATCACTTCCATGGCGACAGGTGTATAAAATAAAGCGCCATGGTCTGCTTCTACAAGCATTTATGAAAGAATTAGTTGATCTCAGGAGATCAGAGAATTCCAGCGTCTTACTGTGATGCCAGCTGTGCAACCATTCCAAACATGAAATTTCCTCACTACTAAATATTCCACAGTCAGCTGTTAGTGGTATTATAATAAAGTGGAAGCAATTGGGAATGACAGAAACTCAGCCGTGAAGTGGTAGGCCACAGAAAATCACAGTGTAGGGTCAGCGGATGCAGACCAGTGTGCAGAGCCAATAGCTACAGAGCTCCAAACTTCATGTGGCCTTCAGATAATCTTACATGTGTACAATGAAAATTCACAGGATGAGTTTCGATGGCCGAGCAGTATCCACGCCTTATATCACCAAGCACAATACATAGTGTCGGATGCAGTGATGTAAAGCATGCTGTAACTGGACTCCAGAACACACTGGACACAGGAAACCTGTTCTCTGGAATGAGAAATATCTGGCAATCTGATGGATGAGTCTGGGTTTGGTGGTTGCCAGGAGAATGGTACTGGTCTGACTGCACTGTGCCAAGTGTAAAGTTTGGTGCAGCAGGAATTATGGTGTGAGGTTGTTTTTCAGGAGTTGGGCTCAGCCCCTTAGTTCCACTGGAAGGAACGTTTAATGCGTCAACATACCAAAACCATTTTGGATGATTTCATGCTCTCAGCTTTTTGGGAACAGTTTGGGGATGGCCCCTTTTTGTTCCAACATGGCAGGGAACCGGTGCACCAAGCAAGGTCCATAAAGACATGGATGAACGAGTTTGGTGTGGAAGAATTTCATTAGCCTACACAGAGTCCAGACCTCAACCCGACAGAATTCAGACTGTGAGCCAGGTCTTCCTGTCCATCAGCGTCTGACCTCACATCCCATATGGAAAAGATATATATAAATCTTATAAAGTTTGTATCTGTCTTGTGTGAAACTTATATGAAAAGCATACAAGAGTGAAAACAGATATAAGATCCCTTGAAAAATTATATAAATGAAACTTGTATGTTTTGGATACTTACTAAAACAATATATGAAAGTAATGAGAAAGTGGCCACTTTCATGAGTAAATCATGTAAGTTTTTACTATTTCTTTTCCATATGGGATATGTGATCCAAAATTCCCATAAACGCACAAACACTAACCCTAAACCTCGTGCAAAGCTTTCCCAGAAAAGCTGAAGCTGTGGGCTCATCATATTAAACTCTCTCTCTCTCTCTCTCTGTGTCTGTGTGTGTGTGTGTGTGTCCAAGCTACCTTGATAAGTGAGTTCTTGTGAGTTTTTCTTTTGTCTTTCCCAGGATGTCCTTGTAAATATAATGATAATGTTCAGTGCAGCTGCCATGTTGTTCTCCTAATGCATGTTTATGGATGCGAGTGCTCTGCCCACAATTAAAATCAGTTCAATGTTAAATGAATGATTTAAAATGATTTAAAAGTGATTTTTCTTGTCATTTCTGAGACTCCAGACCTCCACCCTCTAACTGTTTTTTTCCTCTCATGTAAAAGTAGTACTTGATAGTTAGGGAAATTTGTATTCATTGTTTATTTGATAAAGATCGCGCAGTTTGACTTAGTTCCAGTAAAGACCATCAAGCTGATCTTACAGAGGGTTTTTTTTGCCATTTCAACCCTTATTCAGAGTTGATTGTTTATTTACATGACATATCTGAAATATATAGTTTTCATTTTCATGACCACAATTCACTAAGCATAAAAAATCTACTCTAGTACTGCTTGGCATTCCCCTTCCTATCAGATTCAATAGTAATTACTTGACGCTCAACATTCCACACAGAGTCCTCATCGGGTGAAAATGACTAATAAATAAAAATTGCAAGCAAACAACAAAGACCAAATGCTGAGTTGTGAGGATGTTAGCATGCTGCTAATGTTTCTGTAGCCTGTTTATTTCAGTGGAATTTAAAATGATAAACTTTTGCACTTTTTCTTTTACTGAAATAGCATTTTTTTTTTAAATTTTGCTGACCAGTTGTTGAAGATTGAAAGGGAAAGATACATCAAATTTGTAAATTATAAATAGCTATGGGTTGTTGATCAATGTGCAAAATGGTTTTAGATTGACTCTAACAACCAAGTGTGTGTGTACATTTAGCTATTGTGAACCTGCTTCACATTCTGACTTGTCAAATTAAGGTTTCATCCAGCAGGTTGTCCCCTCTGCCTCTCAGTAAGACATCTTACTCTTTCTTTTTTTCCTTCCTTTTTTAACCTACCTAAAAAGCCTCTGTGGGCCCTGCAGCCAAGCAGGAAAGCAGGAGCTGAGGCCTCAAAACGTCCATCATGTCGACAAATTGACTCAGTCAGCTTCATCCAGGAGCATTAGCCCCTCGGCCCTTTGAAATTTTACCCCGTTGATGGTTCACTGGAGTGCTTTATGGAGAAGCAGAGAGAAAAAGAAAAAAATGGAGGAGAGGAGGAGGCCTCATCATGTCTGGTAATGACAGGACGAGAGAGGAGCAGCAATGTCTGTGTGTGTGTGTGTGTGTGTGTGTGTGTGTGTGTGTGTGTGTGTGTGTGTGTGTGTGTGTGTGTGTGTGTAAATTGTGTGTGTGTAAATTCATCAGCAAGTCACACACTTGACTGACACAAAAACATGCTACATTAGCTGCAGGAGGCCTGCAAGTGGAGGCTATACAGGAGTGAAACCAAGGCTATTCATCAGACACTTCAGACCTAACAGGAGAGACTGAGAGAAGAAAGGCGAGAGAGTGAAGGGAAGAGGTAGGAAGAAGAGAAAAGAAAAACACACCTGGATGTTTACAAAAAGTTTATGAGGAGAGGCCATGTCTCTTTGTGTAATGATCTATGCTTCAAGTGTGTTGTGATGGACACTTACTACGCAAGTCGGAAGTAAAAATTTTGAAGTGAGACTTGAACGTTTTCATTGCATGATTTTTTTTTTAACCTAATACTTTTTATTATAATTTACAAGCAGATGTTACACTTTATAATGACAGCTAAAGTAACTTGAGACTTCTTATACCTGAAGACACATCAGTGTATGATGTATGAAACAGTGATATAGATTAAACTACACAACAGTATATAAAGGTGGTAAAAGTTGCTCCAACTAGACCATCTCTATCACTCTATAAGAGACAAACAATTATGTTATCAGTTAATTAAAAAGGATATGAATTAATCATTCTAATTATTTATCTAAACAAATTTAAAGAGTGAAAAATAAATTCAAACACTTATCAATTAAGTTATTCTATATTGATAATATTGTAACAAAAACTTAAAAATATTCTGCATATTTTTTGCAGGACTACTTGTACTGCTAAATAGTCCAGTACAAATTCCATAAAAGTGAGATGGACAAATTATTTATTTACTTTAAGAAAACTGCCAAAAAGATACTTAATGCTCTATGACGTAAGACAACTAAAGTGGAAAAATAAATGCAATAAAGGATTTTATTTGCTACAATTAATTAAAATCCTAACTGTTGTAATTTGACAGATTTTACATTTTAATTTGTACTTATTTACTCTTGACAAATGACTGGAGGTTCCCTTAATAATCCAAAAAAGCTACAGACTCAAAAAAGGAGTAAAAAGAAAAAGAAGGAAACATGCTTTGGCCAAACAATTCCAGTGTTGTGTGTTGGTATAGTTTTTACTGCTGTGAAATCACAGGTCCAAACTGACGTTTTAGCCCAAGTTTAACTTAAACTACAACAACAATGAGACGCCACTAACTCTGCATATTTCTCTGCAGAGCAACACTGACCCCTTGTGGCAGATTGCAGATCCTACATCAACGCACTATCAGACTTCAATCAATTTCGAAGATGGTTTGATAAGAAAGTCTGATTATCTGAAGCACTTACTCTTATCACGAATTGTTTATGAAAAACATACATGAGTTTATATAGGTTGGCTGTAACTACGGAAGAAGAATAGTTATAATATTCTCAATAATGTCATTCACGACAGCTAAAAATGTGCATATAAGGCACACAGCATTGACATATAGGTCCCTAAAGATAAGCTAAGTTCATTCTGGTGGTCTGAATTAATGCAGCAAGACTGCACAACGTCCAGTTGTCGGCAACTATGAGTATGAATTATGTCACATCATTTATTTATTTATAGATTACTTTTAAAATGGGACAAATCCCTGTGGCACGAATTTGTCCAGTGAGATGGGCTTATTTAGACTACAAAGACTATAGACTTATTATCACTCGTCACAGGTTTATTATCTTCTTTCTTATGGTATAATTGTAGTTTTTTCTACAAGATATTTCTCCGCTCTCATTGGCTACTTGACAGGCTGCGTCAGTTTTCTGCTCCTTCCTATTGGTAGCTGAACTGATGCCTATTTCTTGCGTCCTGGTCCAGTTTGAGTGAAGGTGAACCCGGTTTGTCTCTAGAAATACCCATTCCTCATTTGCTCCTCTTGCACAACACCGGGATCATCGTCTACTTCATCCCGAGCCATGTCCCTGTTTAGCGACGTCCCCCAGGCTCCCCCGGTAGCCGTATTCAAACTGACCGCTGACTTCAGAGAGGACACCCATCCACAGAAGGTGAATCTGGGCGTCGGAGGTAAGAGATGCTAGATGTCAGCAAATGCTAAAGTTAGGTTGGCTTGCTCTCTCTTGTAGTGGCACTGTAAAGCATAAACATATCGCATCAGCTGTGTTTCCTGTCTTTTTGTAGCTTACATTGTTTGGTACATTCGGGCGATGGCGGTGGTATCATGTTCGCACACGTAAGCAGCTTTTGATATATGACCTTCGCTGCAAGTTGCTAGCGGCAAAGCTAGCATTAGCTTCTTCTCATGTTGACAAGTAAATTGCCCGAATTTTTTTCATTGTTAGTGCAAATGTTACACCTCTCACTGAAAGAATTGACAATTCCAGGAAGTAGGGCTTCATGTCGTACCACAAAACACTTCTCATTTAAAGACTTTAAAATCATAATGTTAAAACGCATAGCGGCTGTGACTTGTTTTACTTGTCCATCTGTCCTTGAACTCATCATTCTCCACTTAAACACTGACATCCTGTCAAAGCAGGAACTTACAGGCTGAAGTTTTCTTACGTAGTACCATCAAAGTAGTTTACTGTTTTTTAATATGTAATCTTACGAGTCCTGTTTGTTGCAACGTTGTCAATCATTGTGTGATACATAATTGGTAAGTCCTTGAAACTGTCATTAGTTTGCTTGGTTGGTTAGGAAAGTTTTGTAAGAAAATGCGTTCAGTTTTTAGAATGAATGCTAAAGCCGTGTCTCATTTGGAAGGTTTTGTGCTAGTTTGTGTCCCTTACTTAACGTGCACTGTAGAATATCTCTTTAGTGTTATTTTATCCTCATTCTGACTATTTATGCTAAACTGTAATAAACCAGCAGACAATCTTTAGTCATCTGTAATAGGTTAACAGGTTGACACTTGTATCCCAACAGTTTCAACATTAACCCCAATGTGCCAGAGCCTAGTCTATCCTGCTCCTAGCCCAATGCTTCTGGCTAAAGTGAACTAATACTTAGTTACTTCAGGTCAGCCAGAATAAGGCAAAACTCTGATGTAGCTGCTGTAGAATCTATTAACATATTCTGCCTTTAGGATGTAATGTAGAGCTAGCAGTTTGTCACCTTTTCATGTGCACAACCTGCATGTACACTTTATGGCAAGAGTCAAAATGCAAAATATGAGCAAAAGCTAATGGGCAGAATATGCTTTAACGATCAAAGTGCTCCCTACAGGATTATTAAAATTCACTTTCTCTGATGATTCATCGTGGACTGAGACAGTAGTTGCACTTTTTCCGGTCGTTGCCAAAACAAACCTGAGCACATAAAACCAGTTTGGCCTGGAGAAACCATCCCAGTAGTTTTATATTAACTCTATAATTTAGTGTCTCTCTCTGTGTGAAAATGGATCAGTTAATAATAATAATATGGATTGGATTTATATAGCGCTTTTCAAGGCACCCAAAGTGCTTTACAATGCCACTATTCATTCACTCTCACATTCACACACTGGTGGAGGCAAGCTACGGTTGTAGCTACAGCTGCCCTGGGGCAGACTGACAGAAGCGAGGCTGCCATATCGCGCCATCGGCCCCTCTGGCCAACACCAGTAGGCGGTAGGGTACAGTGTCTTGCCCAAGGACACAACGACCAGGATCGAACCGGCGAGCTTCCGGTTACAGATACACTTCCCAACCCCCTGAGCCACGGTCGCCCTAATATGTTAAATTATGTTGAAAGCGAGTCCACAAAAGCAACAGGAAGAGTTTTTTAGGTTCCAGATTTCTCCAGGCCTGTTTGCCACTTGATCTGCGTCTCAGGTAAAGTGATGTCAGATTGGGCTCTATTCAGATTTTGTACTGGCCACACACAGAATTATTTTGCATACCCCAAAGCCACCATAAGCATGTTTGACCTTTTAAGTGTGCTCGCCTTTGGGCCCTGAGTGACTATGTACCACTGCTGCCAAACCCTGATATGTGATACTGCTCTGCCCATGCTCCAGACCAGTATGAGGGAGCACAAGTTCCTAAGGAGTCAGATATGTGCTACACACATGTTTGCCGGTGACCTTCAAAGTTTATATGGCATCATATGAAGTTAAATGGCAGTTTATTCTTTCCTGTGTGCAATTTCTTCTATTCACTTTACTATTTGCAGACTGCAGTGCTGTGTTATTACCATTTTTATCTTTGAAGTATTATCTATAATTTTGTAATACTCGGTGATATGGCGCTATACACAGTGACACAAGCAGCAGAAACAAAGTGTTTGTATTTAGTTATCTAGTATATCAGTTGTAAATATTTATCAATGTCATACTAACCATAAAAAAGCTTTTTTGTGAAGTGCAGGCACGAGTAATAGTCTACACAACCTGCCCCTAAGAAGCAATACCTGTGCCGTCTGGATTAACATTTGCTTTGCTTTGTGTCCCCTCCAGCTTACCGTACTGATGACTGCCAGCCCTGGGTGCTGCCGGTGGTGAAAAAGGTGGAGCGGCTCATCGTGGAGGACGAGAGCCTGAACCACGAGTACCTGCCCATCCTCGGTTTGCCAGAGTTCCGCTCCGCTGCCTCAAAGGTCGCCCTGGGAGACGATAGCCCAGCCATCAAGGAGAACAGGGTGGGACATGCACACTGACACATGGAGGTTTTTGATCAGTTGGAGCAAATGTAATAAATGTTGTTTATTTTTGCAGTGAAATAAAAAGGAAATAAAAGCACATTGATTAAAAGTTGTTTCAATTTTAATCTGTACCTCAGCTTTCCATTGATTAATGGACATAACTGGATGAGTATCAGCTGATCAGGTTTGCCTGCGTCTTTAATCTCTTTTAAACATCCTTAGAAACCCTAATTTAAAGCTCCATGTTTTTATTTCTCAGACTCCAATAGTGGTGGTGTATTAGTTCTGAATACACTGAACCCCTCAGTTTATCGTCTTTCACACCCGAGCACCTTTATTTCCCCTCCTTTTAAGGCAGATTTCTTCTGATTGGCTGCCCCTTGCAAAGTTTGAACAGTAGGTGGGTGGAGCTGTTGTGCTTACGACCATAGCTGTGTGAAGGAGATGGCCTCTCATCTACATGCGGTCAAGGAAGAGTTGAACAAGCAATCTGAAGCCTGAGATTTTGACTCACAGGGAATTCTTGTCCCTGCAACCTCATTATTTAAAACTTAATTTATATTAAATATGAGCATTTACCACTGCAACAGTTTAGGTAGAACAGGGAAAAAAGTGAAAAACAAGACAATAAGGGCAGGAAAACCTGTGAAGGCAAGGTCTGAAAGACCAACAAGTCTTGGTGTATTAAGTTAGTGCATATTAACAGCAGTGTTCAGAAGCAGGCATGACCTGCAGCCTTATCACAAAATTCTCTGGCCGAACTGTGAAAAGCAACATGTATTTAATATCATACTTATATTTCTCTGATTGCGTTTCCCACTGCCCGCTTCCTCTCACAGGTTGGAGGAGTCCAGGCTCTGGGTGGGACAGGTGCGCTGAGGATTGGGGCAGAGTTCCTGCGGCGGTGGTACAACGGCGTCAACAACGCAGCCACGCCCATCTACGTCTCAGCACCCACCTGGGGTTAGTGAAAAGTTTTAGGATGCAGGAAATTGTAGTTGAGAAAGTTTGACTGTTTTTCGATAATGAAGTGAACGTCTCAGTGGGTATCAGAGCGGATTTAAGTGGTAAACACCTGCTGAACGTTTCCTCTTCCAGAGAACCACAACGGTGTATTTGCTGATGCTGGCTTCAAAGATATCCGCCCCTACCACTACTGGGATGCTGCCAACAGGGGCCTGGACCTCACTGGGTTCCTGGATGATTTAGAGGTGAGGATGGAACGATGACTCCTGTTTAGTTACAAGAACCCAACAGACAGTGACATGAAAACAAGAAGACTGGGAGCATTTCTTTTTTCATTTATTTTAAATATTTTTACTCATTATTTGTCTTCTCTGAGCAGAAAGCTCCAGAGTACTCCATCTTTGTCCTCCATGCCTGCGCACACAACCCCACTGGCACCGACCCGACCCAGGAGGAATGGAAGCAGATTGCAGAAGTGATGAAGGTACAAAGACATTATTTTACCATCATCTGATGGCCTTGGTGGTGTCTAACTCACCATAAATATCTTCTTCTTTTTTAAAATTGCTTTAATGTGTAATTAAAAAAGAAATGAACTGAATTTTAATGTATGTATTTCGCCTTTTCCTTCTCCAGAGGAGGAAGCTGTATGTGTTCTTTGACTCCGCCTACCAGGGCTTCGCCTCAGGCTCTCTGGAAAAAGACGCCTGGGCCATCCGCTTCTTTGTCTCCGAGGGCTTTGAGCTTTTTATAGCTCAGTCCTTCTCCAAAAACTTTGGCCTGTACAGTGAGTACTCACGGTCCACGTACATTCATGCATACTGTCTTGTGTGTTTTAGCCAAAAATAAGTTTATACTGTTTATACCTCTACTTACCCTCGATTAGTTTTATGTGAAGCCATATTTTATCTGTCTCTACTTACAGATGAGAGAGTGGGGAACCTGACAGTGGTTTCCAAGGACAACGAGAACCTAACCCGCGTTCTGTCCCAGATGGAGAAGATTGTCAGGACGACCTGGTCCAACCCACCTTCTCAGGGAGCACGCATTGTCAGCAAGACCCTCAACAGCCCTGAGCTGTTTGAAGAATGGTACGCTCCATCAGTCAGCGCTTTAATATTAGCATACTAGCTCCTGCTAACCCTTCATCTTTTACCTGATTATTCAAATAATATTAATAACTTACCTTCCTCGTCGGTGCATGCACATGCATGCTTGTTACCAAATGTGCATGCTAGCATGGTTTTGAAATTTTGGAAACACTTGGCCTTTCTCTCATGTGCTATTACTTTTAGAGGTTTATGGTCTTTGTCAGCTGACTTTTACTCTCATTTCCTGTCTTATGTCCTTTTTTAAATATCCCCACTTGTCTCCATCCCGCCTCCCCACTTTAGGAAGGGTAATGTGAAGACCATGGCAGACCGAGTTCTGTTGATGAGGGATCAGCTGAAGGCCAAGCTGCAAGCTCTGGGCACCCCGGGGACCTGGGACCACATCACTCAGCAGATTGGCATGTTCAGCTTCACCGGCCTAACTCGTGAGTGAAAACACACATACACGCACTAATGTAGAAGCACATCCTGCTTTTAACATACTGGGATTATCAGAGATAAGCATCACAATGGTGGAGGGACCTGCAAGATACCCAACACATCCTTAAAGGAGACCTATTAAACTTGATATTTCTGTTCTTGGACTCTGCTCTTCACAGTTAAAGTATCTTTATATGTCTTATACTTGGCTTCTGTGCAGCCCCTCAATTCATATTCTGTTTGAAACAAGCGGTCTTGGCTCACTTTATCTTCACATCATTTATGAAGTTCACTCACTCTGTTGCAATTTGTGCTACAGCCAAACAGGTGGAGTACATGATCAAAGAGAAGCACGTGTACCTGATGGCCAGCGGTCGCATCAACATGTGCGGCCTGACCAGCAAGAATATCGACTACGTCGCTCAGTCCATCCACGAGGCCGTCACCAAAGTCCAGTAAAGGCCATTTGTGCCCATCCACTTCCTGCCTCCTGTACGCCACAGGACGTTTCATCGTGTCTGTGCCCCTCTCTTTGCTTCCTGCGTCCTCACAATTTGCAGTTGAACCAACGGGAGGAAGGATGTGTTTTTGTTCTCACATGACGGCGTCATTTTATGGGAGGTACAGTGGTTTTTGGAAGAGCCAGGTATGATCGAACACGCAGACGTGACAACCCCATCATTTGTTTGAATTGTTGCCGCAAGCTTCTGTGCAGTCCAAATCATTCCACTCAAACTGGACACCAGAATGTGGACTGGGAAGATTTGCGATGAAATTATGCTTCCTACACAACAGTAGTACTGAACAAACTGCAGCACAGGAAAAGTCGTGTAAATAGATGTAATTACTGTTAGAGTCCTGCCATTTCATTTATAAGCACTGAGACCACAACAAATCACTTTCCTGTTTTTAGCCATTAGAATATAAAAGCTGGTACTGTAATCTTGATTTTATTTTGTTGTGTTAAAGTTCAACGGTCATCATCCCCATCATCATCATCTCAAAGGTAAAGCACATGCCTGATGCTGCGTTGCCTTGTTTTAGTCATACAGCAGAAGATAATTTGTTTAGCCACTAAGTCAACAAAATCACCCTCTGTGCCATCATTGAACAAAAGTCACCTTTTTCCTCTCTCTGTTACTTTGTTTCCACCCTGCAGTGCCCTTATGTTGTTACACAAAGCCGCTGTAAGAAGCCACTGATCAGACCTCAGAACCTGTTCTATGCCGCAGTCACATGTTAACTGGTGTTTGTAATGGCGTTCACACTAAATTAAATTATGAACTCTGTGTATGTGTTTTGTTTTTTCCCATATCTATCTTCTTGTGAGACAGTGCATTTAAAATATCTTCATATTTAAAAGCAAAAACAGACATCCAGATATGATATAATCAGCAGTTTAACACTGTACATTGTGTAGAAAGTGTGGAGATGTTGACGGTAGTGATGTGCGATACCACTGATTTCCTTTCCGATCTGATACCAAGTAAAATTCAGGGTGGTGTCAACGATATTGATCCCATACCGATACAAAAACTTAATGTTTCATTATATTTCATAATATAATATATAATTGCATTATGTAATTGTAACTGTAATAATAATATAGCTTCATAATAATTACAGGACAGAGTACTTGTTCTTATTACTTAATGATGCAGAATAATCATATAGAAATAAAAAAAGTTGTGCGCTATTTGACATGTTGCCTGCCTGCTCGCCCCAGCAGCACCTGTCCCTCTCTTCCTCTTCAGTTCGCCTCAACATACGCTCGTCATATTCTGTGATATGACTTACTCTGAGGTGTTTGAGGAGGTCAGTGGTGTTGCCACAACGCCTCACCGTCTTGCCACATGTATCACAAACCGCGTCTTGGCATTTCGTAGAGTAAAATACGTCCACACGTGACTCCGTTCATGCTCAGCCATTGTTGTGAGTGTGCACGCCATGGGCTGCGCCACATTTATACAGCTGTATTTCGCATATGACTATGAAAGGCGTACGAGAAAGTCGTTCCTTCCAATTTAGACGATCCGAATGATATAGTTTCTTTACAATGTGTTCCTGTTAATGCAAAACTACAAATTTATCCCAAAGTACTAAAATATCGATATTTTAATATGAGAATCGATTCTAGAACATAAATTACTGGTATCGGAAGAATTGATATTTCAATATCGATCCGCACACCGCCAGTTGACGGCACTGAGTGTGAAGTGAAGTCATCAGCTGTCACAAGTAATAGCTGTGCTGAACAGAGCAGGTGACTAAAGTGACTTTAAGCAGACTATTTCACAAACTGCTGATTTACAGATATCTCTATGGTTCATAAAAGAGAACTGTCCAGTGAGTGACTGCTTTAAGTTGATCTAAACTTGTCAATAAGGTCATGTTGGTTGGTTTGGTCTTGTGGGAAATGTTTAAAGCAAGAAAAATAAACCATAATATATCATCACCAGATTTGTCTTTAATATAAAATAAAGACATCAGACTGTTAAAATTTAATATTTTGTGGAACTCTGTATTTTTGTATATTCTGATACAAAAAACATCACATAGTTGCTTTTCTATTTTACAAGTATTAAACTCTCATATTTCCAAGGAAATGCTGTCTGTACATGTCTGCAGCTCGGCTCCTTCTGTTAGAAAATACAGTGAAAACAGCTGAAAACAAATTTGCACTGATCAGCTGACATTACCTTGTCTCATAGCAGAAATAGTGAATATACAGAACTGATCTCAGACATGTTATGAGCGCATCCTGATCTCCGAAGCTCAAATAGATGTACAGCAGGAAGCATGAACCGACCTAACAAATCAACAACGTCCTGCAGCAGAATCTGTTATTGTCTGGATTTGACCTCAAAGGATGCTGCTGATTGGCTGAGGCTGGTGCCCCAATGCAGCAAAATGACTCAGCAGGTTTCATGTATTGTACTCAGGAGGGATGTTTCTCTCTGCCTGGCCTCCTGTTACATTAACCAATGAGCAGAGTTGAAAAGCACCCCTCCCACTTGTTCCTAAATATGTGTTTGTACTGCTGGGCGAGGCTGTTTGATGCTAATGCTTCTCACTAATTTGTTGACTGTCTTTCAAAATTCACTTTAAACAAATCAAGGTCTTTAATCCTCCCCTCCAACCAATTATGCGAGTAGAGTTTTTAAGTGCAGATGACGCAGCACGATAACATTTTACAAAGTAATGCAGCAAAGTGGCTTCAGTCAGGAAACAAAACTGCATCGGTGAGTCAAATTTTAGGCCTTTAAGTGCATTTTCCTTCTTTTCACATTTCCTTCCTCCTCCTCCTCCTCCTGCTCCAGGTCTGTGCTGCAGTGGCACAAATCTGATCCTGAACCTCAGTGACAGTGCCACACCCTTCCATCCCATCCCTGCTGCACCATGCAGACAAACAGAAAGCGCAGGTTCAGAGGCAGCTCTTCACAGATCACCAAAAACCTGAATGATTTGGGCCTTCAGACAGTCAGCGGTAAACCTCCAGAGCCTCCATGCTATTATTACTGAATCATTTTCCTACACAATAAGAGTGGCAGGATATTATACTTCACAAAAGTGAT
This sequence comes from Perissodus microlepis, assembly GCF_051167445.1. Lineage (NCBI taxonomy): Eukaryota > Metazoa > Chordata > Actinopteri > Cichliformes > Cichlidae > Perissodus > Perissodus microlepis. Next base: position 36,829,474 of record NC_140466.1, read on the forward strand.
CAAAAAAGTGACATGTCTCAACTATCAAAACCGAGAAGGAGCATGATTTCAAGCGATGATGTCATCCACAAACAGTTTGGAACTGGGAGTTTTCAGCACTGCTGTCATATAAACTGTAGGTGGATACATGAAGGAAAAAGAAAAACAAACAGAGCCCTTTAAAGACTGCACCACCACCTCCGCTAACAACGTTTAAGGAGAGTTATATAATCATTACATCCTCTTTGGCTCTGTGGCTCAGCAGCCACAGTTTCTCATACACTCAGCACTGCCTGCAGCACATGTAGCAAACATCAGAGCAGAACAATATTTCAATGCTGGATTATTTCCAAAAAACACTTTCCTGATATTCTCAGCCATGAGTTTAAAACATGACATCCATGAAACCCGCATAACCCCCAACAATGAGACTTCTCTAACAAATAGATGACATCATGGTGGCCATTTTTTGGCCATAGTGTCTACCAACTTTTTGAGTCTAAATGCTCACTAGCCCTTTGCTAACACCTCTGCGTGGGATGTTTTATTGTTACCACAACAAAACACAGATTTTAGCCGCTTAAAGCAAATTGCGCCAGACTCCAGGATTTAGGCCAAGCTAAGCTAATCGCTCTCAGCAAGACAGGGAATGACTTTGTGTTTGACATTCAACAGGAGATTTGTCTCCAGCCCACGTTTTACAGACACTTAAATGATTCTCAGACTCAGTGATGAATAAAATGAACAGGAGGTTTAGAGCTCCAATCGTAATACCCACATGCAGTTGAAAAATATGTTATCATAACCATATATTTGTCTTCATCTACTGATTCGATTCACCGCATGGGTAGAAACACGTGGGCATATCGAAAGGTTTACATTATATTCGTACATGGCATTCATCCCTATGGATGTGAATTCACTGCTGTAGTAGCCTACACCACACAAGCATCATTTCTTTCTTTCTTTCTTTCTTTCTTTCCTTCTTTGTGTTGGCACTTCTGGGCCTCCATACCATCAGGAATCGCTGTATGCTATTTCACTATTTCTCAGTGTGACCACATTTTGTGAGCGACTGGTGGAAAATGTGTGCATATTTCATATGCAGTATATAAAATGCAAGTGTTAACAAATAGAATGCAAATAGATAGTATTTCTGCACTGTAGGCTGAAACCCTAATTATTATTTAAAGGGTGCTAATCAGGCAGCCTTTAAAAGAACCTTTACTATAATTTCACTTGTGCATTTGGAGCAGTACGTACAAAACAGCAACATCTTTGGTGTCTTCCCTCTGTTTCCCGTGCAACATCAGTGTCTTTAGCTCCATTGAAGAAGTGGTCTTACATGAGTAAAAAAACCCTATTTTTCTATAAATCTTTTACATTCACAGTTTTTTCTTTACACATGTGCATCCACACAAGAACCTGGAGATGAGAAGCCATGGCATAGTGCTGAAGCTTGTGTTCTTTGATACAGTGAATCAAAGAGCGGAGGGTTTGGTGCATGTTGCTAAAGCTGCACCCCCGCTTTTTGTTAGGATGGTGTCTTCCACCCACAGGTTCTGTGCATTCCTGGAAACTGGCCCACTTTACGGTCTCCAACAGTGCGGGCTTTTGGAGTGTGTTTTCAGATAAAACTCTGAGAGCTGTAATTCAGCAGCCACATTTGTCTTTACAAACAGCTTAAAGAACCATCACATGATGGAATGTATTCAGGGCTGTTTCACACACACTCTGCTAGGTTTTCACCAGCGGCTGCTCTGAAATGTCCTCTGGTGTTTTTTCCCCTTCACGAGATTTTTTCCTCTTCTTGTGGCCTGAGGAAACAAAACACATTAACAGTTAAATGCAGAAGGACCGGTGTACCTGTCATACACCTACAAGAAACTACCATAGTGTTGTTAGATTTAAATTTATAGATAGCATTTATTTTGGCTTCTAACTAAGGTCACATCATATTATTGCCAGTTACTGGCATTGTAAGGCTTTGGATCTTAATTTAATGTATAATTTTTACTAGAAATACATTGAAATGTTTCTGTTTATCAGTCGCCTGTGTATGTCCAGACTTTCTGATAAATCAACATGGCTGAGGCTTTTGTTGTTGTTGTTTAAAATAAAATTCTTTTCTTTTCTTTTGGGTTTTTAAAATTGTTTTTAGTTTCTGGTAAAAAAGATAAAAACACATCATTGCGCTTGAGGATGAAGTATCATAAAGTAACAGGTCTCTATGAACCAAAAAGTAATTTTCTCAACAAAAAGAAGGAAACACTTTGATCTAAACAATCAGTGGAAACCAAAAACATCAATTCTTTGCAAACTGGAATAAAAATCAGTCAAATTTGTTTTATACACCAGATGGAGATTGTAGTTTTCACTCATATTAAGCATACATATGTGGAGCATTACATTTAGTTCTATTTTACAGTATCACTTTAAAAGTCCTTTACAGGCTTCTGTAAGCATGTGTTAAGCTGTATCCACACAGGCAGCAATCTGCTCATGGTGTATTGCTGTGAATGGTGAGTTCCAGGCTCCAGTTACTTAGGTAACAATCTAATGTATTTACTGCCCTGTGTCATGTCAATTACCCGTATCCTGTGATCTCATTGGAAATCGCCTCAATCGGTTGCCTTGAAGTTGAGAAAGGTTTATCTCAGGACTGATTCACTTCTCATTAACAGTGATTTTTCCACCTGTATTCACTTTAAATATTCACCTGAAGTTGTTGATTGTCTTTGACTTTGTATTGTCTCTAATTTCTGCAACGCTTTTAATCCTGCGTGCGCAAAGCTTTATTTCTTTGAGGTTTTCATTTCAGTTTGAAATGAAGAGAAGTACACAATTTGCATAGAAATACCCAAATCAACAAAACTCAAATGTCAAATGTCGCTGTTTGTGTATAGTTTTACTTTCATGAAGATTTGGTTTTCAAATTCAGCAGCAGCAGCAGCCTCCTGCACATCGATCTGACACAAAGAGCTGGAATCATCGTCCAGAAACAGCACGAGAATACAGAGCAGGCAAGTTCAAAGCACTAATGTATGTTTAAGTGTGTGTGTGTGTGTGCGTGTGTGTTTGAGTTTGCATGTGAATCAAATCCAAGTAGGAAGTGAGTGAAATGAATAGAAAGGGTTGGTGAATAGGTGGCTTGTGTGTGACTGACTTAGTTTGAGCAGCAGTTTCTTGCCCAGTGTGTCCTCTGAACCACTCAGCGACAGGCTGCTGATGAAAGGGGATGTGTCCGTTTCTATGGGAACAGAGGCCATGTCTGAGAGGGAGAGACAGAGAGAGAAAGAGAGAGAGAGAGATTATGACCTGTCAGTGATAAATAGCTTTGGTCTCTGCTAGAGGACAGACTAAAGTCCTGTGTGACTCTGTGCTAAGTTTGAGAGCCATGTGCTAAAAATATCTGTTATATTATGTTTGTGTTTGGAGTTTTCAAGCTTTTTTCAAGGATTCAAGCTGGTGGTAAACCTGCCTTACATGCATTAATGCAGAAAAAGATTTTCCGTGATGATGTGTACTGTGACGAGCGTGTTCTTTTGGAATATTTTAGTGTAGTATACGTTTCATGTCTGCTGTCACCGTTAAAGACATGGACGTGACTTCCTCTCTGTACCCGTGTCTATATTTTGTGTGGAAGCGTTTATTTTTTAACATAAACCGTTAGACTAACCAGGCTCACATCTGTCCTCTCTGATGTAGGGGATCTCATCCATCCTCAGAAACACCGAATCACTCGGACTCTTCTGGCCATCAGACTTGCTACCTGCAGCAGACGCAGCCACAGAAACATGTACATCAAAAAACACATGATGTAGTTTCTTTTACTGGATTTTTTACTGGATTTACTGGACATTTAAAAGATGTGAAATCTTTTACTGATTAGTGAATAAAACTGTTTTTCTTTTTTCTTTTTTTTAAAGCAGAAATAGCATGTTTTTCTTGGTTTGGGGTTTTGAAATGTTTGAATCCCATGTTAGACTCTGAGGAAATCACCTTTAAAAAACTGGATAACTTTACAGAGTAGATAATTTAATATACCAAATGTTGAACAATAAACTATACAACATAATTGTTTAGTATAATAATTATGAATGAAAATAAAATAGCAACCACTCACTGAAACTCTAGATTAGATAGTGACAATGGCTCTAACCTTTCAGTTTCCTGGTACAAAGTCTCTCCAATTTCCTGTTTGCTATATGCTAGTAGAGTTGATAAAGGTCACCAGTTAGCAAGTGAGTGAATCCTACAGACTTTAGGATTCACTAATCCTAAAGCTTTTTGAAGTATTTGAAGTAGTTTCCAGGGAAATACTTCAACCAAACTGAGTATTTCCAGCAATGACAGCAGGTCTGCAGTGGGTTAACTGTGGCTTTGTCCTACATGTGGAACAATGTCCTGATCCCCCAAACATTGACTAGAGTCCACTGGCGGCTCTATCACTACAGGTAGGTACCATCTACTCCTTGGGCAAGATACTAACACCATGTCTCTGATGCATCCATCGGACTATGAGTGTATGTGAAAGCACTGATGTAGAAAAAGCAGAGAAAAAGCACGTGTATCAATGGGTGAACGAGCCAAGATGTATAAAGTGCTTTGAGTGCTCAGGTAAAGTAGAAAAGCACTATATAAGAACCAGTCCATTTACCCATTCTAAAAAAAGCTTAGGTTAACTATCCTAATATTGGTTTTAACATGACTTCTTAATGGCTCAGTCACACTAGAGGAAAAAAATCAGTGGCTGATGTTTGCATTGAATGTTTTCACATTTGGAGCAAATTTAAAGTAGATGCAGTCACAACTTCAGTGCCCAGAAGTTCAGGGTGCAACGCCCCAAACTGCTGTGGTCTGAGCTGCACTGACAGCAATCGCCCTCAGGCAGTTTGGCAAAGGTAGGCTAATTTATAAATGCAGACAGATTTCCAACAGGCTTCAATCTGTCTAAGTCAGCATGCACCAAGGCATCTGTTTGCAGTAGGACACTCAACTCAGCTGGTTGTAATGTGGTTATATTCCTGTAAACCGCTGCAGAGCACCTGTGTCATTTTGCAGTTAAATTGTTATCCTGCAGCAACAGAATTTCTGTTGCTGTCCTACCAGGTGGGTAGCCTCTGAACGTAAGTAGTTAGTTTAATGTTCAAGTAGTTTAATATGAATTTCTGTGATTGAAGAATGCAGCACATCTGTACTTTTCACCAATTTATCTCAGTTATACTATCACAGCTCGCATGTAACTGTCAACCCATTCAATCTCAAACTGATAGCAGACTGATGACGTCCTATTGTTGTTTTATTGCTGTCTCGATGCACTAAAATCACTTTGAAGATGGCAGCTGACTGTGAGTGACTGCAGATCTGGTCCCAGCCTTCAAACTGACCATTTCAAAGGCAAAGAAAGTTCATTTTGGTCGAGCTGCAGTCTCCAACCAAGACTGTAGAGACTCGGTGTCAAAAACATTTGTCGCGACATGTCAACATACATTAAATAATAAGTCAAAAGAAGCGTTTACTTGAATAATAATGAAATTAAAAATTAGAACTGGAATAGTAAATGTGGCCAGTACATGTTTACCTTAATGTTTTACCTCATCTAACCAGAAATCCTTTAAACTTTGATTTGCCATCTAATGTTTAATTTTAATCCAAAAACCAGAAATTAATTACTTAAGGAAACTAATACTAACACAGCTCTCAGGGCTGACCCTACACTTAAACTTTTTCTCAAGTAGAAAAAACGAAGAAACCCACACATCTCATGTCATTAATATTGTCTTTATCATTTCACTCTGTGGTTTTATCTCTCACTCACTTGTTTTTAAACATGCTGTTTTAGGGAGTTCAGGGTATTAATATTACATTAATATTACACCCTTATCGATTTAGGAAAAAACTCATTTGCAGGAGTGGCATGGCTTTCTACCTCTGATGGCTCAAATAATCTCTTACTGACATCACTGTGACATGAAATCTGCTTCAAGTCATCCCTGTTGTCACGGCATGACTCCATGTCTCTGGAGTCGAGGATACTTACGGACAATGCGGTTCTTCTCATTCAGCAGGGAGGTGCTGTGCGGCACACTGGACTGCTGTCCCCGGGTTCGGGCTGAACTGGGCCGACTTGGCTCCCTGGGTGGGGGCATAAGGGTGGCAGTAGTGTGGTCTGGGGGCATCAGTGTGGTGGTGGTGGGCTCTGGTGCTGGAGGCCCGGGGGTCGGGGAGTTGCTTTCTGTCAGACGGGTGTCAGCATCAGGGGTCTGAGGGGAGCTGTCCATCCGGGTAGCTGTTACGGCATTCTGGTAGTGACTCCGGGTGATCTGATACATAGAAGCAGAGGATTATGGGTATTATTAAGAGTTGAACGTGAACCTATTCTTTTCTAAAAGATTTTTTGTAATTAGTTTTTATTACACCCTGTTATATCTAATAATTAATAGTGTAAAAATCTCTTATTTTTGTCCATTTTTGACTAAATGTTTTTTCCTTATTCAGTGTGATGTAAGAGCCCATCATATCAGACGTGTCTTTACTTGTCATGGTCAACTTTCTATTTGTCTTTTGCTACAAGTGAGATGAAATCAAGGACAATGTTAATGAGGACGGTAACGTGTGCTGCTTAGTTCAAGAGATCTCATTAAATATTCATTGTCTCAAGATCATTTGTGTCATTGTTAATGATTCTCAGGCCTTTTGTGTTGCACTATCGTCACAGTATAGCTTCCTTTCAACACTGCGAGAAGTCGTCTGCAACACTGAAATTCATCACTAGTACCCCGTCCACTCAGACACCGATGCCCTCTAACCACGGCCAGGAAAGGCAATCATTAAGTTACTGTTTAAAAAAAACTGAAGCTTTAAGGACAAGCTCGCTTTAGCACTCAGTGGTGATGTTAAATTTAGGAGTAAGTGATTTGGTTATACAATAATGTCAGTGAATGTTCTCCATCTGATATTTGATATCCAAACAAATATGGCTGTGAGTGTGTGTGTACACTGTAATATCACTGTACTCCTGCCGAGGTTGAAGGCGACTGGATGATTGTGATGATTGAGATATGTCCCTGAGTCTGTCCCAGTAACATTTGTTGTATACTGTGGGAGTGGATTTAATTTTTGTTTTTTGCGGGCAATCTTGTGTTACACTTTCCCCCGTCTGTCTTTTATCTGATTTCATTTTGTTCTGATAGCTGACGCCTAAGTGACCAGAGTTTTTTCAGTCCGAATTTCAGTCAGGGAAACATTTCTTCCAAGGAACTATGAGCAAAAGATTTTGGGAATGTCAGACTTCCTCCAAACATGCTCGTCATTACTACAGTTCTTCAGCAAACTCAGAGCAGTCACAAAAGCCTAAGAACAAACCAGAAAACTAAATATTTGTTCCTTGTCTAATGTGATGCAAGAGCCCATCATACCAGAATGTATTAATCTAATGTTATATTATGAATGCGATGGATCACAGATGCTGGCAGCACAGTTTTTATTTACTTATGTATTATGGTAGATCTACAATAAGCTTTCAGACATTTCAGTAATTCTGTAATTTTATATAATAATCCCGTTATGAAGTTCAGTCTCTGGTTTGGTGCCGATAATGGTCCTTCAACGAAATCCCCAAATTAAATGAAGTAAGAAAAATCCAGCATGTAGCCTCATATTTAGTCTCAGCAAAAAGTTGCTAAATGTAATGAACTTTTTTCAGTCATGGTTATACCGTCTCCCTCTCCATTCAAGTCAGAGTACATGTGCATTTTAAAGCATGTCGTCTTTCCAAATGAAAAGAACGCTTTCAGACACCATGTGAGTTTCAGGTTTTACCTTGATGAGCTGAAGGTGAGTGAGCTGCCTTACAGAGTAGTCTGGCAGGTAGACATTCCCCCCTCCATTCAGCTGGCTCATACTTCCCCCATAGAGCATCGACTCAGAGCGGTCCAAACTGCTGCTACGAGAGGGCGATCTGTGGACTGCAAAGGACGATATGATATCAAATATGTATCTTTTAACAAGGACAGAAAAATGGTAGAGGAGTGTCAGTCAAATCATGAAAGATCTCAAGGATGTCACTGCAGCTGAAAGGAGTGCTGCATTCAAGTGCATGGCAGTTAAAAGACTCAGAAGTGTTCACATTACGCCCTGTTATATCTACTATTTAATACTGTTAGACCTCCTTACCACACGAATCTTACAATAATATTTAAATATTTAAATGCTGCCACTCAGAGCATTTTCACAAATACACTATGTGTTTGCACAATTTCACTCAAGCAGTATATTATGCATGTTTAGGGAACTAGTGTTCATTCACTACACAGTGTTTGCTTCATGGTGGAGTCACTAGGGGACACATGCAAATGGCAGATCTCACATTTTACATTTAACCTGATATTTAAATACAACGCTTTCCAAATTATTATGCAAATTATATTTTTCTCTGATTTTTCTAAATAGTTGGTCAAGTGACAGTCAGCATAATTTTCGAGTCATCAACCATTAGAGTATAATTCAAATGTTACTCAACAAAACTGCCAATAAAAACAGTATGTTTTTCAAAAATAAAAAAGTTAAAATGCACTGTTCCAAATTATTACGCACACAGAGTTTCAAAACATTTTATAGGTTGTAGAGAATTGAAAATGGTCATTTGTTGAATTTGCAGCATTAGGAGATCAATTTTACTGAAATCAAAAGCTATTTCAATCAAAAACATCTTAACAGGTCAAGTTACATATGAACATAGGACCCTTATTTGATAGCAGTTTTACAATTCTTGCATCCATGGAACTTGTGAGTTTTCGGAAAGTTTCTACTTGAATGTCTTTGCAGGATGTCAGAATAGCCTCGCAGAGCTGCTGTTTGGATCTGAACTGCCTCCCACCCTCATATTTTTTTTTGCTTGAGGATGCTCCAAAGGTTCCCAATAGGATTGAGGCCAGGGAAGAATGAGGACCACACCCTGAGTTTCTCTCCTTTTATGCCGATAGCAGCCAATGATGCCGAGGTATTCCTTGCAGGAGATGGTTCATTGTCTTGCATGAAGATGGTTTTGTTGCAGAAGGCACAATTCTTCTCTTTTTACCATGGAAGAAAGTGGTCAGTCAGAAAGTCCACATACTTTGCAGATGTCATTTTCACACCTTCAGGGACCCTAAAGAGGCCAACCAGCTCTCTCCCCGTGATTCCGGCTCAAAACATGACTCCACCACCTTCTTGCTGACGTTGCAGCCTTGTTGAGACATGGTGGCTGTCCACCAACCATCCACCACTGCATCCATCTGGACCATCCAGGGTTGCAATGCACTCATCAGGGAACATGACTGTTTGAAAATTAGTCTTCTTGTAGTTCTGGGCCGACTGCAGGCATTTCTGCTTGTCAGCATTGGTTAGGGGTGGCCGAATAGAAAGTTTATGCACAACTGCGAGTCTCTGGAGGATCCTACACCTTGATGTTCGCAGGGCTCCAGAGGCACCAGCAGCTTCAAATATCCGTTTGCTGCTTTGCTTTGGCCTTTTAGCAGCTGCTCTCTTAATCTCATGTATTTGTCTGGCATTGTGCCTTTATCTGAACGAACCTGTGTGTGCTCTGATTCAGCCACAAATATCTTTAAATTATGATGGTCACGCTTAAGTTTTCGTGAAATATCAAAGGTTTTCATTACGTGTCCAAGGCATTCAACTATTTCACGCTTTTCAGCAGCAGAGAGATGATTTTTCCTTCCTATATTGCTTGAAAATGATGGTCTGCTTAATAATGTGGAACATTCTTCTTTAGTGGTTTTCCTTTAATTGGGCTCATCTAGCAAACTAATTATCACAGGTGTGATAATTAGCCCTGAGACACAATTCCATCCATGGGTTTAATTGGAAAAACAACTTATTTAATCTTTATGACACAATTTGCATAATAATTTGGAACAAGGTGTATGTTTTATTCATTTAAAATGAAACAAAAATCTGTGCCTTTAACTTTATGTGTGCAAGCAACTGCACAACTGAAAACATTCTGTCATAATCTTTAATGAATAAACTGTGAATTATCACTATACTCTTCAAAGCAGACAAATACAATAAAATACAAATTTTCTTATTATCAGTCTTCTTGTTGCTTTTTAAAAAACATTCATCAGCAAACTACTTAAAAACATGCCAAGATGTTTAGAGTTTCAACTAGAACGAAATCTTTCAAATTTTTTGATTTTAAAATACATCCTTTTTAAAATCCTCTCACTGATCAAGGAAAGGTTTGATATCTGGCGACTCATTTGTTTATTTCTGATAGAAAGTGCGTTACAGTCTAGGGTGGAGGTTTTACAGCTTCTGTATACTCTTTTTGGTGTGTCATGATGAATTTGCAGTACCATATATAATGAGTAAGATGTGCAGCTTCTTTTATTGTTTTCTTTGGATCTGGTGTGAATCTGTATTCACTTTGATGGATGCACTTTATAAATGGTGAAGCTGTTTCATAGAGTATGTGGAGTTCTGGCTTCATGCTCGTTGGTTTATAAACTCATTTTTAGTTATTCTGTGAATTTGTGATGGTTTTTGCTTCTGTCATTTTGACAGCAGATACTAAAGGTTAATAATCAGGCCACAAACAGTGCTTAACAAGTTTATTAAATCACCTGTGATACAAAAAACAAACCAAACAAGACAAATGTTTTAGAAACTTAAAAATGAAGTTTCTTAAATTGATTTGACTGAATTCATATTTTATACCCATAATTTTATGTTATTATGAGGGTAAGTAAGTCATGTAAGACATGATAATAAAAAAGTGCTTTACTATTTTATTTCTGCTTTTTCTAAAATAGTAAGTTTAATAGACACTAACTATGTTTTAGCATTAAAGAGCGTGGGCATACTAGTATATTAACCATTATAGAAACATAAAAAATGATGTTGCAAATTAACAATAATGTTAATCTAAGACTGCTGTGGTATAAACCTTACATTTGGTGGTGGTCTAATATATTTGTAAGTTCAATGATGTTTGGGAAAGTCTTTTGTACCTGCTGGCATGATGGCCGGGACCCCGAAATAAGAAAACGCTCCATTCTCGAACTTCAGTGCCTCCTTACCAAACTCTACTTCAACTCGACCCTGCAAAATAATATTGGAGAAATATAACGTGATCTGACTGCACACAGGATATCATAGCCATAGCTAATTACTGCCATGGCGGAAGGTCAAATTCTTACAGGTACCTGTAGCACTAGGATGAAATAGTCCACTGGTTTGTTGCGCTGGAACAGGAAGTGCTGAGAGGCTCGTTTGTTCTTCTCATCAAACTTGAGTTCTTGAACCACACTGGGGTGTTTGATGAGCCTCAATAAGATCTTCTCTGAGATGTGTGTTGGTTTGAAGGGCTCCACCTCTGAAAAAAAGCAAAAAGATACAGGATTGGGTGAAGACAAACGCTGCAAATATTCTTGTTACAGTTGCTAAAACACTGATGTTCTTGTTGCATATTATGCAGAAATGTAAGCGCTCTGAGAGACAGAGAGGCGATTTGATTGGCTGCTACCTGTGGAGAGGAAACGATGTGTTGCCAGGAGAAGCTGCGGGGAAATCTTCACTTTCATCTCATTTTCTGACAGTTTGAAGATGGAGAAGTCCTGCTGCTTTCGCTCATGATGAGAAACACGACGCTTTGTGCGATTATCAGCTTAGACACATAAAAACAGCCTGATTAACTCTTACATTTCCATGTATTTTGACCACGTACGTACATTTGAGCTTATGTACGTGTGTTTGCACACATACTGTAGAGATCTGTCTCATCCAAGATCTCTGACTTGATGATTTCCTCAATGACATCCTCCAGGGTCACGATGCCCATCACCTCGTAGAAAGGGTCACCCTCACCCTCGTTGTTAACACGCTGCACGATGGCGAGGTGGGACTTCCCTGCATGCACAGTGAGTTTCTCATCAGTGTCACTTTTCACTCAAAGCCATTTACAGTATGTAGATAGGAGGGATAAATACAAGGAAATCTATTCAGATTACCCAGCTGTAAATATAACCATTTTTAATATTTAAAACAATATGCAATATGGTCCTGTTTAACTTTTACACAGCTTCACAAATATCACTAATGGAAAAGAAATTTCAACAGCAGCGTGCAAAGTCATTAACTTTGACTGAACTATTATCAGAGTGATAGTAGCTTCTATCCCCAGTGTTTCGTTTTTTATATGGATGTTCTCCAGTAAGATCCATGACTGGTTGTCACAGTAAACTGTGTGGAGTGTGGTGATTGTTAGTGGACCCAAATGCAGAACACAGGTGGAATTTAACATATGCATTTAATGCTGGAGCATTCAAAAAAAGCACAGTCTAAAAACAAAAAATAAAATCCAAGAGCTATGAGGAATTACTACACTGGGGTACACAGCAATGTGGGACAACTCGATAAAGGCAAGGGGAGACTGAGACAATAAATACCAAAGGTACTGAGGCTTGAAAAAGCAGGTGGGAAACACAGCAGAAACAAATCATGGACAACAAGACAAGGGAAGCAGAACTCAATGTAAAGCACCAGTGACAAAAGACTACCAAAGTAAAAGAGGAAATACACAATCAGTTGACAACAGACTCAAACATATAAACTTTACACAGCGGGGCACAAGGGGGAGATGAAGAAAATAACAGTAGAATATAACAAAATAAACCTAAGGCAGAAAGTTCATGAAAATAACTAGAAAAAAAGGGAAACACAGAACTAGAAGTCAGTGAAGTCAAATGTGACAAACAAGAATACACAATAATGAACAAACAGAGAACCAACAGAACATTAAAGAGCACTTCCCCCTCAAGGGCAACAACTTACAACTTTGCTTTGTTTTTATTACATTTTCTTTTTATTACAACATGCTGACGTCAGTCTTTTTTTAAAAATGACGATACGATGAAGTCAGCCTGTTATGGCTCCATACATCGTGGAGTGTCGGATTGAAAAAATAAAAAGCATGTTATATATGGTATAATCCTTGATATGGTTTCTTGAAATTTGTTTTCAGGTTTAATTTTGACCTTGATGCCAGTTATGAAGGTCAAGGTCAAATGCTTAGCCAAACTAGGTGTTCATGCAGCCAAAGGCTTTGTGAACTGTTGGACAATTGTTCAGACAAATCAGCTGAAAATTTGTTGGTAATAGTTTTCAGTGTCTTTGTTGTGACCTTGACCTGATTTTCGCCTAAATTTAATCAGCTAAAGCTGTCAATGTTATCTTCCATCACACAAAATTTGAAAATGATTTCTTGAAAACTGTGGACACTAGACAAACAAACAAACACAACTTCATAATATGGTCATCTCATTCACACTTCTCTGCCTCTAAGCACAGAAGCCCCGTCCACCTGCCGATTAACTCTGTAATGTTTATGAGGAACAGCCAATCAGAACAAAGTAAAGGCAGAAGGAGAGGGGAAGCTCCTAAAAACCCATAGTGAAGGGAATTATGGGATGCACAAAGACTCAGTATAAGATAAATAAGGATTATTTTGAAGTACAAGTCATGCAAAGCTACCCTAGTACAGACCCTTAAAATTGAGGCAATCGATTGCTGGAAACAATTTTATAAAATGGTGATTGAGTTTGTTTAACTTGACTTACTAACAGTAGCCCTTTTGATTCTTGAGATGTGAAACTTGGAATACAGTTATCCTGTAAAGTGTTGGTGTGTCAAATAAGATGATTAGATTTCATATTTAGCCTCTGGATTAGATTTAAGTAATGCTCCTTCCCTTTCCACTGCACAGTATGAGACATAATGACTGAGTGGAGCTGTGCTGTCTGATGTTCAGTAAGTGGAGCGCCAGTGGGAGCTGAATGGAGTGGGTGTAACAGCAGATGGGATTTAATACAAAGGGCGCTCTGGATGCAAAAACACAATCCATCATATGAAAGTCTGCCGTGCTCCTGCTGTGTTTACTTCCAGGCTGATGAGTGTGCGCTTTTGGAGGTAACATCTTGTGGCGTTCCCAAAGATAAATGGCATAATTAATAATCCATGCACTGCTGGATGAAAATCTTGTTTGGGAGCATATTTTACAAAGGAGAAAAACAAAACAAAATGATGAAGTGCTTAGTCAGGCTGACAGGATTGTCTTTTGATCTTATTTCATTTGAGATGTGTAGGAAACATAATGGAAGAGCGAGTTCACCGAGTAAAGAGTGAGCCCTTGTTTGTAGCCCCTCCTATTCTCAGCAGCCTGGCTTCAAATCAACTTCCTCGCTCTCTGCTCTTACACTCTTTGCCTGCCAAATACTACCTCGCACACACTGATGCACAAACACAGACTAACACAAATGCACACGATTCTGGATTCTGGCAGTGTTTCTTGTAGCTAAATAGGTCAGGCGTACATCCAAAGTGGACTGAGAGAGGCTCATGTGCAGTGCGCTCTCTCACAGTATTCTGTTTTTTAAAGATTCTTTTAAGATTTAACAACGGCAGCTATGTCTCAGTGTCTTTCCTTGCACAATTACATCTTTCATTTATTCAAGTATTTTGGAATTTAACATTTATATTCTTGACTTTTAACAGCTATATTGTAAAGGCATCAATCATATCATTAAAAACGAGCAAAGTGTTATTTCAGGCCAGCCTCAAAACAAAGCTCAACTGCCATCCTGGTGAATAAAAAAAAGAACGAAAGAAAATGGCTGCCTTCATTTCACTTGGGGAGATGGCACGCGTTGGGTTAGCTTCCTCCGTAAGGTCTCAGGGCAAACTAAAGTAGCTTTAACTGGTCTACATAAGTCAAAATATAGACATATAAAGCATCTTTATACCATATAAAGCATCATAAAAGATAAAACAATAATTTATTGACAATAGAACAGAAACACAGTTGACCTGCAATTATTGTGTTCTTCTTTTGTCTTTTCTTTTCTTCCTCCTATTATTATTATTATTATTATTATTATTATTATTATTATTATTATTATTATTATTAGTTGTTGGGTTTTAGTTGTAATAGTAGTAGTAGTAGAAGTGTATGTGATAATTAAGTACATTTTAAATAAATCAATTTTTAAACATACTTTACTAATTAATTTATTAATTATTTATTTATTTATTTATTGTCTATAGCCTTGCAACTTTTTTTAAACAAACTAATCTTATCAAAAGTTTAGGATTCCTTTAAACTTTCAACTCCTGGAAACAATGTCTCCTAGCACCAGCTGTTTTAAACTATGTCTTCTTATGGCAGCTGCCATGTCTGAACTGAGCTCATCCTACAGGTTTCATTCCTGTAAAGAGGGACTGGACTACAAAACCAAGACACAAGAAACGATGCTTTCATAGGATTCATAAGGTTCAATTCTTCAGATCTGAAGAAGCCTCATGGATGACAGGTGAAATGTCCTCATGTAACTTAAAGTCCAGTTGCTTTTCTTCCCAAGCCACTTATGGGGAAGTTCAACATAAGATCAAAATTACAAGTTTTACATCTGGCTCCTAGCGTTATTTATGTTAGATTTCCCCCGTTTGGAGATATTGGCTGTAGAGATGTCTGCCTAACAAAAAGGCACTCCCCTTGAGAGGATCAAATTGCCAAAAATATGTATTTATTAAACATCTAAGGCTCTTTCCTGAAACCATTACTCTGTTGTTATTTTTTTTAAATCCACAAATGTGGCTGAACAGATTTATGTAGGCACTATTTTCTTTCTGTTTAACTACATTTTCAATCCGAAAAAAAACAAAACAAAACCCTGTGCTGCTAGCTAATGTTACAGTTCAGCCATATCAATAACATGAGCCTCTCCTCACAGAAAGATGCACTCGTCTCTCTGCACAGTTTATGGTTGGAGCATTATAGCGCTGTGAATAAATATTTATCCCCTTCCTGATTTTGTAGCTGTTTTTGCATCTTTGTCACCATCAAATCTTTCAAATCACCAAAGAAATGTCCAGTTTTATTATGCTGTTTTTAAATATAGCTTACTTTTAAAAAAAAAATAGCAAAAAGCAGAGAAAGGGAAGAATTATATAGTTAATTTCCTCCTATTAAAGTTGATTTATAAACGTGAGCCTCACTCAGAGGTGGACGTTGCTATTGTGTTTCACATGATCGTCCTGCCACATAACTCAAGCACTCTTGAGCTTCAACTCACTAACTGACGTCCGGACGTTTTCCATTAGGATTTTCTGGTAGACAGCAGAATTCATGATTCCATCAATTACAGCAAGTCATCCAGCAACAAAGTCCCAGGCTACCTACCACCGCCATGCTTGACTTTTGGTATGAAGTTCTTTTTATGAAGCACTGAACTAGTTTTATACTCGATGTAACAATACAATACAATACAATACAACTTTATTTGTATAGCACATTTAAAAGACCAGTGGTACACCAAAGTGCTTTACAATAAAAACAGGAAAATTAAGACAATAAATAAAAGACTATTAACAAAGTACCACATATGTCATCAGGTTAAGGGCACTAATTATACAGCAATAAAAGGGAATATAAGAACAAAGTTACTAAGAACAGATATAGCTAAAAGATAAAGTACATAAATAAGAAATTGAACCAAATATAAAATAGGGACACTAACTAGATGGAAAAGCTATGTTGAATAAATGAGTTTTTAAATGGGATGTAAGCCTTTCACAAAGGTCTGCTTTTGTCTCGTCAGTCCATAAAATATTCTCCCAAAAGACTTGGAGGGCGTCAAGATGTTTTTTTGGCAAATCTAAGATGAGCCTCTGTTTTCTCTTGGTCGACAGTGGTTTTCTCTCCCACGGATGCCATTTTTGTTCACTCACGTTCTCACTGTTGAATTGTAAGCACTGACCTTAACTGAGGCGAGTGTTCTTTTGAGTTCTCTGAGTTCTCGATGTGCTCTTAGAGTAGTGTTGGTAGGCCAGCCACTGTTCCAGATTTTCTCCATTTATGTATAGTTCACTGTAGTCCACAGCTAGTCAATGAAAGTAATGAAATCTGACTTTCATTGACAAACTCCTTTCCTAGTTTCAGTTCTCTGTTAAACACACTTTGATCAAGCTTTCTGTGCAGGGCTCTTATTCAGCTTCCCACCTGTTTAAAAAACCCTATGCCTGGCAAACTAAAGGTCCCCTGTACTGGTGCTGCCGTTGTACACAACAGGAAATGTGTTACTTGGCTGCTTTCATTTGTGCCAGACACACTGCTTAGCATTCAGGCCAAAGAATCCCTGTGCAGTCTCACCAGACCAGCAGACTCTCTGCTGCAGCTCTGACCTGCCTTCAGATGCAGTCACATCAATGTTTTACTTACTTTCAATCAATTATCACCTCTGCTAACCAGCCCTCCTGTTACTCTGTTCTGCACTGCAGCTAATGTGCTGCAGTTCTGCACTGCAGCTAATGCGTTCTCTCTCATTAAGCACTGGTTAACTATTTTCCCTGTTATAGTCAGAATTTAGGTCTGAAGTGTCATTTTAGCAATAATTACAATGTTTTAAATGCACTCGAAAGAAAAGGTTGGATGTAAACTGACCTTTCAGCCAGAGCTGAGGTTTAATGTCAACATCTTTTTCGACCAGGCTCTAGCTCCGCTCATATTCATCTTTGGTAACTTCAGTACTTCTACTACTCCTCACAACTGAAAACACAAAAGTAACCGTGAGTGTGTATCTAGAGCTTTATGGCATCTCCTGCTAAAACATTAGAATTACCCAATGATATAATGTATATACCTCTGAAAATGGTCACTGCAAGCATATTAGATACTTTAAGTATATTTTGGTACTAAAACTACTAAAACAGTGCCTTTTACTTCTTTTTTAAAAGAATACATAATACTCAAAAAAGCCAACATAAATCTGGCTCTTATGAAATCCTGCTCTACATATGATACCATCTGCATGACGACAAGGCGGCAAATAAGCAAGAAAATTGTACAAAAGGTTTTCTACACCAGATTTCAACACTGACCTTATTGCTTTGTACTTATTGCTGAACAAATATGCCTGTGGCCTGCAGACTGCTCTGTTTAATCATCTAAATGCTATGCAAATAAATATGGTATGATCATGCTTTAAGGCTAAAGTGCAAAACTGTGTTTGCATAAAAGATAATCAGCCCTTTATTTGTAGTTATTCCTCAGAATTTCATTTCCCTAGTTTTATGTTCCTTTTTCTTGATGATTCAAAGAGCTGTGGCTCAAATCAACCCACAAAGCCAGCAGGCATATGTGGAGCAACCACTGATGCATTATACAGTACTGTGCAAAAAGACTTGAGGCACTGCTTATTTCTTAGTATTTTGTATTTTTCACTCATTTTCAGTTCGGTCTTTGTACCTAACCGTTTTCAGAGGGATGTTTTTGTTTTTTCCAAGGATGAACCAGGGTGGTGTCTACACAGAACAAATCAATTAATAAAGAACCAGTTTTGAGTTGTACCTTTAGACACTTTGTTACTACCAACCTGCCACAAAAACACATCATTTTCTCCCATGTTTTAATGGGATCGATAGAAATGCCAAAAACAGCACAGTTTAACAGCCATAAAATAGTATATTTAAATCAACAAGTTGATTCCCAAAGAGTTATTAGCCAAACACACGTCATATCTCATATCCATAGATCACCCTGCAGCTGTGTGTTTCCTGCAGCTCTCTTTGTGAGCACCAGCTACTGCAGGAGTCTCACTGAAATGAATAAAAGGGCCTGAGTTTTTCTGCTGCAGTGCCTACACAGAGACATGGAGGCACAGGGAGACACACACGCGTGCGCACACACACACACACACACACACACACACACACACACACACACACACACACACACACACACCGAGGACAGACCTTGTTTATAATCCTTTGACTGTGTAGATTATCTCATCCAGATCCCTTTGTTGCAGAGCGACACAAGAATTATATTTGTGTTCATCCTGCAGCTCTGGTGGCATCTGGCTTCATACAGTACAAGCTACTACATAATCCAAATATATGCAGCTCCTTTTAAATCCACACACAGGTCTTGCTTGTCTGTTACAGGATGTGTAAGACAAGACAAACTTTTTGTGCTTAAAGCTAAAGAGTCAAACAGCTTACATTTCTGGAAAATTCTACCATTACCAAGTTTATAAAATGTTTCCAAAAGCATTTCACTACAACACGCTAAAAAAGATGTTCAGAATAAATAGAAACCCCTCTGTGACATTTGGCAGTGAAAGCTTTTCTCTGTTTTGTGCCAAAACAGACAGAAATACAAACGTCTCCAGCAAAACAGAGTCTGCCTGGGCCAAGGTGTCCTCTATTTATCTTCCTCTCCTCACCACAAACACAGCAGAAAAAAGTGCTGACTATGCAGGGTCCCTGAGAATGCAGGAAGGCAGTGATAAGCAGCAAGGTCTGTGATTGGCCAATTCGAACCCCACCCATTTAAAACTCTAGAGTAAGATGGAACAGCCTCCTGCTTGCATGCAGGGTGGAAGACTGCTTCGAATCTGCAGGGGAAGCTGTGCACACTGCAAAAACAAAAGAGAGGGGGAAAGAACAGCTCCTTTCAGCTTCAGATTGCAACAGTGCATATTTGCATTCCCTGGAGTGTCACAACTGTTTAATGCTGAGAAGACCATCTGGAGATGAAAGAGGTTTAAGCACTGCTGCTAAAAGATAGGTCAGCTGTCTCAGCTGCAACTTTCAGGGCCCATATCATTCTCGTATTTAAAGGTGGCAGAAAACAAATTATGTCAGTACACAAGTTGTTAAGTTCATACATTAAATACTAGTTTATTAGAGGGTTTGATTTCCCTGTGTGCATGCCACAAGTGCCGCTATATGCCCCACAGTGAGACATTGAGTCCTTCCTGCTCCCTTTCTCAACTGTAGCACTTCAAAGCGCCGGAAAACATCTGCAAAGTATCACAAGTATGATGAACTGCAGAAAAAACGTTCTTGTTAAAAACACGACTCATGAGTGCAAAGATAAATCAAGTTCAAGTACACAACAGGAATGTTTCGGGGTTGTTTTTTTGTTGTTGTTGTTGTTTGTTTTTTTGTTTGTTTTTTGTTTGTTTGTTTGTTTGTTTGTTTGTTTGTTTGTTTGTTTGTTTGTTTGTTTGTTTGTTTGTTTGTTTGTTTGTTTGTTTGTTTGTTTGCCACCTCTCACCTGCTTTTCTCACCCAGGTTACTTACAGAGTCTGTTACAGCTTAAGTTATAAACTTGAAGCATGCCACACCCACTCCCTTCTAACACCCTTCTCACCTTTCTTGAACTCCTCCAGCATGGCGTCCAGTTTAGTGTCGTTAAAGACGCAGTGCAACGGGTGTTTGTAGAACTGGGTGATGGTCTTCAGGGGGGTGCAGTCGTCCGGGTCCACAAACGCCAGGTCCTTCACAAACAGAATGTCCACGATATTGGATCTCTCGTTCTCAAATACCGGAATCCTCGTGTATCCGCTCTGCATGATCTCGGACATGGTGTTGAAGTCCAGCACCGCGTCCGAGGCCAGCATGAAGCAGTCGGTCAGCGGAGTCAGGACGTCCTCCACAGTTTTGGTGCGCAGTTCTAGTGCTCCCTGTATGATGTTGAGCTCTTCTTTTACCAAGTCATGGTACGGGTCGGTGACTCGCAACATTTCCAAGAGTTTCTCTCTGGTGTAGAAGTTGGAGATCTCCTGGTTTAAGATGAGGTCCAGCAGCTTGCTGATGGGGTATGAGATGGGGAAGGAGAGCACCATGAGCAGCCGTGTCACCCAGATGGTTTTGGATGCGATGGCCAGGCCGTGGCGCGATGCGACCGAGTGTGGAAGAATCTCCCCGATGAAGAAGATCCCGAAGGCGCAAATGACCGTGGAGAGCCAGGTCATGCCCAGGATCTGGCACATCCACACGGCGAGCGAGGCGTTGATGATCGCGTTCCCCAGCAGTAGAGTGCACAGGACGTAGTTACCATGCCGACGCACAGACTCGATTTTCCGCGCGTAGTTCTGTTCGGTGTCGGTGCCGCTGTTCTGGAGGACCTGTAGCTCCACTGGATCGAGCGCCAGCAGGCTCAAGTTCAGCCCGCTGAACAGAGCTGACAGCCCGAGCAGGAGGATGGAGACCAGCACTTGCAGCCAGAGCTCCGGCACTGCTGAGCGCTCCTTCACGGCCACCCAAAAATCTTTAGTCCGGTAGTGTTCCCATTTGGATCCGTCAAAGGCGCACATGGAATAATATTTAATCTTCTCCCCTCTCCGCAGGTCTTTGGCCAGCAGCTCCACCAGCACCGAGTTCTGACTGGAAGCAGACTTGAAAGAGCCCAAAACCTCGATGTCGGAGGTGCTGGCGTTCTTGTCCATGCACATGTTTCGCTTCGGGTGAACTTGCCCCTCTCTACCGGGAGTTGGCTCTTCGATGAAGGCGATCCAGGGCGCGGCGTTGTTGGCACGAGCACGATTGAGCTTCTGCGAGGAGGTGGAATAGTAGACCCGAAGTATGAAGCGAGTCCCCTCGGTGGCTTTCAGCACCCCGTCCTCCACGGACAGCTCCGCCCCGGTCTCCTCTGGTCGAAAGCCGAGCAAGCCGAGCGCCGGGGCTGGCAGCAGCGAGCAGGCGCAGAGGAGCAGAAGCAGCCGGCTCAGAGAGAGCGGAGCCCCGTAGCAGAGCAGGGAGACGGCTCGGTATCGCGCGGCCGCATTGGATGCAGCCATGATGCGGTGTGAGAAGCTCTCTCAGTCCACGGTCTCCGGGTCACGTGCCGCGCGGTTCCGGTCCATGTGGAAGAAGGAGGGACCATCAGCGCTCCGCTGACTGCGGTGCTGATAATGATGTTCGCCTGCACACACACACACAGAGGCGGGGGGGGGGGGGGCTCGCCACCTTGCCCTGACGCAACTTTCTAATAATAGCGTCGTGGATTTCACTGTGGAGTTTACATTACATATGTTGCGCTCAGCAAGAATGGGTGAATGGGTGGATGACTGGTTGTATAAAGCGCTTTGGGGTCCTTAGGGACTAGTAAAGCGCTATACAAATACAGGCCATTTTACCATTTATTATCCTCAGCAACATCACTGGGTATAAAACGAGCATCTCAGACAGGAAGAGTTTCTCAGAAGTCAAAATGGGTCGAGATTCACCAATAAGTAAAAGAACAAAAAAAAGAAAGAAGGAAAAAACACATTAACAAATTGTGGAACAATTCAAAAACAATATTCATGTAAAAATGTGTAAAACTGCAAACACTTTGAATATCTCATATTACCAGAAGATTCAGAGAAATCTCAAGAGATCTCTGTGCAAAGGAAAAGACTGAAAATCAGTATTCATTGGCTGTGATCTTCGGGTCATAAGACAGCACTGCTTTAAAAATGGACATGGTTCTGTCATGGAAGTCGCTGAAATGACTCTCTGTGGACACAGTTCGTTGTGCTATTCACAAATGCAGCCTAAAGCTCCAAGAAGCCATATGTGGACATGATTCAGAAACCCAGAAACTCAGTGATTCCAAAAAGACTGAGCTAAATTGTAAAACTGTTCTGTGGTCTGACATATTGAAATTTGAAATTCCTTTTGTTTGGAAAACATGGATACTCTGCAAGCAGAGAGGGACCATTTCTGATACTATGGGAATGCATTCATGTCTGGAAATGGCTGGAATTCACAGCTTGCACACCTGGAGATGACTGCTAAAAGACTTCAACAAGTTGTAGAGCAACATTTTCTCCAATCCGGATGATGTCATTTGCAGGTGAGGCCGTACATATTTCAGCAAGACAATATTGAACCTTCTGTAATGAAATGAAAAATATAAAGAATACTCAGGACTGTTGAGCAAGCAGAAGCCCATATCATGCACCTTGACTCTGTGTTAGCTAGTTCCCTGATTCCTGAAATAATAAAGATTACTCCCTAAATTCCTGCCTTAAAACAAGCCCATTGTCTGCACTATCACTGCGTGCTGTAGAATCACCTGAAAATAATAATTTTCAGTGAAAATAATGGGATCAAACAGCAAAACAGAACATCACAGCAAAAGAACAAGAACACACCCAAGTTTCAGTGTTTAGTCTATTATAAAACAAACAACCTTTTTAGTTTGTTTGTTTTGGGTGAGCGTTAGAGTAATGATCAGCAGTGATGATGACAGACCTCACGGGCTAAAAGGTGCTAACAAAAGTTGGTTCAACAGCTTTCAGCGTGGGCCGATTTTGGGGCACTGCTATTATTGCTTATTATTTTATTAATTGTAGTTTCTACATGGAAATAAAAACAACAATAGATGACAAAAAAATACCAAAAGTAATCAGATTTTATCAGTCTGTCACATTACTGTGGGGGAATTTAGGCCCACTCGAGGTTTGGACTTTGACTAGTCCATTGCAACAGCTTGATTCTTTCCTTTTTTTGCCTGTTCTGTTGTAGATTTGCTGCTGTGCTTGAGATCATTGTCCTGTTGTAGACCAAATTTGGGCCAAGCCTTAGCTTTTGGTGTCATGTTGAGCCGTGTGGCAGGCAGAGGTTGGACCCAAACACAGGACTCCAAGACAAAAACTTGACTGAAAGCAGCAGCTTTATTTGGAAAAACAAACTAACAACAAAGTACACAAACATAAGAAGAAACAAACAAAAGAACAAACAGACGAAGACTGAAGACTTAAATACACAAGCAGGACAAGCAGGGGATGGGAAACAGGCGGGGACTAATTAGACATAACAAGACAGAGAGGATGCAAAACTGAATACCCTGAATACAGGACAAATGACTATCAAAATAAAACAGGAAACAAGAGACATGACAGGGAAACAGATGAATGGACACGTGAGGTTGAAGGCAAACAGAAACACACTAAACATGATGAAAGAACGACTAAGAAGCTAACAGAAACTAAATGATCAAATGAGAACACAAAAGTACAAGAAAACCAAACATAAACCACTCAGAGAGTATAACCCAACTTAGAATATAATCCCACCTGATAAAAACAGTCCATAACATAAACCCTGAGTCAGAGACGCAGAGCCATGACAGTTGGACAGATGGCCTCACATATGACTCTAGAATACTTTGACATAAGGAGGAGTTCATAGTCAACTCAGTGACTGCAAGGTCCCCACGTCCTGTGGCTTCAAAACAAGCCAAATCATCAACCTTCCTCCATTGTGCTTGACTGTAGATATGTTGTGTGTGTTTGTGCCTTATAGTGAAAAATCTCCATTTTAGTCTCAGTGGTCCAAAAGCACATTGTTCCACTAGTCTAGTGGTTTGTTCAAACCTAAACTGAGTGATGTTCTATTTAGAGAGACAAGACCTCTCTTTCAAACAAGCCAAACTAATTCAGTCTCTTTACGTGTAATGTCATGAACTTTAATATTAAACATGATAAGTGAGAAATCCAGAGTAAACAATGCAGTTATTTTGTTGTTGTTGTAATTTCTCTGACCACTGCATGGTCTGACACTGGGGTCAGTTTGCAGGCACATCCCATCCTGTTTTTAGTGTTTGAATAACCTCTCTCACTATAGAATGATGGACTTCAAATTGGTTGGATGACCTTCTGAGATTGAATGGCGGCAACAACTGGTTGTCTAATCATTGCTAATGTCTTTCCTCCCAGACATCACGTTAACACATAGCTGAATGAACCTTCTGCACCTGGCTGATACTTATTCTCTTTCTTTCCATGGAAGCAGTAAGGGCTTACACAGATTTTCTCGCACTGTGTCTGCATTTTGGCTTCATTTTTTCTTTCTTTTTCATTTTAAAGGGGGTCCTTTTTGTCCACTCCAAGATTCACTCTGTAGTTTCAGTTAACTGGGAGCATCTATACAGCATGTTTATACCATCTGGTATAAATCAAAGGTAATTAATGGAAAGAACCGCAGAGAATGTTATGATTTGGTCAATTTTGTAAATTGAACGTAATAAGTTGTTTTTTCCACAAGGTGGCAGAAGTGTAAAGGCTATCAGAATCTGGGGGTATTCGTCACATCCACCAGCACAGACAGTAACGTGTCGGATCTGCGTCGCTCAAAGCTGAATCAGACCACTTTGAGTGGCATGTCATATAAGCTTTGCTATAGCGATTAATATACAGTCCATAAAAATGCCCCAATGGTTCCTCTTGTTACTTCTTATTTGTCTGTTGTGTGACGTTTGCTGACTGAAAATGTTCAACAATAGAAGAGCCAATGTCAGGATCAGTCTTATTACAGTTTTGTATTTCCGCTTCTCTTTATTATTTCATTTCGACTTTTTGTTTTTAATTCTGTTTAGTTTCAGTTCGTTTCCAGAGTGGATTTCCCTTTATGTTTTCATGTGTTTCATTTTCATTGTAGTTCGTTTTTTATTACATACATCGGTGGCAATAATTGTGAAAATCAGTACAGGTATTACAATAAAAACAAATAACTTGCTGAAGGCAGCTGACTCACAGAGTCTCGTAGAAACCCGGAATCTCAATAAGCACGCCCACCAAAGCGTCTTGAGGCAAGTTCTAAATAAACCAAATTTAACTGACAGATTGCAACGAAGAATATTTCCTCTGTATTTTGATTTTATTTTAGTTAGTTTTCCTTTTAATTGTTTTTAGGAGTTTTTTTAAATGATTTTTTTTATTGTTTTTTTATTTTGTTTTTTTCCACTTCCAGTTTTAGTTTTGAATTTAGTTTTAGTGAACTATAATGACCTCAGTCGAGATGTGCTTATTTTTATGATTGCTTAATTAATACATCAAGCAGTGATTTTGGAGAGAGGAGAAACTGGATTTGAGTCTATTGTGCTTTTTTGTTCATTTATGATTATTAAACGATTGTCAGTTTTAACCAGTTAATGTTTGACAAAAACATCTAAATCCCAGTTTCGGTAAAAGTATCAAATAAGCATCTTTCTGTAAGCATGTTTATGTTTTCCCTCTTATGCATCATACTAAAGGGATTACACAGGCCACAACTGTCTCAGCCTTCCACAAGAAATATTGAAATAAAAGTTTAAAAGACTAGTATTATTATTATTTTTTTTAAATTTACTTTAATTTATTTGTTTATTTATTTTCTTGGCCACAACATGATCGGTCGTAATAACCCTTTTGCGTTTATTTCAAAACTTGCTTGTGGTTGATGATCCCTTATTGATCCTGGGCTGAGCTGTGGGTCAGTGGCTGTGTATTGAACTTCCGCGAGAGTCCATGTAAATCGTGTTACCATTCTTTTAAAACTGATTCTAAAGTAGTTAATAGTTTCAGTTATGTGGACGTTGTTGTAAAATTATCACAAAACCGTTTTACGCAATTTAGGTGTCCCACTGTTGTGAGATAGAGGTTAAACACCTCTATCTCACAACAGTGGGACACCTAAATTGCGTAAGCTTCTCCTCTGTTGAGATTGAGGATTTAGAAATTACGTATTTGTGGTCAATATTTGAAGAAGCAGGTTAGTGATTAACTGTTCTCGGTTGCAGCAGCTGCACAGAGTCCCAGCACACCGCCAGCGAGCACCCCAGTCACTCTGTGTCCGAATTACAATGCAGTGCGTCCGGGCTTGGAGAAGTCTGAACTACCTGTTCAGGGTAGCTCACCACAGAGCGTGGAAACGATCCCAGAGCCACACAGCAGCTGCCAGGCTGGACCTCAGCGGGATTTATCCGCCTATTGCCACCCCGTTCACCGCCAAGGAGGACTTAGACTATCAGAAACTGGAGGAAAACCTGCAGAAATACGCCAAGATCCCATTTAAAGGTCAGGCCCGAGGCACGCAAAAGTCAAAGTTATCAAAAACAGTTGTGTGAATAACAAAGAGGTCATTGATGCGCATAAGGTCGATTTTATTTACACAGCTCAGAACATTATGAAGCTATAGTTGAGCTTGGAGCGTAAAACACCAGCAGCATACTGTTTGCACTGCTGCATGCGCGCAGTCTGACGTCCATGGATAATGTCTGTATTTGCTTAGGGACGAGACACACGGGACAAAGTTCAGCACTGAGGCAAAAACGTAAAGTAACGGTAGGGCCTGATTTGGATTTGTCGCCCCCTGGTGCTCGTTACCTGCTCCTGAGTTTTACTTTCCGTCCACAGCAGGAAATATTTGCACTTCTGCTTCCACAACATGTTACTGTTGTTCACTAAACGATCGTTCTACATGATTATTCTTCATTGACCAGAACATTTCTTTTATCAATAATTAAATGATAATTAATTATAATAAAATTGGCAAATAGCAAACCTACACATAATACTGATATTATGTTTTTTATATAATATAATATATAATATAATATAATACTGATATTATGTCTGACAGACAGAAGCCGAGAGCTTCTCTATCTGCCCTACATGTCAGTTATTACTTGGGCAGTAAGAGAAGAGGCTGCTCGCTCTAATGTTGGCACAGAGGAAAGAGAGGATACAACCCTAATTCCAGAAAAAAGTTGGAATAGTTTGTAAAATGTAAATAATAGCTGAATGATTTTCTTAATAAAATAAATAAACTTATATTTTATTGACATACAACACAGAAAACAAAGTGTTTAAACTGAGAAAATATACAATTTTAAGAAAAATATGAACTCATCTTGAATTTGATGGCAGCAACACATCTAAAAAAAGTGGGCACGTGGCCATGTTTACCGCTGCGTAGCATCCACTCTGCTTTTAACTACTGTCTGTAGATGTCGGCCAGCTGAGGAGAGCAGCTGCTCAACTTTTGCAGGTGAATGTTGTCACATTCTTGGCTGATAGAAGATTCTGGCAGAACAACAGTCCGGGGTCTTCTTGCATGACATGCCAAATGTTTTCAATCGGTGGAAAGTGTGGACTGCAGGCAGGGCACTTCAGCACCCAGACTGCTCTTTCGGCTCCGAACCGTCTCTTCGGGTTGTTTTGTTGCTTTAATTAATTTATTATTAACAACAATATAAAATTATGCACAAAAGGAATTACTAATGTAAAAAAAGTGGTTTCATTTATATATGTTTATATATAAATATATGCTGTGGCCCCTTGAGACAAAACACGTACAAAAGCATATGTGTATTGTTTGTGTATTTATACACAAGCACTCATATATATATATATATATATATATATATATAATTATTTATTTTTTTTCAAATAATTAAAAAAAAAAGAAAGTTCATTTACCTGTTATTACCACACACCAAATCCGGTCGTTGGTACTTGCTGGCTTGTGTAGCCACTAAGTAACAAAAGCTCAACACTGCGCCCTAGCATCCTGGAGCACTTCTGTTGTCTTTTGTACGTGCTTTGTCTGTAGGGGCCACCATAAATATACTTTTATTTATTCACTCCACATAAAATGTAATAAATAAATCATATAATACAAAAAAACAACTATTCACATTTCAACTTTTAACTATTTAAATTTTCAGCTTTTTCCTTTTAAACAAATTTAAAATGAAACAACACAAAACACTGCAAACCACAACAATTAAATATAAATTATTTGAAAACAAAAAGAACATGCACATTCTCTGTCATATAGGCCTGCATGAATAAACTTTCTGTATCCTTTATCATCCACAACTGAAAATAGTTGTGGATGATTACTATACCTTTCTAATGTGACGTTGTTGTCCCTGGCTCCCTTTCTCTGTCTCTCCCTCCCTCCCGCTCTGTTCCTGTGCTACTGCCAGTGTAACTACCGTCCCTCCCCCCTCTGCCCAGCGCAAAGCACAAGGCTCGTGTGCGGAGTGAAGCGGAAAAAAAGTGGAGAGAGAGGGTGAGAGAAAGGAGGGAAAAAAAACAAAACCCACGGCTCGCATCGTTCACGTCAAAGATTCGGCTCTAAGAGCCATTTCGTTCACGACCGACACATCACTATCACATATGGGTTCTTCTTTGCATGATTGAGCTTTAATCTCCATTTGTGGATGGAACAGCAAACTGTGCACGCGTGATTTCTGGAAGTGTTCCTGGGCCCGTGCAGTGACTTCTATGACAGAATGTTTTTAATGCAGTGCCGCCTGAGGCCCCAGAGATCACGGGGTCTAGTATTCATTTTCAGTGTTGTCCCAGACATTTCTCAACATTCCCGAAGTGTTTTTATAATAATATGTTTGGAGATGACGAGGTACTCAAAATTGTCCCAGTTTTACATCAGGGAACATAATTCTGAAACTGTTTAAAAACACAGTTCTGTGTGGATTAGTGAACTTAGGAGAAAAGAGGAACTTTTCTGTTATTTAAAGGAATATTAACAACAGTTTATTTTTTATTTTTTTACTTTGTTGAAGTATGCAAGATTTCAAATGTCTTTGTAAATGAGAAGGGTGTAAAATCTGACAAAAACAGTTAAAAGTCTGACATTTTTAGGGGTTTTTAGGGAGCTGTGGGTCATCTAGAAATGGCTGATACATTTTGAGATCATATAAGCTTCTTTACAGAGCTAACCCCTTCCCCCAAAAAACACCTCAAGTATAAAAAAATCATGTGTTTTATTGTTACAGGCCTGGTGGTTCAGGGCTCCAATGGTGAGTATCCTTATCTGACGGTGGAGGAGCGGGTGGAGGTGGTGAGGATGGTCAAACAATCACTGCCGGCGGGAAGGCTGCTGATAGCCGGATCAGGCTGTGAATGTAAGTCTCTCAGCTCCTTTGAGCTCAGGCTTTAACTTTACAGTGGAGGGTTCAGTGATAAACAATATTAAGTAAAGACAATAATTAGCCAGCTTCATGTTTTGTTAAAATAATTCACAATTCAGTTAAAAGAAGTTTCATTTTTAGAAAACAATTAGTGACACTGAACTGAAGCTCATTACAGAGAATCATCACACTGTGTTGTTTTCTTCTCCAAACTTTGCTTATACGGTGAACAAAGCCCCTCAAATGCATCGCGACCACTGAAATGGAAAATTGTAGCATTTATAATGGAAACCATTAAAAAATTAGTTAAACTAGTTAAACTCTGACCTCTTCTAAGTGAACATTTAATTATTTTTGCAGAAAACGCTCTTTGTGAAAGGCACAAAATGATAAAAAAAACATTTTGAAAATTTTTTTTGTTAATCAAGTGTAATTTCATTCTGATCTGCGCACGTTCGGGGAGAAAAAACGGTACAAGTGAAATATTTTGTGAATAATACAGAGTTTTGTACGAGTGCTAAAACTTTAAATTGACTCATTATGTTTTCCATTCTGGATTTTAATGACTGCGATTCGAAGCTTATTATAGAGGCAGCAGTGTCACCGGTCTTGATGGACTGATAATTGGAGTCAAATGGAGTCTGTAACAGTTTGATAGGCTGTTCATTCTGTAACGTATAATAAACACTCAGAGAGACGAGAGTCTGCATTAACTTCTACTTCCATAGCCTTCCTCCGTTCACCGCTTGTGTAAAAACTTCCTGGTTTCTTTTTTCCATCACTTACTTCACATGTGATCAGCCACAACATTAAACAATGTAACATGCAAACATAACAACATTAAAGCTGGGGTTACTGTACGATGGGCTGGGATAGTTTGCTCAGGAGTGACTCAAGGAACCCTGCAACCCACAGGACCCAAAGCATGCGCAGGATCCAAGTGCCTCGGGACATCCTCAGAGATCTCACGTTCATACCTTCACTGGTTTGGTGCCAAGAGGGGTAAACTAAACGATATTTGGCAGGTGGTTTGTCAGCTGTGGCTAATCAGTGTTTACATCAGATGTTACAGTTACACTCTGCAGGCACATTTACTACATGAACTGTCCCAGTCAAGCTTCTATAAAATACTGCAAACAAAGACAAAAATGCGTTATTCCAGTGCTCCCCAAGCTTTTTGTGTCATGGACCAGTTTTGTGCCAGACAATTATTCTGTGGACTGAGGGGTGGGGTAATATAATGTAAATTTAACTATTGCAGAGCACAGAGGAGGTTCATGAATCTAGCGATTCTGCTTGATTAAATTAGTCAAAAGTGAAAGTCTGTGTTGAAGTTGTTTCCTTTCCTCCTTTTCCTGTTCAGCCACCAGAGCCACGATCCAGCTCACGCAGAAGATGGCAGCAGCCGGAGCCGACGCTGTGCTTGTGGTAACACCCTGCTTCTACAAGGGGAAGATGGACAGCCGGGCACTGATCCGTCACTTCACAAAGGTTAGCGCAAACGCACGAAAACAGAGTGCCACGCAAATTTGGGGTTAGGCCTTGATTTGGTGTTTAAAAAAAAAAAAAAAAAAAGGATGAACAATCAGTGCTTCCCAAAGCGAGGTGCTGCAGCACTCTCAGAGGAGGGTAAAAGATGCAACAGAAATGAATACAAAAACAAAAATTCATTATATTTCCATGTGATCATGTGTGTCAAAACAACTATATAAATGTGTGTGCTTATTAATTCTGAAAATTATGCAGATTTCCATTGAAGAGTTACTCTAAGAATTCTCTATGAGGAGCTTCTGTGTTTAAAAAAATCTATTAGAATAATATTTCTCCACTTCTCAAGTAAAGCATGTCTGTTTATTACAACAAAGCAGTACGGCCCTTTGGGTTTAAATATTGCATTATATATATATTATCTACGCTTTGCTGAGCTCGACGTCAGTTCAATTTACGAGTACAAAGTGTTTTTAGAAGATAATGAAAGAAGAAGATTAAATGAGCACCACGTGGGAGGAAGTTTTAGTGTGAGTGTTCTTTCATTTTTCTGCTAGTCCAACCGGAGTTTGATAACAAGGAATAAAGTGTCTTTGTTTTTCACCTGGCTCACCCTCAGACTTGTGATCGGACCTGTGCTGATTATCATAGAATAATTAGAGCCAGCTGTTTTAATTTTCAGGAATCTTTCCATGCATGCAAACATGGCAGAAGCTGTATCAACGCTGCACTCCAGACAATGTTTAATTGATTATGTGTGTTGATGGTCTGCAGTTCTGACTGCAGTACCTGCTCACTGTTGCTTCCACGATTCGCGATCATTATTTGCCCATCGCAGTTTTAATAGTCGCACATAGTTGAATGTCAGCCGGCCAGGCCACCAGGAATTGTCTTCTTATAGTCTGAGCCTGATCCGAGTTAGTAAATTCACTGTAAATGAAGAAAAGACAGGGAAAGTTTGGGAACCTTCAACAGGTGTTTTATTTGAGGTCTCACCTCTGTTTTTTCTCTATTGCAGCTGGCGGACAGCAGCCCGGTGCCGGTGGTTCTCTACAGCGTGCCGGCAAACACGGGACTGGAGCTGCCACTGGACGCTGTGGTGGAGCTTTCTCAGCACCCAAACATCCTAGGTGTTAAAGACAGTGGGGGAGATGTAAGAAACACTTAAACTTAAGCTTTTCTTCTTTTTTTCTCTCAATGTAGTCTGTGAGTCATGAAGAAATCGATCAGCGCAATGCAAGTGAAACAGTATCTCTGCGTTTGTCAAGCAGCCACTCCAACGCTGCTTGATCTAGCAGAGCCACAGATCTCCATGTAATTTGATTTGAATTCCTTTTACAAGATTATACTTGATAATAAACTGA
Organism: Perissodus microlepis; assembly: GCF_051167445.1. Classification (NCBI taxonomy): domain Eukaryota; kingdom Metazoa; phylum Chordata; class Actinopteri; order Cichliformes; family Cichlidae; genus Perissodus; species Perissodus microlepis. The sequence goes on from NC_140466.1 coordinate 36,861,838, forward strand.
CGGATCCAGACAACATCTCATGAGATGAGATTCTGAAAAGTCGGGAATAAAATTGATTTAGCCAGGCCACGTTTTACCTGGCCAGGAAAGTGAGTGAAACCGACGAGGAGAAAAGCTTCTTTCAAGAACTAGCGTCGTGATTTCCAGTCGAAAAGGATGTAAGCCACACCACCTAAACCCCAGTGACCTCACCAGCACTAATCTGACTTTTGTTTTTCTTTTCCGTCCTCTGCATTTTATCTGGACAGAAAAATCAAACAAAGCGGAAAAAAGTTTGCATTTTGTGCAGCTATGCAATCAGACAGCGCACAGTGTTCCTGTTGTTTTTCAGTAATCTAACTGCTGCAAAGAGAAGAGAAAAGAGTGGAGACTCCTGAAGAACCTAAAACTAAAGCGTGTGTAGTTTTATCCTGCAGGGTTGATTGCAGGGTTAGGCGTCTGGGAAAAAAAAAGGACAGTTTGCTCTTGTCGAGCTCTTAATACCGTTTTGTCTGTGTGGGAAGTGTTTGCAAGAAGTTGCAAATGGATTTCTGATTTGGGAAATAACATGTTTGTCCACTCGCTGGGAGACTGGAGTGTGGGTGTAGTTCAAGTACAGAGCAGCCCTGCTCAGTTGTAGGCGTGATGAGGACAAACACAGAAAACAAGGGGTGATGGGTCAGATTCAGGGAAGCAGACAAGTTGGAGAAAGATTTTTTAGAACTTGAGAGACAAACACATTTGCTGGCATGAGCCAGCTCTTGTTATTTGGCACAGATTGTTTCAGATCATTAAACCTCTGTATTTTGTGTTCAAAGAGAATTTGACCAGGGTTTACGGGGAGGGGACAGTTTCTCCCAACCCCCCCTTAAAAGGTGTGTCCACTTGACTGATATGGAGGGATTTACAATGGAAATTTGAGTCACTGCACAATCATCTCTGATGGGTCTAAAATTGCCCGTATATAATTCTGTCATTACCTGCCTTAAAACTTATGCAGGACAATATCTGGCTGAAACATTTTTACCCACCTAAATGTTAAGTTGTGTGCAATCTAACTTTATCATTGCATAAGACGCCTGCAAGTAAATTGCAACATTTACGTCGTAGCTGCACTGAAAAAGGTCAAGTCAACATCCAAGATGAGATGCTGCTATAAATAAATTATTAAATAAAATATATATATTTGTCTAAAAAGCCACAGTAAGTGTCATAAGTCAGTTTTCAGAAGCTACATCTGACAAATTTTTTGATTTAAAGTGAAATACACAGAGGTCTCTTGGTTGTTCCTTGAAAATGAAAAATGACTGAAACTATGGAATTATTAAGCTGCATAAACTAACAGGTGTGAAGTGTATATATCACAAGTCTGTGAATGAAAACCAGGGTTGATTAGAGCCTGACTGATAAAGCATTTCTAACATCACTGCCTGACATTTGCCTATTTAAAAATCTCATATTCTGATATAATGTCCAGTACTCCTTTTTCTTTCAGACACATAAAAGTTAAACAAACATTTGTTATGTTTAGTTATTTAATGCTTTGCTTGATTCTGCTAACCTCAGCTGACTGTTATGTTTGGTATGTTTTGAAACACGTGTCTAGCTAACAAGAATGTTGCAGAGTGCCCTCTTGTGGGCAAAATATGCAGTATCGGTATCTCTGAAAGTGTGTTTCCCATGTCTGCTCTTTAGTTTTTCAATTTAAATGCATGAGGCATTTAAAAGATTTATACTGATATTAGCTGATACTAGCTTGGCAGACGGCTAATATGAGCCATGCCAATGCATCATACTGACTTTATGGTATGTTTCACATCAAAAATTTTAACCTGCAAACTAAATGGTAACTAAAGCGACCAGCTTAAAGGAACCTCATTGCATTTTTTTTATAGAAAATCAAAATGATGCTATTTCTATTCATTGACACTCAGCCAAGCAAAGAAGAAGTATCCAAACCCCCAAACAGTTTACATCTTTTTATTACAGCTTTATTTCCCTGCAGTCTTCTCTTCCCACATTGCTGTGTATCATTTGATGTAGTGACCACCTGCAGATTAGAAGATAACTGTGAAACCGTTGGCAAGAATGTTTATTGTGTCACTAGTGTGTGTGTGTGTGTGTGTGTGTGTGTGTGTGTGTGTGCGTGACACTGTCCTCGTGGGTATAAACAAGATTAACAGGAATGCACTCATCACAGCAAAACACATACATCATGTAGCTGAGTGAAATATACAATATTTTGCTTTGAAATATAACAGAAATTGTTCAGTTAGATCCCTTTTATTTATATAGCACCACTTCACAAAAACAATTAACTTTGCAAATGGTGCAAACTAGAGGAGAAAGTACACATAAGTTGATGGCATGCAGTAGTGGCACATATACACATGGGGAGTAAATAGAGGAGAGGGGAGGAGAGGTGCTCAGGGCATAATCCCAGCAGTCTGAGCCTATAGCAGGATAACTACAGAGTGGTTCAGGGTTAAAGTACCATACCATAGCACTTTATTTATAAGGCACTTTTAAAACAATAACAGGGCTGACCAATGTGCTGTACAATAACACAAAATATAAAAGACAAACACATGACAGAAGGTAAAAGATATAGAAAAACAAAAGAGCTGTTGAAGTTAAACAAGAAACGAGTACATAAAAGTAACATAGACATCTCACACTGGGTCGAAGGCCAGGGAGTAAAAGTGTGTATTTAAATGAGATTTCAAAAACAGTGAGCAAAGGAGCATGCTTCACATGCAGTGGGAAATCATTCCACAATTTTGGAGCCACAACTGCAAAAACCCTGTCACCTCTGAGTTTACGTTCCGTCTTTGGAATAAGCAAAAGCATCTGGTCTGCTGACCTGAGAGAACGAGGTGGGACGTTAAGGTGCTCCAGCTCGGACAGATCAAATGGGGCACAACCATTAAGAGACTTAAAGACAAATAAAAGGATTTTAAAATGAATTCATAAACGAATTGGAATCTAGTGAAGGGACGCTAAAATTGGAGTGATGCTCTCACTTGCTTGTGCCAGATAAAAATTTAGCGGTGATGTTTTTTGCACCAGCTGATTACGATGAAAGGTGCATGATAGTAATCGAGACGAGAAGTTATAAACTCACGTATTAATGTTTCAAGGTTGAGTTTGGCTAGAAGAGACTTGACCTTTGACAGTTGCCTCAGTTGGAAAAAGCAGGATTTTACCACTGCATTCACATGAGGATTGAGAAGTAATAAATGCATGAACTAGTTTTTCAGTGTCACTCTGAGACAGGATTGACAGAATTTCAGAGTTATTGCACAAATGGAAGAAAGCAGTCCTATATATTTGTTATAACAATAGTGTATGCTAGTGTAAGTAGCAGAAACTCGAAACTATGTAAACTAAGTAAATGAAGCACAAGTACAAATGAAGCACAAGTATCCAAGATTTCTACATAAACGTACTGGCAGTAAGTGTTTCGTAACACAAACAAACCTTTAGAGTGAAGGCGCTCTTAGACTTGGCCTGGAGATGTCGTTAGTGAATAAAATCATTGCTCTTTAATTACTTTCTTTCAGTTCTATTTTAGAAGCAGCTTGATTGCAGCAATTGCATTTTCAAGCAGATGTAGTGATGCTGATGACTGACAGCAGATCTGAGAAGAATGGAACAAAATAAATACAATATGTTGAAGGTAAAAACTGAGGTTTGAGTACATCTAGTAGTTTAGTAGCTTGTTTGTTCAGTCACAGTGCCCATTTCAATCCTGCTTAAGACACTTCACAGTCTTTCTTGATTGCCAATCTGAAATCTGATTTAAATGTTTGAAAAGGCACTCGACTCTTTCGAAGAGATTCTGTTATTCTTGTCATGTACTTAAGTTATTTACTGCTTTCACATATCCCCTCACTGGCATTATTAAGGTTTCATTTCATCTTACTTCATCTTCTTTAATCTGATTCCTTCTGCCTACACAGTGGGTGTTTTACTAAAAGTCTGTGTGTCTCCTGTGCACGCAAAATGTGTGAATCTACTGAGCTGTATGATGTCATTGCTATCTTGGCACGACAAACCTGTCTGCGCAGTCCAAACAATTATCTCCTCTAAGTGGAGTAATTAAAACAACAATATTATTATTTATCGCAGTAAGAGAGAGTTGGAGGCAATTAAAGTCACTTCTTAAGAAGCCATGAACACTCAAATAAGACATAATGAGACGTAACAAATCTTTTCATCTGTAGTTATAAAAACGTTTAATGGATTGAAATGGAATCTTGCCATGCTGTCACTGAAATTCAAACTATGTACTGTCAGAAAAGTAACAACTGGATGTGATGAGGGTTTAATGTTTTTTTTAATACATTTAAGATAGAACCGTCAACAGCTTTAACTTTAAAGCTGATGATAGTCACAAAGTTTCTACATTAAAATTCAATCAAAGTTGCTTGAGTCCTTGTGACCATGTGATCGCTGATAAATCAAAGGGGGTGCACTTCGGGATAGGAAGTAGCTTCTTAGCTTGAGATGAATCTGATACCGTTAAAGAAAGAAAAAAAGAGTAAAAATGTAAATTTTAAAAAAAGCTCTTCTTTGTTTAAATGTATATAACTGACGCAGATAAGCATTTGAAAGAAGTACAGTGGAACCCCATTTAACGAAAAATTCAAGTTACGAAGGGACTTAACGGCAATATTTCTGCCCGTGTTACGGCAAAATGCCCGTGTAACGAAATCCGCTGGCTCTGATTGGCTGAGCCCAGAATGCCTACAATGCCCAGAATGCCTTCCGAATCATGTGACAACCCCCTTGGCTTTCATACTTGCGCTTCGCTGTTCCACTTGAACGACGTATTGTTGCTGCAGTTAGAAATTAGCAATAGCCTATCGTTCACTCAAAAGGCACAATGGGTGCTTCAGCTTACGAAAATTTTCAACTTACGAAAGACCCTCGGGAACGAATTAATTTCATAAGTCGGGGTTCCACTGTATCCATGATTGTGTTCTCCGTTTACATGAGTATTTTCAGTATTTTCTATTTGTTCTACATCCTTCTTGCTGCACATGGGCGCATCACTTGGTGTGCTCAACTTTTATACTCTTTCTTTTGGAAACAAAATTTAGACATCAGTATTTGATTGTGGCTGTTTCTTCTTTATTTTGTTAGACCACCAATTATTTTCAGGCTATGACAAGTACCTATCAATGGTTAGCAACATGGCTAATGCTAGCAGTATTTTCTCTCACCCCAACTGGTCCCAGCAGATGGCCCCGCCCCTCCCTGAGCCTGGTTCTGCCTGAGGTTTCTTCCTGTTAAAAGGGAGTTTTTCCTTCCCACTGTCGCTTGCTAATAGGGGGTCATTTGATTGTTGGGTTTCTCCCTGTATGTATTATTGTAGGGTCTACCTTATGATATAAAGTGCCTTGAGGTGACTGTTGTTGTGATTTGGTGCTGTATAAAAAAAAAAATGAATTGAATTGAATTTCTATTTTATAAACCAATGCAAAATTGAAAGATTGCAAAATTGCTGTGGCTGTATGATGATGCTAAGTTGGTTAACAAGCAGATAAGTCTTACTGATGGAGTAAACATAAAGCTAGCTGTCTGTTTTGAAGCCCCTTTAAGCCTAAAGATCTCTTCACTGAGTATGTACTTGTACCAGATTAACCCTTGCTCTGTCCTAACTCCTATTACTCTCTTTTCTTTCTTTTTCTCTTTCTTCTGATAAAGCGGCTTTTTGCATCTGCCATGCCAGGTAATCAAAGATATCAATCAGGCTCTCTGACATTAAAACTACACACATATATATATATATAGGCTATATCTATATATAGTTTTTTTTATACCCATTATAAAGAAGAAACATAATTAATTTCATAATAAAAGGTTAAATCAAAAATGCTATAAAATGAGCTGTAAAGTAGCCCAATGTTTGCAATATACCCATATCAAAATAAATTGAAAACATTTTTATACATAAAGTACATAAGTACATCCTAGTACATTAGTTTATTAGATTTTTTTACATAACTGACCAAGAACATATTTGATTGTGTTTAAAAAATGTCTTCCTATAAAGCTGATATACAATATATGACCTCATATTTCATAGTCATTTCCATGTTGATAAAAAAAACAGAAAAAGTAAGGACGCTTTTATAACACCTGTAAATCCATTCAGTGAGAATCACAGGTACGAGATTAAGAGCCAAGTGTTAATCGGCACAGGGTATGGGGTGAGCTGCTTTATTCAAAGATCTGACATGTGTGATCTTGACTTTGTTATTGAAAGCTGTTCTGTCATCATGTTCAGATCTTATGAGAGCTCAAAGGCCTTCAGAATAAAAGGCTATGGATATTTTTTAGTCTGACCCAGGTTTAAAAGATTTCTGAATGATCTGAAATAAAGCATAAAATTATCTACAATTGACATAATTTTCAGATGAAATCAGCGGCAAAGTCAGCCCAAGAGTAGAGTGTTTGATGCAAAAATAAAAAATAAAAAATCTCCTGAAACCTTCACATTGTGTTACGGAGTCTGCAGGCAACAACTGGAAGAGATGTCAAAGTTCATATATCTGCAATCAGAAAGAGACTGCACAAGTTTGACCTGCGTGTGAAGCATACCAGAAAAAGTCTTTGCTATCCAAAAAGAACATCAGAGCAAAGCTCTGCTAGTCTGAGGCTTTTTCAAGCAATATGCTTTGAATGGACTGTTAAAGATAGAACTGTTTAATCGACAGGAACAGATTTTATGAGGATGAGAAGAAACTCGTGCCAGCTTGTAGCCACTGATTTAAGCATATATTATGCATTCTGTCAAAGACGCTTACTAAAATGTGAAGTTATCTGTGTGAAAGTTGAAGTCGAACCAGAAGTCACTCTTTCAACCACATAACGATCCTGAGCACAATAGAAACACCACCAAGGAATGGCTCAAAGCAAGTAAATTGAGGGTTATGGAATGGCTGATTCGAAGCCCAGATTCAAAGCAGACTGAAACATTGAAGAAAGCAGTGCGTGCATGAAAACTCTCAAACATTTTGCTAGTGAAAGTATTTGCCCTTTTGAACAGCTAAAAGAAGCCATTTATGCTGTCGGCATGACTAATAGCTTGTGAACACAGTTTTTTTTCCCTCAGAAGAACATCTGAAAATCTCTACATGTTGATATTTCTATCAAATAAAATATAGAAAAAGCATGACTATTTTGACTATATTAAAGAGACTTTTTTCTGTTATTTTAAATCAGATTCATGGATATGAACCCAAACAACATTGAGCTCTGCACCACATTTAATAAGTTCCCCAGCAAAACGAGCTGAATAAACAATGAACAGTTGTTAAGCTAGGGGAAAACAAACAAAGTGACAGGCATAGAGATTTCTGACATTAATAAGGTAAGACCTGAACCTTTAACAAAAGCTCCAGCAGACCAGCCACCTGTACAGCTCATACTGCAGAGGGTTATCTCCCCATGCCCTCGTGTTAGATCATAGGCTAATGACAATAATAAGAAGGTTTAAAAGAAAAGAAAAGAAAATGACTGTGTTTTAGGGCAGACTGCAGCCTTGCAGCAATTTTGCTTTTCCATTGAGGACCTGCCTCTAAATAGCCAGAGTGCCCGAGCCTTCAGGAGGCCAGCAGGGGCTCCTGCAGCCTGTCTGACTGACTGATCAACTGCAGTCCTCTTGTTTGAAATTAATAATATGGGGAAACTGATTGACAGTCTCTGGTTAAAAATAGAAGCTCCTTGGTAACACGGATGGAGGGTGTGGGTTTTCCCTGTGGAGTGTTCAGCTTCATGCACAGAGCAACCACAGAGTTGTCTAATGCTCCCTTTGAACACTTCAGGTTATTTGGATTCTGCACTTCATATCTGGATTGACAAAAGAGAATTAAAAGAGGCGAAACAAAATGGGGAGCTCATCAGTTATTCATGAGCTTTTCCCATCCTCCGCCTCCTTCTGCTTCCCATCTTTTGAAGTTGATTCCTCTTTTTTAGTTCTCACTTGGGACTTGTCTGTTTCCCTCTCTCTCCTTCTCCTCCCCCTTCTGTTTTGGATCTTCAGCGATCCCCTCCTCTAAAAACCTCGACCATGTGTAGAGACTGTGCTTCTCTCAATTCAAGCGATTTGTTTACCCCTGTGAGATGTTGGGTTTGTCGTCTCTTGTGACAGCGTCCCCTGGGATTAAGAAACTATAACAGATATTAGTCCTGATGCAAAAAGAGGAGTGATAACAATGAAACCATTCTGATTTTTACTTCCTCTTCCCCTTCTGTTTATTTTTTTTAACTTGTTCTGCAGATCACACGGATCGGCCTGATTGTCCATAAAACCAAGGCGCAGGATTTCCAGGTTTTAGCGGGCTCGGCTGGGTTTTTAATGGCAGCCTATTGTGTGGGTAAGAAATCTAATACAAGGACTGCTGTTCCTCACAGAGATGCACTGGCACCATTTACTTGTTAAAGTGAAAATATAGGAAAAAAGTGGATTTTAGGTTCCTTTTTCCACAAGAACAAGTGTAAAAACACTAATAATAATAATCATTTATAAATATTTGTTTCTGATAAAAGATCATCTCTGCTTTCTGGCAGGATTTGACTACATCTCAGGCCACTTAGACTTACTCTATATGTGTTTTTTTTTCTTTTTAGGACTGTTGCTATATCAGATTATTGGTATGTCGGTAAAAGTATCCATTTCTGAGATTTTGTTACAGCATATGAAATAATATTGTGTTACATAGGATGGTAGCATGTGTTAAGAAAGTGGTAGGAAAGATTTTTAGAAAATGAATTAAAAATGATTGAAGAGATGTGCGAAAAAGAACATTTCTCATCGTTTTATCTGTTTTTAACACATTTCACGTTTTTTTTTAAACCAGAATTATCTTCTCTACGACATCGTGACTCTTCTGTGGATGAAATTTGCCCATTGTGTTTTTCTGGGAAGAAAGTAATTTATATTTGTGAAAGACATACAAACCTGTCTCAGTCAGAGTTTTCTAGGTTTGTATAGGCGTAACATCAAAAACACTGATAGATAGAACTTTATTAATCCCACAAGGGAAATTGTGCATCAATTAGACCACACGCTAATACAACGGGAGACAAATACAAAACAGTTAACCTATCCTTTTTAATAAGAATGAGCAAACACAAACAGACACTGAAAATACACAGAAGCTGCAACAATACAAAATCACTTGTGCATATTTTAGCTAGTACTTCAGTATTTAGCAGTAGCTCTTTTTCATTTTGTCTGTCGCATCCATCTTCCCTTTGACCGTGCATTACTCCAGGGACTTGTCTAACATATTGTGCAGAGAGGCAGGTAGGTACTGGATGCCTTGCAGAGTGAGCGGGAGAGAGGGCTATCAGCAGCATGCTGTACAAGTGTCTTTGAGGTGCACACTTACCCGCTACGGATGAGAGCATGAAGTCTACTACATCATCAGATTAATGACTGATGTGTGGATTCTCAGAGGTCCTTCCACTCATTCCTGCTTTTTAGAAATATGCTGCTCAAATTCAAGACCGATCAAAGGGAGCTCGCCCAGTCTCCCTGATTGTCCTGGAATTACAGTGCCGACGCCATACGTCCTAAACATGCTCATACAATAAATTCCTAAATCACACAGTAATGGCTTAAAATGGGATGTCCTTATTATTTGTCCTTATTTAACACTTGTTATTGATTTCTAATTGATTTATTCTACCTTCCAGCTAGTACAGCTGCACTTTTCTGTCCTCCCTCAGCATACAGCTGCACAGCCACACAGAATTTGAATAGTTTGTGTCGATTACAACACAGGAAGACGTTTAAAACTGTTGTAAATCACCATAAATAAGTGGTCAATAATGATTACGGCAAATCACAAAAATAAGATGAGATGCCATATGTGGAGCAACTTCCAGCTGCTGATAAGCAGGTCTGAGGCACACAAGCTCCTTACTACCACAGACCTGGAAAGAGGACGGACAAACACAAATACACAACCATTCAAGCCCACAGAGAAAAGGAGGCTATCGCACAAAGGAAAGGGAGAGGAATGAGAGGCGAAGCTAGGTCTCTTAGAGCATCTGGATGCAACACATCTGACAGGCAGGGGAGAAAGGCTACATGATTCCTTATACAGTGGCTTGCAAAAGTATTCGGCCCCCTTGAACTTTTCCACATTACAGGCACAAACATGAATCAATTTTATTGGAATTCCACGTGAAAGACCAACACAAAGTGGTGCACATGTGAGAAGTGGAACGAATATCATACATGATTCCAAACATTTTTTACAAATAAATAACTGAAAAGTGGGGTGTGCATAATTATTCAGCCCCCTGAGTCAATACTTTGTAGAACCACCTTTTGCTGCAATTACAGCTGCCAGTCTTTTAGGGTTTGTCTCTACCAGCTTTGCACATCTAGAGACTGAAATCCTTGCCCATTCTTCTTTGCAAAACAGCTCCAGCTCAGTCAGATTAGATGGACAGCGTTTGTGAACAGCAGTTTTCAGATCTTGCCACAGATTCTCGATTGGATTTAGATCTGGACTTTGACTGGGCCAGTCTAACACATGGATATGTTTTGTTTTAAACCATTCCATTGGTGCCCTGGCTTTATGTTTAGGGTCGTTGTCCTGCTGGAAGGTGAACCTCCGCCCCAGTCTCAAGTCTTTTGCAGACTCCAAGAGGTTTTCTTCCAGGATTGCCCTGTATTTGGCTCCATCCATCGTCCCATCAACTCTGACCAGCTTCCCTGTCCCTGCTGAAGAGAAGCACCCCCAGAGCATGATGCTGCCACCACCATATTTGACAGTGGGGATGGTGTGTTTAGAGTGATGTGCAGTGTTAGTTTTCCGCCACACATAGCGTTTTGCATTTTGGCCAAAAAGTTCCATTTTGGTCTCATCTGACCAGAGCACCTTCTTCCACATGTTTGCTGTGTCCCCCACATGGCTTGTGGCAAACTGCAAACGGGACTTCTTATGGTTTTCTGTTAACAATGGCTTTCTTCTTGCCACTCTTCCATAAAGGCCAACTTTGTGCAGTGCACGACTAATAGTTGTCCTATGGACAGATTCCCCCACCTGAGCTGTAGATCTCTGCAGCTCGTCCAGAGTCACCATGGGCCTCTTGGCTGCATTTCTGATCAGCGCTCTCCTTGTTCAGCCTGTGAGTTTAGGTGGACGGCCTTGTCTTGGTAGGTTTACAGTTGTGCCATACTCCTTCCATTTCTGAATGATCGCTTGAACAGTGCTCCGTGGGATGTTCAAGGCTTGGGAAATCTTTTTGTAGCCTAAGCCTCCTTTAAATTTCTCAGTAACTTTATCCCTGACCTGTCTGGTGTGTTCTTTGGACTTCATGGTGTTGTTGCTCCCTATATTCTCTTAGACAACCTCTGAGGCCGTCACAGAGCAGCTGTATTTGTACTGACATTAGATTACACACAGGTGCTCTCTATTTAGTCATTGGCACTCATCAGGCAATGTCTATGGGCAACTGACTGCACTCAGACCAAAGGGGGCTGAATAATTACGCACACCCCACTTTGCAGTTATTTATTTGTAAAAAATGTTTGGAATCATGTATGATTTTTGTTCCACTTCTCACGTGTACACCACTTTGTGTTGGTGTTTCACGTGGAATTCCAATAAAATTGATTCATGTTTGTGGCTGTAATGTGACAAAATGTGGGAAGATTCAAGGGGGCCGAATACTTTTGCAAGCCACTGTATATTTAACAGTTAACACAGCTGCAAATTACAGATAGTTAATATAATCAATAATATTGTATTGTAACACTTTGGCTTAAAGCAGATGGTAGCAATGAACTAAAACACTGAATTCATACAGAAACACAAAACAACTGTGAGAAATGTCGCTTGTCAGTGTTGCTTTTCTAACCGTTCTCACCAAATGATGGATGTAACAGCTGCTTTGTGTGTAGTACGTACACAGTAAAATGCCCACCATTTTATTGTGTGTCCAGATTCTAAGTGTTCCAAATCTACTTTCACAAACATTCGACAATGGGCCCCAGAGGCATTCGCTACCTTCTGCTTAATAGCCCACAGTATGTTTTAGAGCTGTGAAAATTACAGTTGTTTCACTAATAACACAAAATGACAAATTGCCCCTAGAAAACAGTAAAAGGCACAGGCTTGTGTATTTGACTCGTAAGCTGCGTTTCACATGAACCAACCAATCAGGACTCGAGTAACTGTGCCATTGTTAGCAAGAGTAGGAACAAATCAGCTGGAATCTGATTGGATCATCAGAGGCAGAAGGTCTCTGGCTCATCCCTGTTATAGGATTTAAAGATTTCAGATATTTAAAAACTGAAATAATTGAAATTGAAAATGTCCTATTGTTACACTGTCCAGTAGGGGACACGGTGTTTCTATGTAAAGCCACATTGAGATGAGTTTTTATTTTATGCTTCAGCTTTCACGTTAAACTTTATATCTGACTTTCATGACTCTCACCTTTCCCTCCGTGTAAGGCTGCTCAAAGCCAGTTTCTGAAAAATAAACCTGGACAGCACAGCAAGCAAACACAGGAAACTCAAGGAACCATACAATCATGTCTATATTTCTCACAAGTTGTTGAGCCTAAATCCATATTTCTTCAGGATCAAAGAGCCTGAAAGCACAGAAGGGTTATCTGCATCCAACATTCAAGACACCAGCCCTGTGGTATCTTCTTATTTATATCTTAGCTGTGTGCAAAAAAACAACAACGTTACTAGTTACTCTCTTCCCCATCAGTTTTTTGACACAACTATTTAAAAAAAATCAGTTTGGTGTTTTCTCACCCAGTGGAGAGGCACATAAGCGTCACTAAATTGTAAAGCAGCAGCAATATCAAGTAAAGTACCTTCTACCTTTTTCATATGCTGGCCACGTACAGTGTACTATAAGCTCGGATTAGATAACACACCTGGGAATAGGCATCAGTATGATGCTCAAGATGCTCAAGAACCTAATGAGTCATGTTCTCCCACTACCAGCCCCGTCAAACACACTAATACACAGACACACACACACTCCCTCTCTCCAACGGTTCTCTGATCTGTGGTCCTTGACATGTTGTCATATATACAGAATTTGTCTTGTGAGTAAACGTGTGCGTGAAAGTGATGAAGGCAACACAGAACGAGTTATATCAGGAAGTCTCCGCACAATTTATTTTTTTTTGTCCAAATGAATTCTGTCAGTAACCCTAACAAAGAAGCACGTCGGTCTGTTTTAAACTTTAAAGAGACAGGACTGCTCACATCTAAATCCTCCATGCACGGGTTGCATGCAAACATATTATATGCTCTGCTGGCCATAGTTTCTAATTCTGCTGACTTTTAGCTATAGAGATATAAAGTGAAACCATTACATTGTTCAACTGAGTTTGAATCCTCATTAAAAATATTACCTTAGCACAAGTAATAAAAAAAAGGATCCAGCTCCAATTATGAAGATTTAACCTTCTTTTTTAGCTTCAGCAAACACTTTTCCCACCATCTAGCCTTGACTGCTGAACCCTCTCTAGCTTGATAGAGCGCCGCGCTAAAGAATGGAGAGCACTAAGGTGGAAGAGCTTTTTAGATTTACAGGTCAAAAATCATTAAAGGATAATCTGCATGAATAAGAAAAACACTGTTCTTACAATTTAATACAGTATATGTATTTAAACATTAATTGAAATGGTGACTTTATTATAGTAAATTTTAATTAGTGTGAAACGCACATTTCATTGTGGATCGTTTTCACTGTGACTTAGTCTGCATCAGTTTAGCCTTCAGTCCTTCTGTGGAGAAGCTTCCCCTCGCAGGCCTGCTTGCCTGTCTGTCAGCAGCCAACAGCGATACTAGACACACAGTTGTTGCCTGGGTTATCTATGTGGAAAAAAAACAACTAATGAAAACAGAAAAGTCAGACAACCATCTCTAAAGTGATCATTGCCTTGTACTGACATACAATTGGAATGGAAAATCAGGACAGCTATACAATCAGGACAGTGATATATTAAAGTTGATATACTGAATGTTGGGTTTGTTCAATTCCATTTCTTTGAACACTAAATTCTACCCACAGATGCTATATTTAATATTTAAAACCCTCTGAAGGGGAAACAGAAAGAGACACGCGGCAATGTGGTGATGGAGAACACTGGCTCACAACTGATTGGGTGCTAAATATTTATTAGAGCTTTACCTTCACAGTCAGAGCCCAGACTGTCCAGTAGCCATCAGCCATCAGCCGTGAGCAACACGGAGACGAGCGAATTGCTTTATATGCGGACTAAACGCTGCACCAAGTGACTCCACACATAAAACGTGTCAAACCTCTGCCTTAAACATAGTTTAACAACAAGCTGTCAGCATACCATCTCACTCCTACATCAGGTTAGTTTGCAGAAATCTGAAGTGCCTATTGTTGACAACCTTTAAGGATTATGCTTGCAGCTAAAGACATCATTATGGCCTTAGTGTTTTCTGAGGTCTGAACTAGCGCCCCCCCCAAAAAAATGTTGCTTCTAGACTATTAATGAAAAAATGGTTGCAGTGAAAGTATCAAGTAGTCAAAGAGAAAAAGAGGGAAATATCTAAAAAATATCAATTCCGTGTTGGAGATTATTTTTTCTCCCTTCTAATAATCCTGTCACACTTCAGACTTTACTCTGTAACTACTGCAAAAAAAGGTCTGATATGATAAAACTAGTTGGCAGATCTGCTTTTCTTTGATTTTTGTCATAATTGCAAACAGGAAGTTGTATCTGGCAAAAACTATTCTGGTTTCTTCCCTCTTTATAGATGAGGATTTTACAAACTAAGAATATTTAAACTCAAAGGGTTAAAAATATATCTCCTTGCATAACAGTTCCTAAAAAAAGAGATGAATGGAAAAGGGAAGAAAAAAAAATATACATATATATACATTTATGCCTTTTCCAGTGAAACTTGAACTCTCATCGGTCTTTGATTTGTGTCTCTAGGTGCTATCGGTGGAGTGTGTGCGCTGGCTAATGTGCTGGGCCAGGAGCTATGTGAGTTGGAGCGTCTGTGTGTGTCCGGGCGTTGGGAGGAAGCCAGAGTCCTGCAGCAGCGCCTTATCGAGCCCAATGCCGCTGTGAGTACCATCTGCTGCTCATTGCACGCTTTTATCCACCGCAGACATGAACTCCCACAAATGGTGCCAGACTGGAGGTTTAGTCACATTTCTTAGAGGTAAAACTGTTCTGCCTGAAATACTCTTACTGATTGCACTCTGGGCCAAGAAGACAAACCTGATTTTTTTTTCTCTGCTGTATTTATAGATAATCTGATGTTAAACTCAACACAAATGTTACTTCCTCTATGAACTATTCATGCAAAGTCCAGTGCACTCAGAAAAAAGCCAGCTTCCTTCTCAGACACAAATGATTCTTTTGTTTTTTGTTTTTTTTTTATAAACAACAGACACTGACGGCATAAGCTGCTTAAAGTTAACCTTAGCCTTACCTTTGGTTCGTCTTACGCCTGTTAGCACACAGGGCAGCTTATGATCGCCAACAAATACGGTCATTCAAAGCCAGCTGATGCCAACAATGTTCAGATCGTCAGTGAACATCCACCTCAAATGATCTTTTGGTTGGCCTTTCTTATGTCTACCCATTCATGGAGTCCAGGTCATGGTGGTCTTTGCAAATTGTTCAGGAGATGCAGTGGCTTGCAAAAGTATTCGGCCCCCTTGAACTTTCCCACATTTTGTCACATTACAGCCACAAATATGAATCAATTTTATTGAATTCCACATGAAAGACCAACACAAAGTGGTGTAAACGTGAGAAGTGGAACGAAAATCATACATGATTCCAAACATTTTTTACAAATAAATAACTGAAAAGTGGGGTGTGCGTAATTATTCAGCCCCCTGAGTCAATACTTTGTAGAACCACCTTTTGCTGCAATTACAGCTGCCAGTCTTTTAGGGTTTGTCTCTACCAGCTTTGCACATCTAGAGACTGAAATCCTTGCCCATTCTTCTTTGCAAAACAGCTCCAGCTCAGTCAGATTAGA
Source organism: Perissodus microlepis (assembly GCF_051167445.1). Taxonomy (NCBI): domain Eukaryota; kingdom Metazoa; phylum Chordata; class Actinopteri; order Cichliformes; family Cichlidae; genus Perissodus; species Perissodus microlepis. Next base: position 36,877,853 of record NC_140466.1, read on the forward strand.
TGGACAGCGTTTGTGAACAGCAGTTTTCAGATCTTGCCACAGATTCTCGATTGGATTTAGATCTGGACTTTGACTGGGCCAGTCTAACACATGGATATGTTTTGTTTTAAACCATTCCATTGTTGCCCTGGCTTTATGTTTAGGGTCGTTGTCCTGCTGGAAGGGGAACCTCCGCCCCAGTTTCAAGTCTTTTGCAGACTCCAAGAGGTTTTCTTCCAAGATTGCCCTGTATTTGGCTCCATCCATCTTCCCCCACATGGCTTGTGGCAAACTGCAAACGGGACTTCTTATGGTTTTCTGTTAACAATGGCTTTCTTCTTGCCACTCTTCCATAAAGGCCAACGTTGTGCAGTGCACGACTAATAGTTGTCCTATGGACAGATTCCCCCACCTGAGCTGTAGATCTCTGCAGCTCGTCCAGAGTCACCATGGGCCTCTTGGCTGCATTTCTGATCAGCGCTCTCCTTGTTCGGCCTGTGAGTTTAGGTGGACGGCCTTGTCTTGGTAGGTTTACAGTTGTGCCATACTCCTTCCATTTCTGAATGATCGCTTGAACAGTGCTCTGTGGGATGTTCAAGGCTTGGGAAATCTTTTTGTAGCCCAAGCCTGATTTAAATTTCTCAATAACTTTAGCCCTGACCTGTCTGGTGTGTTCTTTGGACTTCATGGTGTTGTTGCTCCCAATATTCTCTTAGACAACCTCTGAGGCTGTCACAGAGCAGCTGTATTTGTACTGACATTAGATTACACACAGGTGCACTCTATTTAGTCATTAGCACTCATCAGGCAATGTCTATGGGCAACTGACTGCACTCAGACCAAAGGGGGCTGAATAATTACGCACACCCCACTTTGCAGTTATTTATTTGTAAAAAATGTTTGGAATCATGTATGATTTTTGTTCCACTTCTCACGTGTACACCACTTTGTATTGGTGTTTCACGTGGAATTCCAATAAAATTGATTCATGTTTGTGGCTGTAATGTGACAAAATGTGGGAAGATTCAAGGGGGGCGAATACTTTTGCAAGCCACTGTAGGTGAAGGATGTGTCCTCCTAATTGAAATCACTAAGTAATGGTGTCAGTGTAGTAACTCAGTCCGAGTAAGAGATCTTAAAAATCCTTTGCAGGCTGTGTTGTTGCAGTTTGTTGAGGTTTTGGGAAATGTTTTCCATTGCTCTCTCCATATTTTTGTAGCTGAGTTTAGAGAGGCAGATGCACAGATCAGTTCCAGTCATTATAGTATACTTAAGGCTTTGTCCACCTAGCTGATGACAGTCCAGTCAACCATACTATCAGCAGTGAATAGATTCCAGAGTACTAGAACTTGTTCACCTCTTCTACCTGCCTTTGGTTGATATGAATGAGAATCTGTATATGCACTACCCAGTCTGTAGTCCTCTGATCTGGTTGAGGTTTACAACATGTTTAGCTTCTCTACAAAGCAATCCAACAGTTGACTCACCTACTTATAACAAAATCAGTAGTGAAGAGGAATAGAAAAGGTGAGAAACACAACCCTGTGGTATTCCAGTTTCAATCTTGTGGAAATCTGTTGTGGCATTTTCCGTGCAGATGCAGCAGCAAGAGCAATGGTAAAGAGAGCCTTGTGCTCTTGTAATTCAAGGTTTTGTTTGATGATCATTCGCAGGGTAAAGATCTGTTTAGTGCATTAACTGCTTCTGCAAAAGCCAGCTTGTACCTCTTGTAATCGCTGTTATAACTGGACATGATGGAATAAAAAAATGATGAGGATTTTTCCAGGGACACAAATGGTACAGCTAACTTAACTAGCTGGCTAACCTTAGCTTGCTACTCTTCTTGCCAGAAAAATGATATCTGAACAGAAACACTGGCTGGCTTACATAAGCCATGAAAGTATTTCAGTCAGTAAAGTAGCAAATGATTTTGTGCAAGAATAAGTGATGTAATTGCCACAAAACACAGGAATTATTAACCATCGTGTTCTGTAATAACCTGCTAGCCGTGACTCCAGGCAGGTACACTTAGCTTTAACTTGGCTTTGCGCCATGTATATTTATATACATATATATCTTTGTAGCATCAGGTTAAATGTCAGTTTTGCACTGTATGTCACTCTGATTTGTTCTGAATTGAAGGCAGGTGCTGTTGAGCATGTCTCAGGCTCTGTAAGTGTGCATTAAGGTAAATGTGGTGGTAAATGTCACTGCTCTACAGTCTAAATCATAAAACTCCATCTTCACTACAGTATGAAGTGGCATGTGGTACAGGTGGATTTCAGCTGTCAAATATAAATCACAAATAGGGAAAATGTCTAAGTTTAAAGCTTTGCAAAGCACAACATCATCCATATGGGATATACAGTCAGGTCCATAAATATTGGGACATCGACACAATTCTAACATTTTTGGCTATATACACCACCACAATGGATTCCAAATGAAAAGAACGACATGTGCTTTAACTGCAGACTGTCAGCTTTTATTTGAGGGTATTTACATCAATCAGGTGAACGGTGTAGGAGTTACAACAGTTTGCATATGTGCCTCCCACTTCTTAAGGGACCAAAAGTAATGGGACAGAATAAGAACCATAAATCAAACTTTCATTTTTTAATACTTAGTTGCAAATCCTTTGCAGTCAATCACAGCCTGAAGTGTGGAACACATAGACATCACCAAATGCTGGGTTTCATCCCTGGTGATACTCTGCCAGAACTCTACTGCAACCGTCTTCAGTTCCTTCTTATTCTTGGGGCATTTTCCCTTCAGTTTTGTCTTCAGCAAGTGAAATGCTTGCTCAATCGGATTCAGGTCAGGTGATTGACTTGGCCATTGCAAAACAGTCCACTTCTTTCCCTTCAAAAACTTTTTGGTTGCTTTTGCAGTATGCTTTGGGTAGTTGTCCATCTGCACTGTGAAGCGCCGTCCAATGAGTTTTGAAGCATTTGGCTGAATATGAGCAGATAATATTGCCCGAAACACTTCAGAATTCGTCGTGCTGCTTTTGTCAGCAGTCACATCATCAATAAATATAAGAGGACCAGTTCCACTGGCAGCCATACATGCCCACGCCATGACACTTCCAGCACTATGCTTCACTGATGAGGTGATATGCTTAGGATCATGAGCACTTCCTTTCCTTCTCCATACTCTTCTCTTCCCATCACTCTGGTACGTTGATCTTGGTCTCGTCTGTCCATAGGATGTTGTTCCAGAACTGTGAAGGCTTTTTAGATGTCGTTTGGCAAACTCTAATCTGGAATTCCTGTTTTTGGGGCTCACCAAAGGTTTACATCTTGTGGTGAACCCTCTGTATTCACACTGGTGGAGTCTTCTCTTGATTGTTGACTTTGACACACATACACCAACCTCCTGGAGAGTGTTCTTGATCTGGCCAACTGTTGTGAAGGGTGTTTTCTTCACCAGGGAAAGGATTCTTCGGTCATCCACCACAGTTGTTTTCCGTGGTCTTCCGGGTCTTTTGGTGTTGCTGAGCTCACCGGTGCGTTCCTTCTTTTTGAAAATGTTCCAAACAGTTGTTTTGGCCACGCCTAATGTTTTTGTTATCTCTCTGATGGGTTTGTTTTGTTTTCTCAGCCTAATGATGGCTTGCTTCACTGATAGTGACAGCTCTTTGGATCTCATCATAGCAGTTGACAGCAACAGGTTCCAAATGCAAACAGCACACTTAAAATTAACTCTGGACCTTTTTTCTGCTCATTGTAATTGGGGAATAACACACACCTGGCCATGGAACAGCTGAGAAGCCAATTGTCCCATTACTTTTGGTCCCTTAAGAAGTGGGAGGCGCATTTGCAAACTGTTGTAATTGTCACTGTCCACCGTTCACCTGATTTGGATGTAAATACCCTCAAATAAAAGCTGACAGTCTACAGTTAAAGCAAATCTCGTTCGTTTCATTTGGAATCCATTGTGGTGGTGTATAGAGCCAAAAATGTTAGAATTGTGTCAATGTCCCAATATTTAGGGACCTGACTGTATATGAAGACTGATTAAAGCTCTGTGTTGCTAGGTGACTAGGAAGCTGGGAGTTCCCGCTCTGAAGCAGGCGATGGAGTGGTTTGGTTTCCATGGTGGCTCCTGTCGATCACCTCTTCAGCCGCTCACAGAGGCCGAGAGTCAGCAACTGAGGCGAGACTTCTCCTCCAATGGGTGGCTGTAAAGTGACCTAGGCGGAGCGAGAGTGCATGTGTGAGCGAGGTCACTATGTGTGGACCTATTAGCTGTTGGTGTAATTATATCATGAAGGGAAAACACAGCTGCCCATGAAAATAAATAAATAAATAAATAAATATTCAGTTCTGTCTACTGTTGATATTTATTGAGCCAAATCCAAAAACCTGCAAAAAAACTCCCCCAAAACATTAAAATAAATGTGTAAATAAATGAATCCAACTTCAAAGTTCTATTTGGTTTTTGTTCTTCTTTTTCTTTGACCTGGACTGACAGAAATTTTCTTGGCCAATTCCAATTTTTCTCCAAGTGCTCTGCGACCAGTACTGCGACTGATTAACTGAAAACGAGTTGCTGTACACCCGCGTGTCCCTGACATATTTTAACTTTCCACGTAATAGCAGGTGCAGAATATATTGTATAACAAAACAATTTTTCAATTATTTCGACTATTTTGGGCCATTACTAATACTGAGGCTGCTAGCTTCTGGCTGATACTGAGCTTTGTTAGCTTCTCTAAAATGTTCAACTGGCTGAGGTTGATTTAAGTGTCTACTTAGGTTTGTTGTAACAAACATTGTCATGGTGGTCCCCCCGTGGTTTACTTTGCCAGACTTTGTGTACATATATATGTACACAATGTTATATATTCTTTAAATCTACACCATAAAACATGTAGCAGCTGACATTACAGGTAATGGATCAAGCCAGCAGAAGCCAATCAGACTCAGGAAGAAAAGTGCCTCTGGCAGTGCAAGCCACCACTTTAGGTGTTTATACATTAAAACACTACAAGTATGACAATGTACACAAACCAGAATAAGAAGCCAGTGACAGGCAATTAGCTGCTGATCTTTCCTGTTGTTTTTATCATGTGATGAGTTATTTATTTTCATATTTTGTTCCACTAAAGCAAGAGGACAAGTGGACGTAATAAGAGATTCCAAACTAGGGACACTTTTTATCAAGTGCTTCTTAACCTCAGCCTTACACAGGGAAAAACAATACCCTCATATTTTAGCCTGTAACTGTTATTTTTCTTCTTTCAAGGAGGTTTTGTGATTACTCTGTCTGATTTGTTTTTTGTCCATTTGTTAGAGTTGTTGCACAAAAAATATTTCCATGAAAATCCTGCCAGGGGTCGCTCGATGCAACTTAAGGATCCAGTTTTGAATTCAGGAATTCCGTTAAACTCCCTTCAAATCTTTACGTATTAAATTGAAATAGGAAATATGTCAGCCATTGTATTAATGTTCCCAAGATACCAATAACTAACCTGGATTGGTTCATAGCGAGGAGTGACTTTTCAGCCTAGTGTAAAAAGTAGATTTGTGTATAACTGGCGTGTAATGCATTTGGCAGATCATGACCTGTTTGACTTAAGCTTTGAAATGTGGGACTTGGACCTGGAACTCTTTAGTCAGGACTCATGTGTAACTTAGGAAACAATTACTTTGTCTAATCGTTAGTGGATGTGTAAAAATACAGAATTTGTAGTCTCACAGCAGTAGACAGTAAATGGAAATCACCCGACAGTGGAGTAAATATGAGTTATTTAATCACAGTATTGTCTGTTTTGTCATTAGAAATACGGTGGTCTCACAGGGCATGCATTTTATACTTTGGACATTTGCACCTACTGCAATGGCAGAAAGTCATTTGTATGCATCAGCCTCATTAGTTTAAGATGCCCTGTAACCTAAAGGTAATTGTCATGTAATTACAGCACAGCTTTGGCATGCTTTGACCTCAGGAGATGTCTTATTATTCAGAATACCTCAGTAGAGCTATTGTATGGAAACTAAAAGTACAGCCAGGCCACTTGTAACCTCAGGCTGAATAACACTGAAGCCTCCCAAGGTCTTTGAAAAATAAAAAATTTGGAACAGAAAAACTATCACATCATTTTACTCTTATTTAAATCAGTCATGTATGTTCAGTGTGTGTGTGTGTGTGTTGGTGTATAAAATATCTCACTGGGGAATGATGCCCATACTGTTTTTTCACTCATTTTCTGTGCTGATATTTATCTAATATTAGAAAAAACAAACAGGCGTTCTAGAGCAAATGTGCCCCGTGCCCTTCTTTGGCCAGACAGCCCTGAATGATGTGTTCATGCATGTCTGAGATTAGGTCTGGCCACCAAAAAGCCAAAGAAAAGTTCCTCATCTCAAATATAGATTTGATAAATGTTTTCAGAAAGACCTGAGATCAGCTAGAGTTCAGTGGGAGGCAGAGCTGCAGGTCATGGTCACAGTTTGCTGCAGAATACCAGAGCGCTCTTTGATGTGAAAAAGTTAAAACCATAATTACTGTAATTAAAGCCAAGTGTAGCAGGTAGCCATGGCAATGAGAGCCTTTGGCTTTTTCACATAGCACTTTTTTGCTTTTATCTTACCATGAGTCCAATTAGCACCTTTCTTAGCAGGAGATATTTTCAGAAATACTTACAGGATCATAAAAAAAGGAGGATATGTTGTGTTTTCTTCTGTTCCTGTGCGACAAGGACACAGTACAGATGGAAAGCTCTGAGCATAAACAGTTTTGATTAAATCACCTGCCACTCAGTTTTAAGGACATCTGTCTTACAAGCACAGTTGTAGTTTATAAGTAATGTTTAACCCTTGGTCTGAAAATTTTCACTGTTTGAGAAACTTTGAAATTGTTTTTTTTTGAAAATACACTGCTTCACCATGACAGACCTTTGTTACTGTGATTATTTGGCTTTGTCAAATATTGGAAGCATTCAGAGCTATTGAAGACACCGAGTCCTTTATTTGGGAGAATGTCTCTGCATAATGACATGTGACATTTTTTTGTGTAATAAGAGAATGTTCAGTGACTACGTGTGCCTTGTCTGTAAGACTGCAGAAAGTAATTTCCTTTAGAGTACATGGCCTTATAACAAATTCTTTCTTTGTGGCAGGAGTGAAAGATAAAAATCCAGATTTTGTGAATAAAAGTGCACTTTAGTGTCACCTTGGTTTTCAGGGGCCTGCTTTCTTTGCTGCAATACACGCTTTTTTGTGTCAATTTTACATTCAATTATAAGACCTTTAGTCACTTTTAAACAAAGTATTCAAGGACTTGTGTAAAAAGTGAGTTACTGAGCACCGCGTCTCTGAAAAGTCACTGTGATTTGAAGCTGTGAGGGATAGTTGGCCTCTGCCTAAACTTTTCCTCACCTGCTTGTTTGATCCGGAGGATGAAGGGGAAATATAATATAAGCCAGTGCAACTACATACTTTTGGAGGCAAAGCTTCTGCAATCTGATACCCAGACATGCATCCCCACCCTTGATATTGCTCTGCTAGGTACCAAGATAAGTGCAGTTTTATATGAGGTCACATTTCCTTGAAAAACAAGTTTATAAGTTTATATCTTCTGTCTCCAGTACATGGACCATGTACCGAAGACAGAAGAGGAGTTTGATATATAATACAAAGAACCCCAAGTTTCTCCCGATGACAAGCCAGCACCTTGCCATACATATGAGGGTGTATGAGTTTTTGTGAGTCAGTGGGTGAATAACAAACACACTATAAAACTCTTTAAGAACTGCCAAAGTTTAAAGAAATGATTTCCTCTGTAAGTGCACATCATTTCCCCTTCACCAGAGACAGCGCTGCAATCAAAGCCCAGCATTATCACAGTAACAGGAAATAAGTTATCCTTTTAAAAGTGTCATGATGATAACGATAACTGATATTTTGAAATGAATAAAGATGAAGCAAAGCTACAGCATCAGTAGCGATAATATTATGCAACTGTTCTTTTTTGTGTGCTTCTTTTTGCAGCCATGGTTACCTCCAGGTGCTTGTATTTTTTTACTCTAATTACCCAAAACCAAGACACACACACAATTATGAATTTGACTGATACTGTCATTGCTTTTATTTTTCTCTCATTTTCTTTTTGCGAAGTAAAAATCAGATGTTATATCACTTGAATACTAATTAATTAGCACTCATATCCAGAAACTGTGCTTAAATGATTAATAACCATAATAGATGGTGTTAGAGAAAATAACATGGGAATACACTGTTAGTGCAAGTTTTACAAATGTGCTGTCAACATGTTGCGCTGTGCCAATTACTAAGTGTTTCCTTATTAGTTTATCGCAGCTTTTAAGCTGAACTCTGCTGCCCAGTGCTGCAGTCAAAGTTGATGAGAGCACAGCGAAGCCTGAACCGCGCTCCACAGAAACAACAGTGTGAGCTAAAAGAGACAAAAACGTCAGCAGAGCTACAGAGTTGATAATAATCTTTTGTTTTTGCTACTATGAGTGACCTCTTTTCATCCAGCTAATGGAACCAGCCTGAAACACAAAAATCGCAGTAATAATAATAATAATAATAATACAGTAGTTAGTGGGGCTTTTACATGGTAAGTTAATAGTGGCCTTCTATAAAATAAGGTCTATTCAAAACACAAGTCAACAGTTTTTTTGGGTGTGTTTTTTTAAGTTCATGAAAGCGATTTAAGGCTCTGATCCAGCAGAGTTTGAAAAACATTCAACTAATGAGTTCATATTAATAAATCTGCTCAAGGATTTCTGATAATATGAGGTTTCTTCTTTTTATTTCATCTGTGTTTAACCTCTTTCCAAGGGCGGTCTTGTTACTGAAGATTTTTGCCAAAGAACTAAATAACGGAAAATCTTCAATAGGATCCTTAAATACTTATTCTTGTATGTCTCTTGTCGCTGTGGTACCTTTCAGTCCTTTCAGACACCAGAGGAAAAGTGTCCTAATGTTTGATCAGCTGTGTTCTTAACTGTTGACCCCTGAGGTCTGAAGCCTCGGTATAATTTAAGCATGCACGCTAAGTGTCATCATAACATTTTGAAGTGTTGTCTTCACTTATTTCAAAAACCTTTTGGTAATTGGTTTCCTTTATCATTCTGTGAGGTGCAGTGGCTCTAAGTGACCACATGGAGGCGACACGCCCCACCGCTGCTTCTGCACTGTCAAGGGCATCCCTTTGATATGGTTCGGGTAATTTCTGTGCTCCCGGTGGGCAAACAGTAGGAGGGGGGACTGGCCTCTATCTCACTCCTGCTCCTGGGGTGAGCAAGTGGCGAGTCAGCAAAAGAGGCACAGCATCACCCGGAGGAGCGTGACGATGACACGGCGAGGTCATCGCAACGAAATCTCCCAACAAATACGCTCTCTCTCCCCCCGCTGCCTTCTCTGCACATCATCATCCCTCCACACCTGACGATCTGTCATCTGTCTCCCCCTCCTTTCCCCTCTCCACCCTGCCCTCACTTTTCTTTCTCTTCCCTCTCTCCTCTCTGCATCCCAGCCCCCCCAGACAGTGTGGTGACCTCTCTGCATAGTGTTGCATGTACAGCCCAATCCCTCTCTCCTTCTGTGCTCCTTTCCTTCTCCATTATCCCCCATCCTGGTCGTGCCACAGATTAAAACCAAACTTAAAAGATTCCCTGATCCCTCCCATCCCCTTTTTTTTTTCCTTTCCCATCTTTCTCTCCTCCCCCATCCTCTCTTCTTCCTTCCCCTGTGATTAGCTACTGCCTGACTCACGCAGCTCTCCCTCCTTCTCGAGAGCGTAGCACAGTTAAGATGGCTAAATATGAAATATCTTTTGCTCTTAATTTTGGCCTTCCACACCGTTGTGTGAGCTTCGTTGTGTAAGAGGAAAAACTCAGTTACAGCCTACCGCCATGGTTAATTACAGTGGTTTGCAAAAGTATTTGGCCCCCTTGAACTTTTCCACATTTTGTCACATTACAGCCACAAACATGAATCAATTTTATTGGAATTCCACGTGAAAGACCAACACAAAGTGGTGTAAACGTGAGAAGTGGAACGAAAATCAAACATGATTCCAAACATTTTTTACAAATAAATAACTGCAAAGTGGGGTGTGCATAATTATTCAGCCCCCTTTGGTCTGAGTGCAGTCAGTTGCCCATAGACATTGCCTGATGAGTGCTAATGACTAAATAGAGAGCACCTGTGTGTAATCTAATGTCAGTACAAATACAGCTGCTCTGTGACGGCCTCAGAGGTTGTCTAAGAGAATATTGGGAGCAACAACACCATGAAGTCCAAAGAACACACCAGACAGGTCAGGGATAATAGGGCTGGGTATCGTCACTGATTTCTAGAATCGATTCGATTCTGATTCACAAGGTCCCGAATCGATTTGATCCACGATTTGATTCAATTCGATTGGATTCAATTTGAATCTGGGAAATTTTGCCTCAGACAGTCAGAAATATTATAATTCAGATAATTTACATATTTTTATATCTATAAAAAGAAAGCTGACACTTGCGAGACTTTATCAAAGGTGTGAGCATCACAGCAGATGCCTTTGTGTCAAAGTAGCTGAAGATAAAACACAGAAAAACATGAAGGTGATTTTCCTGGCCTGGGATTTTATAAAAATATTCCACAGTACATCAAAAACGAAAGAAAACCATTAATCAACTTATGAACATTACCTCTGAAGTTACAGCGGTTTTATTAGAGACACAGCTGAGCGTTTTGCATTTAGCATAATTTTAAAAAGTTTAAATTTGTTCAGTATTGAACCGCAGAAATGAGGCTTTGTTTTCGGAAGTAAAAGGAAAAAAAAAAACATCGGCCGACAGCGCTGTAAACAACGGTAGACTTTTGCGTAACAAGCTAGTACAGAGAGAGAGAGAGCTGTGCATGACGTGTGATTTCATCGTGTTGGAAGCAAAACAGCAAAAGTCAGAGGGAGTCCATGACGATGTTTATGTGAAGCTTAGTTTGGATCTTCTTTTGCTGCTGGTTCAGTCAATATTGTTTGGAGAGAGATCAAACTAACAGCTTAAGAATCAGCGCAAAAAGGACGTAAACACAAAGCGCGAACCCACCGAAACATCAGAATCAGCGAGCTGCCGGCTTTCAGCCCCGACCGTGTCCGTGCCGTCGGGTGAGAAAGGCGACATCTCACTGATTCTGATCCGTCGGCGGGTCTGCGCTTTGTGTTTACGTCTTTGTGCAGAATCCGTGTTCCTGCTCTCATTTACTGTTTTAGCTGTTTGGTGGTTGTTGAAATTTTGTGAGGTTTAACCTGAGATTCTGGCATTTTGGGCAAAATAAATTTATATTAAAAAATCGATTCAGGATTTTAATGAATCGATATCACGTTATACAAGCCAGAATCGATTTTAATCGATAAATCGATTATCAAAACCCACCCCTAAGGGATAAGGTTATTGAGAAATTTAAAGCAGGTTTAGGCTACAGAAAACCTCTTGGAGTCTGCAAAAGACTTGAGACTGGGGCGGAGGTTCACCTTCCAGCAGGACAACGACCCTAAACATAAAGCCAGGGTAACAATGGAATGGTTTAAAACAAAACATATCCATGTGTTAGACTGGCCCAGTCAAAGTCCAGATCTAAATCCAATCGAGAATCTGTGGCAAGACCTGAAAACTGCTGTTCACAAACGCTGTCCATCTAATCTGACTGAGCTGGAGCTGTTTTGCAAAGAAGAATGGGCGAGAATTTCAGTCTCTAGATGTGCAAAGCCGGTAGAGACAAACCCTAAAAGACTGGCAGCTGTAATTGCAGCAAAAGGTGGTTCTACAAGGTATTGACTCAGGGGGCTGAATAATTACACACAGCCCACTTTGCTGTTATTTATTTATAAAACATGTTTGGAATCATGTATGATTTTCGTTCCACTTCTCACGTGTGCACCACTTTGTGTTGGTCTTTCATGTGGAATTCCAATAAAATTGATTCATGTTTGTGCCTGTAATGTGACAAAATGTGGAAAAGTTCAAGGGGGCCGAATACTTTTGCAAGCCACTGTATATCAGCGCACAATATATAGGCAAAGAAGCTCAACGTGTATTTGTCTGGTTAACAAGTAGCGTTTATGTAGTCACAGTTTTTCTGCCCCATGAAATTTCCGATCTTACTATTTTTCGTACTCTCTGGATAACCACAGAGCTTCATTCATGTACAGAGGCTTTTAAAAAACACCAGTGAGCCCGTTTCTTCACTGTAGTAGTTGATTTTCATTCATGCAGCATTCTGCAACTGTAATATTCTTGAAAGGGCCCAGTGCTGATTGATCCTGCCACTAAATCCCATCCCCAACGATTGCACTATTTGATCCTGTTTGAATCATTTTTGTCAGCTCATCGAGGAATATAAAGAACTTTTGTATTTTATCTTCATTTTAAAGAGTCTCACAGAGCAGGTAGCATTAAAAGAATAATGAATTTTTACTTTTGAAGAGAGCTTTTTGACAAATAAAGAACGGCTGTTTAAACCAGCAGAGACTCTGCAGGGTGGCATTACAGTGTGCCTCGCTTCTAACCAGAATAAAAATAAAAAGCTGGTCTGTCGTGAACTTTGCAGGAATTATCAATTAAATGTGTGAGACATTAATTGCTACATGCAATGTTCTATAATTTGTGTCTAAATTGGACAAAAGTAAACGTGGCTCTTCTTGTGTTAGTTAAGATCAAGAAGTGACTTTGTATTAATTGTAGTCTACCTTACTAATTATAAGGTGTCTGACATCAATGTGAGAGTTTTAGATCAAACCAAAGTTACAAATGGGGCCCCTAGAGCTCGTTTAAGGTTTTTTTTATGCTCAGTATCTTTTAGAATTGGAACATGAAGCACACAGTCAGGAATTATCTAAAGTTGAAGTATAAATCTCTGAACATTTTTATAATGAGGTCCCAGCTCACCACTCTTTGACTCCCTGTTTCTGAGCCACATCACTACTACACAAAAAAAGGACGAAAGGAAGGGCAGCATGAGGGGGAAGATGAGAGAAAGAGACAGAGAAGTGGGGGGGAATTTGTGAACCAGATGGATGGAGCTCAAAGATTACGAGCATGTGAAGGTCCAGACAAAAGGTACAGAGTGGAACAAATGGAAAGGTAATGGTTGACATGCCTGGTAATAAGTAGAAATAGTATTTAAAGTCACAAAGATTTAAAAACAAAAAAATAAGTTTGATTAGTCTGACAAAGATATACATAGCTGGTTTCACAGTGAGATTTCAGTCCTAATTGGGATTGGCAGCTGGAGGTTGGTACAATAAGGGAGCTTCAGAGAGTGACAAAGGTAGCGACAACCTGATTAATAACTAGTTAAACTGGGCGTTGTAGATCTAAAATTAAGCATAATTGAGCAGCTGCATGACCTATTTCTTTGCCTCAAATGGAGACCGTCCTCAGCAGAGGAACAAAAAAGCAGCACTGATTGCTCGAAAGCTTTGAACAGCCAGCATTTTTGTGGCAAGATTATGAATTAACCTCATTAAAAAGCAAAACTGGAACTTTTTTTTGATGTGCTATAAAAAATAAAATAAAAGTTAAAACTTCTGCTTACCTGTAAACTTAACTAATGAAGTTTTATTTTATGGACAATGTTGTACAGCTTTGATTCACACATACATTCATGCATACATTTTGGAACAAAATGTGATGAACACTATTATCTGTACAGTGGGCTTTAGAAGCCTGCTCTCCAGCAGGCTTTGTAAACATGGTGGAAGTAACTGTTTGGCAAGTACAGGGGCAATATTCCTTCAGGAGTTAGTACAGACCATAAACTCTATATAAAAGTAAGACTGTCCTTAGTTTCTAGGCTATCGTACTACCATTTGGTTTTGGGGGTTTTCTGGATTACCGGGCACGAGCTATCGGCTAACGCTTGCCTGGCTTGCTAGCTTCATTACCAACTAACATCCGTAATTCACTGCTATATAAAATGGGATGCTAACATTTCCAGTGAAAATCAGGCTTCAAAGAAAATGTACTCACTGGAACAGTCTCTTTAAGCCCCCCAGTCACAAAAGCATAGAGATGGTTTGCAACCATGTTGTAACCACCAGTCACTATGTCAAAATGAATATTCCCCAACCAGCTGGCGAGGTTGGTTGTTGGAGGTTGCTGGCAGAGACTGTGGAATAAATTGCTAATGACCCATTCACTCAGGCTTAAAGACTGGTGCAACCATCGGTCGCTGACAGTCGGTCCTGGCTTTAGTCACTATCAGGATTCTGTGAGCAGTAGTTTGCATGGAACCTGTTGATTTGTTTGCAAACAAACTACTCTCTAAGCAATAGTGTGAAAAACTGTGAAAAGGGTACCACAGTAGAACACATCTGCCTTCGAAGTAAAAGTGATGCCTTTTGAAGCATGTTGGTTTCACAGGTAATGGTACAACTTCGACTTAGATGAACATTCTCTGTTTCCTGTTTCTGTCGCACTTTTTCAAGTTTCACAAACCCCTGGGTGGTTGGTCAGTGTTTCAAGACAAGTTGGTGTCTTTCATGCAGATTACTAGAGACTGCAGCAATCTGCTCATAACCAAAGCAATCACAAGGAGGTTTCTGGTGCAGCCAGCAATATCCATCAATCACATGCCAGCCAGTCAGTGAATACACATTTTTCCAAACTCATTTGAACTTGCCAGGAGATTGTCAGCAGGTCTGTAATGATGTGTAACTGGGTTCTTAGTCCAATCAAAAAGGGAAAAGGATAAATCAGCACCTTCTTGTCTATGTGACCATGTCCTTAACATTGCTTTAAGCTTTGAAACAGTATAAACCAGTAGGTTAATTGATTTAAGTGAGCACTGACCAACTCACAATTCTGTTTGTCCCCAGCTAAGAGGATGCCACTTGGTAGAGATGGAAAACAAGCAAGTGGACAGTATATTTGCTGGGCTGACATTTACCAGGTAGTCTTAAATCCAACTTTTTAAATATACATAAATGAATAATCAATTTATATTATGTAAAAAAAAAGATTGTTTGATCATAAGAGCTCTGGCCCTCCCTATTATTGAATTTGATACATATTGTAGGCTACAGGAGCTATATGAACAGCTGGTTCATATTAGCAATTAACATTGTGTTGCAATTGTTTGATTAGAAAGCAACTTCTTTATGTGAATATGCAACCTGATCATTACCAGAATTAATGTGCATTGATGTGATTTCAGCCTGACTCGGTAACTTTTACTAGGCAACAGTGGTGATAACAACATGATCCTAGTTTTTTCTTAAAGTATGCTTTTACTGTTGGTTTGAATGAGGAACCTCTAGCAGCAGAAATCTTATTCTGCACAGTTCGTTTTTAAGTGCGGAGTCAAAAATGACTTCACCAGGACTTCTACTATTGAACCATGTTTTTATATTGATTTATGCTGCTTTAAGACTTAACCTACTTCAGTGATTATATTCATGTGAAATGCATATTTCAGCATTTGTGGAGTTTAAAACAAGCTTTAAGTTAACCATTGGCGGCTAAAAATAGCATGTAATCTGTAGAAAGTAGATTGGAGTGGGACCAGTGGCATACAGGATAGCATCATGAGCGTAAAAACAGAAATTCCAGAAATCAGAATTCAAAGCAGCAATAGTGTGTGTTGGAATTTTAATTCATTGGAACAGCACTCACCTTCTGGAGAGGATAGGCTCTGCTGTCTCTCCCTATCAATCTCCACCTACACTGTGCATTTAGTCTGAATGCCCAAGTTCAAGCACCTTCTTCAGGACTGAAAAAAACAAAACAAAAAGGCTATTTACTGCTAGAACCTACTAGAGATGGATTACATCTATCTGACCATCAGTGTATGGATTTTTTTCCTTGATGGATGTTGAATATGTATATCATGTCTTCATGTCCCTTGGTACTCCCACCCCCTACATCCTCTCCTCTCCTCTGGTGTTTTAGCTAAGCCCAAGTGTTATTCCTCCTCTCCAGCATTTACACATGCAACTCCATCCCTCTCACCCTACTGCAATCTGCTCCACTCCGGTTTTTCTTGTTTCTTGTGCCTGAAGCACCTGCAGGGAGAAGGCGGCGGCATGTTGAATGTGAAAATATCACCATAAAATTAATGTGTCCTGGTCTTAAAATCAAGACGTGCTGTGATGACTAGCCTGAGGGGGAACTGTAATAAAGACTTGATTTCATCATGTAGGGAATGAAATGAATGTGAGGCTCAGACTCTTTGAATTTGGGGGAATTTTAATGTACAGTACTTGTAGAATACTTCTGCACAAAAGCCCAGTATGTGTGTTTCTTTGCACATTTTGTAATGTTAATGTCAAAAATCTTACAACATCTTGTTGCCCTTTGCATACAAAGTATGCTCATCATCAGCGTTAAGGCATGTACTACTTTTTACACCATACTGGAAAATAAAAATACAGAAGGTCCATTTGTTGTCAGTAGACATCTATGCAACACTCACAGACTGTATATAAAACATCAGCATAGCTTCTGGGTGTGAAAAAGGAAGCCGAGGCTTATACTACAGTCAGACTAGGGAAAGCAGTTGGTAGAAACTGCAGAACGAATAAAAGTCTTGCAACCACGTGCAATGAAGTTGTGATCTTGTTGCCTTTCAAATGGTTACTTCAAAGACCCGTACCAGGTTTGCAAACACTTTTCCATCTTCAAAGTGACCTTGTTGTGTCAACACAGCGATAAAACTGAATGACGAAGACATTTTGCCATTAGTTTGTGATTGAATGGGTGCAACTGGGTTTCTAGTTACAAGGAGTCTTATTTTTCCTCCTGAGTCATTGACCCACAAAATCATGCATTTTTTCTACTGCCCAGTAGAGCAGGGGTCTCAAACTCAAATGAGCCGCGGGCCACTTCTGGCACCGTCATCTCATTGGAGGCCACTTTAGTGTCCAAGTAGTACAAAAAAACAAACACAAAAACACCCACTAATATTTCCTAAAATGTAGTGTTTTGTTTGTTTTATTTAATTCCAAATATTGTGTAACAAGGCAAAATTGCAAACATGAACGCAATTTTTTTCTCACTCTCAACTATCTGAAGCCTTTCAGTTTCAGTTTCATTTGTCAACATTACAATGAAATGTATTTGACGAGCAGAAGACAGCAGTATAGTACAGTAGTTTCATTCAACTACCAAATAAACAGCTCTTTCTGGCCAGACACGTGGCAGCACTTTTGCTACAATTTTGTTTGTCCATCCATCCATCTTCATCCGCTTTATCCGAGGCCGGGTCGCGGGGGCAGCAGCCTAAGCAGAGAGGCCCAGACCTCCCTCTCCCCAGCCACCTCCTCCAGCTTATCCGGGGGAACACCAAGGCGTTCCCAGGCCAGCCGAGAGATATAATCTCTCCAGCGTGTCCTGGGTCTGCCCCAGGGCCTCCTCCCGGTGGGACATGCCCGGAACACCTCACCCAGGAGGCATCCTTGTCAGATGTCCGAACCACCTCAGCTGGCTCCTTTCGATGTGGAGCAGCAGTGGCTCTACTCTGAGCCCCTCCCGGATGGCCGACACTTCTCACCCTATCTCTAAGGGAGAGGCCAGCCACCCTTCGGAGGAAGCTCATTTCTGCCGCTTGTATCCGCGATCTCGTTCTTTCGGTCACTACCCACAGCTCGTGGCCATAGGTGAGGGTAGGGACGTATAATAATTATAATAAAAAAAAAATTGTATATAATACAATTTTGTTTGTATTTAACAAAATAAAAATGCAGGCATAAGTGTACACATTAGCTTTTGACTGTAAGTGAAAACTGTTTTCTTTCCAAATAAATCTCTCACTGAACTAACACAGCCAACCCCTCAACATGTTTGCACTCTCTTGTTACCTCGGCCAGGTCCGCGGCTCTGAACCGTGGTAAGGAGACGTCTGGCTAATAATTTGGGTTCCGTGTCGGGCTCGTAGCCGGGAACTAGCTTTACTGTCTGGGTCAACTTTGCTAGCGACAGACAGAAAGAGGCATTGAAAGGCTGCTCCAGCAGAACTTTATTGTTTCGGAGGAAAACACGAACACAGTGTACAGTCGAGTCTTAATAGCTTACTTACAACTGGGCTTGTCAGGCTCTCTGTTTGGCTGCAGTGGTTATTTTTATATTTACATGCTTCCATCTCCCGTTTCTGCTCGGTAGCACCTCGTACTTTTCTCCTTTTCTCCCTCCCTCACGCTCACACACACACAGCGGGAGGGGCGGTCCCACACGTTCTCCCTGCAGCAAGGACTACACCGCCCATGAGGCTACAGTCTTAAAGGGCCATGCCTGTAACACTCTGCCGTCGTATTAAATAATTTTTCATATAATAATAATTAAAAAAATATTTCTTCACATCAATATGCGGGCCGCAACTAGAGGTGACATGGGCCGCAAATGGCCCGCGGGCCGCGAGTTTGAGACCCCTGCAGTAGAGGGTGACTCTTGCATCTAATTGTATAGTTTGATAAAAATGACTTGTTGGTTCACGTGATCTGTGACCTCACAACCCTTTTCTGAAGAGTTCATGATCCGTGTCCCTAGTTTGAAATCTTACTGAGTAAAACACGACGCTGGTTTTGTAGGTTATGGTTGCTGTTAAGGTGAAAAAGGAGGCTAAACCAGGAGATGCTACCATGCGGCTGACAAGTCATTAGCCTGTGAGCATACAGCATTACCACTCACAACAGGACAGTAATAACAAAAATGATAAGCCCGAGGCTTCACAGTGGGTTTTCCGTGGCTACGTCCATCGTTTATATACAGGCTATAGCAACACTGAGAGTTAATAGACTCAAACTGATTCTCACAGACTCTAAGTGTATTTGAAAAGCATGGGCATGCAGGTTGATGCAGTGACTTTTTAATAAAAGCTCCTGGGGCCAACATTCTCGCAGTCAGTGACTTAATTTACCATGTGTGGTAAAGCAAAGTATCCAGAGAATAAAGTGATATTTTGAATATTATTCAACTTTTTTTTGTTTTTTGGGATTAAACATAGTCGAGTTGAATGATTACGGGGTTTTGTGTTTTTCGCAAGGACGTTTTATTTTGACATCAAATGCTGTTCATGAACGTGATGACAAATGGGAAACAGCCCCAGAGGCCCCCCCTGATAAATACAGGGAGTGCAGAATTATTAGGCAAGTTGTATTTTTGAGGAATAATTTTATTATTGAACAACAACCATGTTCTCAATGAACCCAAAAAACTCATTAATATCAAAGCTGAATGTTTTTGGAAGTAGTTTTTAGTTTGTTTTTAGTTTTAGCTATTTTAGGGGGATATCTGTGTGTGCAGGTGACTATTACTGTGCATAATTATTAGGCAACTTAACAAAAAACAAATATATACCCATTTCAATTATTGATTTTTACCAGTGAAACCAATATAACATCTCCACATTCACAAATATACATTTCTGACATTCAAAAACAAATCAGCGACCAATATAGCCACCTTTCTTTGCAAGGACACTCAAAAGCCTGCCATCCATGGATTCTGTCAGTGTTTTGATCTGTTCACCATCAACATTGCGTGCAGCAGCAACCACAGCCTCCCAGACACTGTTCAGAGAGGTGTACTGTTTTCCCTCCTTGTAAATCTCACATTTGATGATGGACCACAGGTTCTCAATGGGGTTCAGATCAGGTGAACAAGGTGGCCATGTCATTAGTTTTTCTTCTTTTATACCCTTTCTTGCCAGCCACGCTGTGGAGTACTTGGACGCGTGTGATGGAGCATTGTCCTGCATGAAAATCATGTTTTTCTTGAAGGATGCAGACTTCTTCCTGTACCACTGCTTGAAGAAGGTGTCTTCCAGAAACTGGCAGTAGGACTGGGAGTTGAGCTTGACTCCATCCTCAACCCGAAAAGGCCCCACAAGCTCATCTTTGATGATACCAGCCCAAACCAGTACTCCACCTCCACCTTGCTGGCGTCTGAGTCGGACTGGAGCTCTCTGCCCTTTACCAATCCAGCCACGGGCCCATCCATCTGGCCCATCAAGACTCACTCTCATTTCATCAGTCCATAAAACCTTAGAAAAATCAGTCTTGAGATATTTCTTGGCCCAGTCTTGACGTTTCAGCTTGTGTGTCTTGTTCAGTGGTGGTCGTCTTTCAGCCTTTCTTACCTTGGCCATGTCTCTGAGTATTGCACACCTTGTGCTTTTGGGCACTCCAGTGATGTTGCAGCTCTGAAATATGGCCAAACTGGTGGCAAGTGGCATCTTGGCAGCTGCACGCTTGACTTTTCTCAGTTCATGGGCAGTTATTTTGCACCTTGGTTTTTCCACACGCTTCTTGCGACCCTGTTGACTATTTTGAATGAAACGCTTGATTGTTCGATGATCACGCTTCAGAAGCTTTGCAATTTTGAGACTGCTGCATCCCTCTGCAAGATATCTCACTATTTTTGACTTTTCTGAGCCCGTCAAGTCCTTCTTTTGACCCATTTTGCCAAAGGAAAGGAAGTTGCCTAATAATTATGCACACCTGATATAGGGTGTTGATGTCATTAGACCACACCCCTTCTCATTACAGAGATGCACATCACCTAATATGCTTAATTGGTAGTAGGCTTTCAAGCCTATACAGCTTGGAGTAAGACAACATGCATGAAGAGGATGATGTGGACAAAATACTCATTTGCCTAATAATTCTGCACTCCCTGTATATACCCTCAGTGTATTTAAGAGTTTCCTGCCCTATCTATTTCATTTGAATACCCTGCGGTTGCTTTTGCAATGACAAGATCACACTGGACTCTCTCCTGGTAAAGCTCTAATGTAAGCCTTCCACCCAACAATACATTTAGTATCTTCAGGTTTCATCATTTAATTCCAAAAATGGACAAATGTCTGTGTGAATTCGGTTCCTCTCAGACTCGTGTTTTCTCTCCTGGCTGGCAGGTCTTAGAATCAGCTGATTTGAATAAGAAGCAGCCAGTATCGGGGTGATGTTTATGTCTAACCTTTCTGCCTATATCGTCTCATCCTTGAGCTGCAGCTTATAGCGGAAGAGTGATGGCTGCTGAAATTTTTATTTAGCAGATGAATATACCTATTATATAACTCCCCCAGCGCACTCAGGCATCCATGCATTGACTCAAACACACATACACAAACTCCCAAAAGTGCCATTGTAGAGCAATTAAAACAGGCAAAATCCACGCTTTGTGTATCTGTGCCCCCCTCTTTCTTCATACACCATTTTTTTTTTAATTTCTCACAGCTATATGTGCAGTGACAGGCCTCTCTTATCAGTATGCTGCGCGCACTTCCTCTCTAAACATGGCCAAAGCTTTTGGGAGCCGTGAAGCTTCACTGATAAGATAAGAGACAAAGCCCCCTCTCTTTAAGGAAAGCATGAAATAGAAAACAGGAGATCCCTCCCTGTGGAATTAGAGGGATAGAAAGGAAGAAGAGAAGCGATGATGTTTGGAAAATGAAATTTAAAAACCACGTCAGATGTGATCCACGAGGTTGGGGGGGGGGTCACTTTTAGGAACAAAAGAAATGCACACAAACACGCATGTACATCTTCCACTGGTGGTGTGTTACATGAAGATGATCTGCAGAGCATATTTAAATACTTTGCCATGGAAACAGGCTCCATGATTAGGGGCAAATAGGCAAAACTGCTGCAGCACTTGGGATTGAGATGATACAAATTAAGGGAACTCTGGATGGTTGCCAAGGAGACGAAACAGGCGGAGGGGTTAAAGTCCAACCTAAACACACCTTAAAGCTATTTTAGTGACAGCAGAGCAGAGAGTGGGTGGGGGGAAGGGAGGATGAAGCAGGGGGAGGGGTGGAGGTGGGCTTCCGACAGCCGAGCTCCACGAATAATCGTTAAACCTGCCGAGATGTGTGATCAGAGTTCAGAATCCTTCCATATGTCTCCGCATGTGTATGCGTGTTGACTTGTGGTTGTGTGCACCTTTCGTTGTTGTGCCGTTTCATGTCTCCCGGCGGCCCTCGCACCACAAACACAAAAGGCTCACAATCTGGTTCGGTTTCATGCATTTTCTTTATTGTTTTGTCTGTGGATTCACTTCCATCTAAAATACCAAACACTATTCATCTTTTGTTTCCATGACATCATCATCTTAACAACAAATTCATCGGAAACAACAACACAAAGTGACTTTATGGCTTCGTGACATCAGCGAGTCTCAGTTTCCAAATGTTTTTGCAGTGTTTAAAGGTGCTAAAACGGGGACGTGGCCCCACGTGAGACGACATAAAACATGCATCTGTGAAACTTCTGAAAAAGAATTTAAAAAAAGCCCAGTTACTGAGTTTTTATTTACAGAGATAAGTTTTGGTTATCAGTTGTCAACTTTGTCTGCAAGTTTAGTTTTAGTCAACAATAGCTTTTGTTTATTTTTCATCAAAATGAATATTTGAGCTCACGACTGAACTTGGACAAATGATTAAATGCCAAAAACGTTAAATTTTTCTCCTTCGGTTTTCATAAAAGACTGAAATGCTGCTCATGTGTAGCATGTGTAAATGTGTACAGTATGGCACCTGAAAAGAGACGTGATTAAAGCCTCTGAGAAGCCACAAGTTGACCTTTGATCTGTTTTGAAAACGTAGTTTCACAATAAAAAACGCTCTGTATTAGGAAAACTAAATTCAATTATGATACAAGAAAAATAAATGCATTATGCAGACTTGTATCTCCTGATAAAGATCATGGGGAGTGTTTACAATTAGAAAAACCACTGAATGGACCTAAAAGGGGACCAATTTTAACCTCTGCATTGTGATTGGACTATTATTAGCCTGAGCTTTTGGCTTACAAGAATTTTGTGCACATACTTAATAATGTGAAACTTTAAACAGCATAATAGTTGATACATGGGGAACAACATGCTAGGTCGCCTTCGAGATTGTATTTTTGCTTAAAAAGGAAAGGAACCCTGACTATGAAAACATGTATAGATTAAACACTGCAGATTAGTCTGACCTTCAGTTTTACTTCCATAAAATACTTCAATTAGTCATATTGGTCAGTGACCAATGTGCAAGGTTTACTGGCACCTTCAGTCGTCCTTTAATAACCAGTAATATTTCTGAGCACTTTTTGCTTCAAGTGCAAAAAGAGATAGGTTCCTATAACCTAATTGCAGGTCTTTTGCAGAGTGTCTTTTTCCTACCCCCTTCCTCCTCTCCAACAGGAAAGCTGTAAAGCCTTCACTGTTTTTTTAACTGGAAATTGCAAACAAAAGCAGCACACTGTGACAATTTTTAAACCTCTGGTTTGTTAGAAATTTGGACCGACTCAGTTTTTAAATCAATAAAAGCAAACTATGTGTTTTGACAGCGTGCTTTAGAAACAGCGGCCACAAGCTGAATTAGTCAGGGTTCTTTTTAACAAGGCTGGTAATCATATTTTAGTGCAACTATTTTCAGTTGACAAAACCTTAAAGAGTAAATGTCATTTACTTTGTGTTGATTGGCTTCTTTGACCAAACAGTCCTGAAAAAACTCTAATCTGCCTCTAATCTGTGGAGCTTTCCTTTGGCTGAATTAGCAGACGTGCTCTCATCAGGCTGTCAGCACACAGAACTGAGAGACGTTCAGTCTTTTTAATGGCTCAACAATTATTCCCTCTAAAGGGGTACTGCAGCAATTTCATATTCCACTTAAATGGGTGAAATTCAGTCAGCAGAGGCTGACATATCCTGACTTTAAACTATGTCAACACAGGAGGCATAACATAAGCAGCACAATAGCTGCTCTACACAGTATGGAGGTGCTGGCTTCACTCAGAGCCTCATTCACAATGATTTTATTTATGTGCGTGAAATGGAAGAAAATACACTAAAAGTACAAACACACCTTTCTGGCCACCAAAATGTGCAATACAAATGAAACACAAACTGCCTTCTAAGCAGAAAGCTGAACTGATTAAAACAGAAGCATGTCTGTTCCATCGGAGATCAGATAGACGACTGAAAACCATGCATGAAATATTTCTCTGCAGAACAGCCATGCATCCCTAGTCTGGATCACGCCCAAATGCCGAATCCTAAATTTCCCATTATGCAGCTTGATAGGCTTTTCTATAACATAAAGCAAGTTCTGCTTATTTCAAACAAAATTGCCAGAGACCCCCTTAAAGACACCAGTTTTACTCCAACAAAAGCTATTGTTGTATATATTCATGGCGTATTTCAGGATAAAATCTCGACAGCAAGATAATGTAAGACCTGAGCCATTTTTTTCCCTTTGTTGCTGAAAACTTAAAAAAAAATCCAAAAAATCTCTAAAATCCAGATATTTTGAAAACCCTTGTGTAATGTTTCAGTTTCCATCTCTCAAGTATTTAAAATACCCAAAACAAATATGAAGGCATACTGTGAGTGAAGGCAGTGAGTTGGTTGTTACTCATCAGGCAATCATCTCACCAGTGTGATAAACTGGTAAACCTTCAACCCCACACTCATGTTTTCCCTTTATTAAGCACAAACACAAAAACACACAAAAAGACAAAAAGATTTAAGAGAAAGTAATAAGAGTAAGTAAAACAGTCAGCCGGTATTCAAAGCACAGTAGAAGAAGGTTTTTGTTCAGGCACTCGATTAAGTAACTGTGTCTCATTTTTCATAAGCAGTGTTGATTCTCTCACTTGTTGAACAACTGTTAAAGAGCCCTGGATTGCTCTCGCCCTATTTTCTCATTATAGTGGTGATTATGGTAATGGGCTTGTTTGTGTTTGTGCCGTACATAAGGACAGTCTAAGCGCAAGTGTGTGCGTGTTTGTGTGAAAGAGTGTGAGAAGTAAATACTGTAGAACTAATGAAATTATAGACACTGATTATGTCTCCATTCCTCACACATGTGTGTGAATTAAGTGTCCGTTTCTCTCTATACAGACTCAGGCAATGCCTCTTGAAAGAGAGAGAAAATATTAAAATGTACATGCAGCTCAAGACACCAAGAATAACAACAACAATGGATTCCTGGTGTAAATGAAACAGTCAGAGAGCCTCAGTAAAAAAGAAAGAAAGAAAGAAAACTGTCCTCAAAAATGGCATTTCACTGTTAAAATAACCCATTTAAAAGGCATCGAGTCCTCAGACTATTAGAAATCCCACCTAAAACGGAATTCACGTTATTTCATTCCATCCTTTTGCATAAAAAATTAACTGTCTGAATTTTGCTGATGTTCTTTGTCTTTATGTTTACATTTTGATGAATGATCCTTTTAAGAATATAATAAATAAACCACAGCACTCCCAATTTATAGCTACCACTTGAAGTGAGACTCATGGTGGATTGATGTGTGTGACGTAACTACTAATAGATTATAATTAAAGGTTAATCATAGGCTATTAATTTTAATATTCAGTAATTATTTTATTTAATTGATCATAATTTGGGGTTTAATAAGAGAAAGTGCTGCTGAAGCTGTGGAAGGAAAAGAATTAACCATTAAAGACACAATAGTCTCTAGTAAGGACTAATCAGACACAATGTGCTGTTTACACTGCTGACAAAAATAACTGAAGAAAATGAATAAATGTGACTTTGGACATTTTGACATCTTTGATGCAGCTGTGTTTGCAAACAAGCCTAAAGGAAAGACTTCTTAAACAGCTGGAAGCAACTTATATATCAGCTGCAGTTCAAGGTGACTCTTGTTCATTTAACCTGTTACAGTGTTTTTTAAATGCAGTCACTTTTCAGTTTCTACCTAATAATTTTAAGATTAATCAATGCGGAAAAGCCTAACATGCAAGAAAAGAAAAGGAGAACCTTGTTTGAAATGATGCTGAAATGTGCAGAAAGTCATATTTCTAGCCTCTCTCCTGTGTACAGAATGTGTACACAAAATATATTTTTTTAGGGTTTGAATTATTTCAATCACTATTTTAAACTGAAGAAGAGTCAAATTTGATTAGTAAGACTAATTTCCTAGTGTTAGCGTATCTTTGCACAAAGTCGGGGAATAACATGAAAGAGCAGAATAGCTTTGTCTATAAAATATCAAACTTTCAGTTAAATAAAATTTATGCGGTAATCATAAAGAATTATATGAGAACTTAAGAATCACTCACTGCCCACTGGAAATTAGCTTAGCCAATAATAATAATAATAATAATAAGTCAATTAAGCTACTTAGCTTAATCTGGCTTTAGCATCATACTTGGCACAGATGTGGACATGGCACCAAAACGTAAAACTATTTCTTAGCGTATTATTATTTATTTTAGTGATCTTAGATAATCTAGTGAGAATTAAGAGTTGAAATGCTTTGTTTTTAAATCAAACAAATAAAAAAAAACCCCCCAAAGAAAACAGTTTAATGTTCCTGTGACTATTAATTTTAATTCAAGACCTCACATTCTCCTTTTATAATGTTCCAACCAGCTCTAAAAGCTATGGCAGATAGCATGTAACCTGATTCTCTCTTTAAGTCCATAAACTGTCTCAAAGCTCCATTATTAGAGATCGTTTGACTTTTTCTGAAATATGTGAATTCTGTTTTAGGGTGGATTTAGATGGCACCCTCATTAATAATTAATACTCATCACAGTGAACCAATGATTTCAGTCATACCCACATTAGAAAGCGTAACTTTGCTAATGCTGAGAGACAGTCATTCGTGTTAATATCACATGGCAACTTTTAAAGTTGAGGTTTTAAGGTGCATTTTAAAGGGTTTCATTATCCTCTTTGTTTTCTAAGACTGTGAAGGAACATGGGATCATTCAGTTAAATACAATACACGACAAAGTTAAAAGATTCTCTATGAACATAGTCACAACATTTTTGTCTGAAATAATACAGTGAATAAGACTGAAGATTATTCCAGTGGAAACCCAGCCCACGTCATCCCCTAATAACCGCATATGTTTGACAGTTTCTGTTTGGATCCCAAAGCCAATTAAAAGGTGTAAGATGCCTCCATCACTTCAGCTCTTTTAGATGTCGCTGTCAAACTGGTCAGCAGGGAAGACATCGGCCCCCAAACCACATCCCAAATTAATTGCACACTGGAACATTCACGTAACTGACACTTAACTCCATTACACGTTGAATACCCCAACCCCCACCCACAACAGTACGACTACATTCACACACACATATATATAGCACATCTACACCACCAGTCTGATTACATAGATGGCCACTGATTCCCAGCAGGTATGATACACATAAAGTATGTGCTACTTACTTTTTTCGTTTGTTGGGGGGGTAGGATACACAAACTGTAAACATCAGATGAGACTCCAAAGTGACATCAATAATTAAGGGTTGTGAAGAGTAAAAAAGAAAAGTGCATAAAGCACATTACAATATGTTTTACCTTGCTGGAAAACCTTGGCCTATGTGAAGATTTGCACTGCAAAAATACACAATGTTTTTGGTTCATGGATTTTGACATAAATTTAAATTACATTTTGACATTTAAAAAAAGAGGCATAATCTTAATGCTGTTTCTTAGAAAATGGCTCAAATTTCACGCAGAAAAAGGTCCACATAGTTCTCCCACGAAACCCTTCAAGTCATTTGAGCCTCCTTCATCAGATGGCCCTCCCTTTCACCTACAAAGCCTTTCTTTCCTGACAGAGCAGGAAGCTCCTCAACTCCAAATATAAAAGCCGGTGGAAGGAAAATCTTGCTTTCAAACAGAAATTGCATGCTATTATCAAATTGCACCTCCAAAACAGAAATTGCACTCATTATTGCAGCCTGTGACAATGCAGGCACTCCCATTCTCCTCACTATTAATCCCCATCCTCCACCCTCCCAGCTTCCTCTCTGATAATAAGCCACTGATTCGGGATCAGCTGCAGCCGCTTGGCACTGTGTGTTTGGCACTGAGGAAGATGTTCCTGCTGTTCTGTAATCAGACTGAGCTGTAACGGCACTGAGTGAAAAGGACCACCAAACGCTGCTCACATCGTCTCTAACCAAGGCCCTCCTGACATCTCTCTGACTCAAACTGAACAATCTATTCACCTTAGAGCACCAATAAGAGGTCAGAAAAAAAACACGCATTTTAAAGGGAAGGTAGGAAACCCAGAAAGTACTGATCTGGTGAGCTGATGTTCAAAACAAGTGCTGATATGAAAATAAACATTCCTTTCATTGATTTATTTCAGATTTAGTGGTAAGTAAGAATGAAGCCTGTTGGCACCTTTTTGAATAGTTTTCCCTTATATTTAATTTGACTAAAAACAGGCAATCCATTGTTGTGTAAGTTTCCTTAGAGCTGACCTATGTGGACAGCTCTCAAGCAGTAACTCATTTCTCTTTGTAATTGTAAATTTCATTTATACAAACAGTATCTGAAACTGTAAGCTTTGTTTATATTTTTGCAGTGTCAGCTGACCTCTGCTACACTGTCTCAAGCAATTAAGTAAATAACAGCGTTCCACTTATTCATGGTCTGTATTTTGACTCTAATTAGAATCACATGGCAGAATTCTTTGAAACTGCTCATTAGAATCTGAGACCTATAAAATAAAGTTTTTAGACATTTTGTTCTAAACGTATATGAATTACTTCATTTCCATGTGAAAGCATGTCAGTGCTGCTGAAACACTAATTCAAGTGACTAGAATTGAGTACTGAATCTACTGTGGCTTTTGTTCCTGGTTGGCAAAATATGAGAAGTCACTTTTAAATGAATAATCTCTTATTAAATCAAATATGTTTGTATTTTTTATGTTAGTAATGAAAATGTGCCTGTCCCCTGTTTGTTGGTTGTCTGCTGTGTAATGCAATAAAGTTACTTTTTACCACATTTACGTCCTTTGTCATAGCCATGGTCTGTAGTGCTCTGCTGAATATTTGAAGACAAAACAGCTCTAACACAAGTTTTACATCAATAAATTTGAATAAAACTGTGATTAAAAGTTAAAAATGTAATCTTTGGTTTTAAACCAGTTATGACTTTTATATTTGTTAGGCTCGAGAATTCACCAGTAAAAATAAACATTAAATCAAATCAGATTCATTTGTTTTACTTTTGTTTATCTACTATTTGTTAATAGTTAATTTATTCAGAAATATAAAGTCTCACTATTTTTTTTGTGCACTTTCACTTTGAAACATAAAAATTGACTTCTTTATTAAACTCAATTTAGGTCACTTTAAACCCACATGTCAGATATTCTTTTGACATGAAACTCACCAAATCAGTGTTTACTGGAAAACGTCCACATGCACTTCTGTGTTTTGTCAGATTAACTGACCCTGAAACAGATTTAGCACCAGTGTGTGAACTGAACATTAAATCTGCGTTTGGCTCAGCAGATCCTGATTCAGTGGCTGTGTTGACAAAACTTAAGGGAGCCATTCATTTCTTCTCTGCGCATACTGCATGTTACGTGAATGAGAGATAGAACAGACGTATAAGAATAAAATCCTAAAAACTAACTTACCAGTCCAACAAAAAGTGGATGAGAAGGAACCAAAGAGTAATAAAATTAAAGGAAAAATTAAACAGCTCAAACCAAGGGGGAAGTGTTGGGAGGATGATTCTGGTACTGGGGCACTGTGGGTGATGTAGTCCACGTCACATGGCCAGAGCTCGGGCCTTGGCAGCTGCCGCCTGCGCCCTCTGCACAGCTCCCTGGCTGTTCTCTCTCTTCATCAGCTGGCTGGTCTCAAACAGACCCTCGTGGGTGCCTCCTCCTCCTCCGGGGCCTCCGTCCACAAACGCCAGCACTCCTGCACCACACAAAATTCTCATCATGCATTTTATCAAAGCAAACAGGTACGGAGGAAACTGACTAACAGCCATACTCGAGACACAACTCACTTCATCAAACAAGTGACACATGGCCAGAAGTGTCAGATCTGGCTGCCTTTATGGACTGTTTTGAATTTTCTGTCTCTGAAAATAACTGTCTGCTTTAGCAGGAAATGTAATTGCTGCCTGGATTAATGTTCACTGGCAGCGTGTCATGTTCTTATGCTTCACAGAAGTCAGAAGGAGGGGGTTCAGGGGGTGGATGGTCCATGTACACAGCACAGACTTTGACTCTGAAGGCTGCTTTCGCATCTTTGGGACAAGTTGCCTGGCAACTACTGGGGAGTCCAGCAGGTTATTTGTAGCCTGTCACATAACAGCCCCTAAAATGACAGACTGTCATCTTTACTCTTGAGCTTTGTACAGATTTAACAAACAAGAAACAAAGTGTTAGCTTTGGCTTGAAATAATGTGGTAGAAAGTTGTTTTTTTGTTACCTTTGCACGAGGCCAGGAGAGCAGTGTTTATGCTAAGCTAAGCTAACCAACTACTGGCTTCATCCAACGAGCAAGAGATTAAATCAGTTTAGTTCCCAACATGTTAAAATATTGCCTCAGTGTTTAGGAGATCACATGACAAAAACAACAAAAGTGGATACGATACCAAAAAATTGCTAACAAAATTTAAAACAGCAAAGAAAACGCATTAAAAGCACAAATAAGTTAATACACAAAGGGGTATAAAAATGCCAGGTGACACAGGATGCTGATCAAATGAATTTATTCAAGAAATGTCCGCTTTCCCTCCTTCTTCATATTTTAAATGTTCTTCCTTACATTACTTGTGCCTGACTAAAATAAAACAATCACACCAACACAATAATTTTGAAAAAAAAAATGAAAACTTGTATATCATTTGTATTGTAGTTCATTCATTCAAAAGTCTTTAAATTTGCTTAGTAAGCATGTTCATTTAACTGTTATACAACCTTACATCTGTTCAGCTTCTCGTTAACGCAAACATCGAATCAGCCTATCACTGAGCATCAGACACCGAGCGACAGAATGGGGAAGAAATGTGATTAAAGTGACTTTGAATGTGGCACAGTTGTTGATGACACAAAGAATTAAAGGAGTTCTGAAGGCAAAAAGGGTTCCAATTGGCAAGGTGTACCTAATAACATATCCAGTGAATGTATATCATGTAGTCAAAATATCTAAACTTTATTCTCAACCCTTTTTTTTTTGCCAGTGTTGGGGGGTGGGGGGTGTTCAGGGTAGCTGAAGACCTTTTGTATTGTGGCAGAGCACCCCACCCACCCATATGGAAAAGATATATATAAATCTTATAAAGTTTGTATCTGTCTTGTGTGAAACTTGTATGAAAAGCATATAAGAGTGAAAACGGATATAAGATCCCTTGAAAAATTATATAATGAAACTTGTATGTTTTGGATACTTACTAAAACAATATATGAAAGTAATGAGAAAGTGGCCACTTTCATGAGTAAATCATGTAAGCCTTATATGATTTACTCATGAAAGTGGCCACTTTCATGAGTAATCACATATAAGTTTTTACTATTTCTTTTCCATATGGGCAAGTATCTGATGTATCATGTTAAGCTGTTAGAACTCAGCAGTGTAGCCAGGAGTTTGAGCAGTCACATGACCTTTGCTCTTTGAATTGGTTTAAGGCTGGTTAGGAACAGGAAAATATGTGACACTGATGTTTGGTGTGCTACTTACACCAAACACAGTATAGAACTGCTACTCAGACTCACAACAACTAAGTTCTGGTCCTAAATGTGGCTATAAGAAACCATGGCAATAACTTCAAGTTAATTTTACATTAACTTTTAAATTTTAAGTTAATTTCTTCATTTGAAAAAATACATCATCACCTCAGCTGAGAGTTGGGAACTCGGGATAATAACAATCAACAAAAAAATTACATTTAAACCACCGCTCGAACCAGCTCTGATTTCTGGTCTTCAACTGTCAGGAAACTGAAGGAATCTTTATGTTCCATCTCTTTTTTTACAAGCACAAAGAAATCACCACTTGTCACACTGACACACTGATCCGCCCTCTCCACACAACAGCCTTCAAATAAAAAAATGTGTTGATTACCTACAGAGACTCTGTGCCCAGACACACGGTAGCTTCAGACCAGACAATTAGCACGTTTCACTGTTTAATATAATTAAAAACACTTGAAGTAGTTGGAATCACAGACAGATAAACCACTGAGACTGGAGGGTTAGTTGAAAACATACATCTGAATTACTACCTTAATTTAATAACTTAAACAATTAAAAAAAAGCATAAACATTAAAGTCCAGCAAGCAACACAAGCCAAAGGTTTCCAAATTTAGATACTTTTAAGCTTTTCAAAAATTTTTTTTCATAGACAGCATTGCAATAAAGCAGGCTTCCCTTTTAACTCACATAACACTGAATAATTCCTCCAAATGAAATCCAAATTACCTGATACATCATATTTAAAGGTAATAATAGAGTATGCAAAAACTAAGATGCTGGCAATGTCAATCTCATCCAAAATCTCTAAATAATCTAATAGTGAGTATCAGAATATAAGGTCTTACCATAGCCATCCACACAGCCACTTTTAAATTCGCCCTCAAACTTCATGCCATCAAAGCGAGTGAAGACGCCGACACCTTGAAACTTCCCCTGCACAAATTCTCCTTCATACCTAAAAAACATTCACATAAAAATGCATTTACATGAAAGACAGGGGCAAATTCCAGGACTGCAATAACAGCACTGCAGAAGAGAAAAGGAACAAGTAGGTGAGTAAGGAAGGACATTTTTTTTAAAGTATGATTTTAAACTTACAAAAAATACAAAAGCTTTATTGACTCACTAATTCTGTCCTTGAACATTTAAATTATGAGTGGTACAAAAGCACAAAAAGCTTTTGGACTAAAATGTAAAGCTGCACTAAAGTACTAAAGCTTTCCGTAAGCCTGCCATCTAAAGTTCATAGAGGCAGCGGAAAAATGTCGTTTTTCAGGGTTTCTTTTAAGAATTTAAAATATGAAATGTTTTTTTTTTGTGGTTTTTAAAAAACCAAATGTTGGAATCTCAACATTTCTTCCTATGGCAAAAAGAATGTTTTGATTAGAAATTACAACCAAAATAACTCCAGAGAAAAGAAATATGTGAAAGAACACAACAAAATCATGTAGGAAGCAATATGGATCTGTCACTATTGCCTGATGGTGTTGGGTGTAAGGCATTGGAAAGTGATTAGGGATAAGGAGACAGCATTAAATGCTTTTTAAAAAATAAAAAACTATAATATGTAACATAAAGGATTAGTTTTACATTTCAGGTAATCAGTTATTCATGCAGTAACCTTTTTCCAATAGGCAGCTTGTTACTTCATTTCTCTTTGCCTTTTGCTGTTATGAAAAAATAAATAAATAAATACAAAGATAAATCAAGACTTTTGCTTTTGTCTCTGTTTATCTCCTTGGTACACAGCTAGCTAGCAAGAGCAGAAAGTACAGCTAAAAAGAAAGCTAGTTTATTTTTCCCTATAGATTGAAGTAAATTCAATAATGTACAGCAATCTACACACTCATTTCTCTCTATGGGAAATAGAACTAACACGAACAAGCCAAATGCAGTTGCTACATAATGTAATCTGAAGACATGTGAAAGACTTCAAAATTAATGGTTGAATATACGACACCCCGAGGCAGCTGCTGTTGTCATTTGGCGCTATATAAATAAAAATGAACTGACTTCAATGACAAATTATACCATAACACAGACACAACCACCAAAATGTGAAAATATATATATTAGTGCTGTCGAAATTAACGCGTTAACGAAAATTAATCCGACATCAAGGTCAGCACGATTAAAATTTTTAACGCAATTAACGCATCTGCAGAATGACTCAGAATCCCCAAAAAGTTTCTGTCAATGCATTTCGGGCAGTTTGTCCAAGTAAAGTTGCCTTCGCACATGTGGAAATGGGCAGTTGATCTGGTAGTGACGGGCAGCTGAACCAATGAACTCAATATGGAAGATGATAAACGCACATTTGCCCTCTCGATGGGAAATTTGAGTATTAAAAAAGTAACAAGATGGAACAGTCGACCCACATAAAGTATTACGCACATTGTGCAAGAAGGAATTTTGTTTTCCCTGAGGCACTTCCAGGTTAAAATATCACATTGACACAAAGCTTACGTTAGTCGGGAATGCTGCTAGGACTTTGGCTAATGCGTCGCCCAGCTTGCGACAAACCACTCACGTAGCATCGGGGACTCAATAAATCTAGAGTTTTTTGTTTTTTAGTCTCATAAACAGACCAAGCGAAGTGTGATGTGGAGGACCCAAATGAGACAGATTAATCTTAATGAAAGGTGATTCGTTTATTAGGCTGATAATCCACCACCATAAAAGCTAAAAAAAAAAAAAACTAAAAACATCGAATTACATGAACTAATCCTGGAATGACAATAGGAGGTACAAGAAACTGGGAAATACACACAGGAGGGTGATCAGGGAGTGGAAACAGCTGGGAAACACAGCAGGGAAAAATCAGGCATAACAGGACAGGGAAGGCAATGCTGAACATGAAGCACAGGAGCCACGGGATTATCAAAGGAAACGAGGAAGCACAAACACTGAGAGACTAAGACACATGAGCTTGACACAGACAAAATATAACCTAAAATGGAGACACGACAGACTTGACATGGAAGATACTAAAAGACAAAATAGTAAGTAGACAGGAGGGGGACGATAAAGGGAACTAATAACATGGAAAACAATATGGGAATGAGAACAGCTCATAGACACAGCCAAACCAAAGCATATAAATAGAACCTAGGAACATAAACCATTTCTCATAACTCAAAACAATGAATAATTAACAATCCCAAAACTTGAAAACACGAAACACTGTGTCAAAGAACCAGAATCATGACATCTAACATCTAAAAACATCTTATTGAAATGAAAATGGTTGGTGAAATCAAATTGCCCTTACAAAAGCCCTGCTGACACAAACTAATAATGATATTGGTTATAATTTACATACATATATATTGAAGATGCAAACAAAGCGAAAACAAGTAAGGCTTGACAATTACGATTTAACTGCAGTTTTTATGTTAGATGTCAGATATTTTTCATCTTTTTTTAATAACTGATTGCAAACCTTTTTACGACATATAGTCTGTTACTACTAACCCAGCCTGTTTAACTAAACCAGACAGTATTTCAGTGAAGGAGCCAGAATCAGATCCATGCTGTATTGTAGTCACTGCTGTACAATAAGCTTAGCATGAATCTAAGTGCAGAGTGTCAGCCTTTTTAACACACAGCATGAACACAATTACTTCAGTGTCAAACAGGCACAAATTAACAAAAGGCTGAACTGTGAGAGAGCAAAGTAGGGTTAAAAAAATCAGCAGGATAAGAGGGATGACAATAAAAAGCTGCATGTGAAATCCGTCTCTAACAGTCTCTTGAGCGTTTTTCCTCTGCATTGTTTCTTTAAAGTAATTGCAACGTAGTGCGCAAAACACTGGCAGTGCAACAGGAGATTTGCTCCTTTTTCAAACAACACTGGGCTTCTAATTAAACTTATTGTAGCTTCTGTGAATTCAAGCTGAGTACAAAGTTCATCTGAACTAAAAGGCTTCTCAGAACTCGACAGGCAGTAACTGAAAAGATATATGTTCTCTTTATTATTCACGTAACCTTTAAATATTATTCACTTAGCCTGAAATACATGTTTTAGTGTTTCCAAAGAACTTTGAAGGATTAATCAGTTGTTTTTTGTCCAAACAAAAATACAACAGATGGCATTGAACAGGCAATACTTTGCTTCTTTATCCTATGCCGTGCTCTACTTGAACACTTCACCTTCTCTTGAATTAACTGAATCTTTATTGGGCTGACATCTTTTTTTATAAATATCTTGGGTGACAAAGCCAACAGAGAGATACAGATAAAATTCATGTATGAGGAATAAATAAAAGGAAGCAGCCAACAATAAAATACTCAACATATTGAGGCCATGAAAGCACTCAAGGTATTCTGAGGTTAAAAACTTTTTTCTTTCTGGTTTTTCTTTTTCAACTGCACAGGTCATTGTGCTACAGTCTGCTTTGTATTTTTTTTCTCCGCTTATTTCTCTTTTTTTCGAGACTGGGAAACTAAATGTTCAAATTGTGCACTGACTTATTTCATTGTATGTAAGGACACAAAAAAGACTGACCCCTTCAGCATTAATTTTAGTGTCTGAATTTTACAATTTGTGTTGGTGATAAAAGGTATGTGAAGGATAATTTGCAAACAGTCCACAGATCCTTATTAATAAAAAAACACCTCCTTACATACTCTAATTTTAGATGAATTGTTATTCAATCTGCAGTAATTTATATTATTCAGTATATATATATACTGAATAATATAAAAAAAATATATATATATATATACTTTTTCCACACTAAACTGTTCTACAAGGTGTGTGAATGTACAGCAAACGTAGGGGAGGTCCCAGTTGTATCAATAGATTTAATTTGGCAATACAATGTTTGTAATGAAAATAAACAATGCGTGTAGGGCGGGTGTGCTTGACTCAGTGGCGTGCCAAGATGAACGATCTCCTCACTTTGTTATGTCTGCCTTTGGGCCTTCTTCAAAGAAAGAAAAATAAATATCTTTGTTGTTTATTGTACCCATGTCCTGTAACTGACTTTTGAAAACTCCTAAAACAACACAAATGTTTGCAGATTTCTTGATATTGTCCTCTGTAGGATGGAGAGCGAGACAGGTAACATAGTACAGAGTAGGTCTGCACTAGAATATCTTCTCATTGATTTTTCACCTCAGCTTTTGTGTGTGACAGTCGTTTCCTCACAGCAGTGGTCATCATGCTTCATTTAGCTGCATTGTTCTCGATGTCTTTATGATTGGATATTTTTAATCAACAGAAGCAGAGAGAGAAACAAAATCTATCCTTCTTTCAGCTCTGTGCAGAAGCTTTTTCAGTCACATGTACCACCAAAGTTAGACTGTTGAGATACTGTTGTACTCTTCTACTGTTGTATAACTTTCTCACATTGATTATTTCGTATGGAAATAAAGCTGAAAACCAGCACAAGCATTATGTACATTATTTACATGACAGAAGCAATGAAGGAACAAATCAGACACGTTTCATTCAGGAGGAGGCTGGGGTTGTATCTCCTGTATGACATACTTATTTGCAGGTTTAAAATTTTCAGGTGCAGAGTTTCAAGGTTTAACAACCAGAGTGTGCAAAAAGTGACTGACAAACCTGGAGCCGTCAGGAAAGACCAGCACCCCACAACCATTGAAGAGGCCATTTTCAAACTGTCCAGTGTAGCACGTCCCATCGCTGAAGGTCAACTGACCCAGGCCATGACGGAGACCTGCAAGAGGATAAAAATCACCTCACCAATCAATTCCAGAAAAATAAAAATCTAAGACACGAGCAGAGAGGTTTTTGGGTTTTTTTTTGTTTTTTTTTACAAAATCACATAAACCACACAAAAAAACCTCCAAACAAAAAAAAATCAACAGCTAAAAGTATTTGAAATGCCCACTGATTACTACACACTTTTGCACACATTTCCCCCCTTACATCTCCTACTTGAAGTTAAATATACTAATAAGACGCTCTCAGGATTAACTCTTTGCACCACCAGGAGGCTCATGGTCATGAGCTATGGTATTAGCTTTGTTGAAAAAGAACCAAACAGGGCTCATGGATGCCCTCTTCCAACCTCACAACTAAAATGCATTTAGGAAGGCTTCACTAAGCATCTATGAATTAAAACAGAATGGAAAACTGAAAGCTTTTTCATAAACGAGTGAGTTTGTTGGTCTTCTAAGAGCTTCCGATTTATTTATGAATGAATGCTACAATGTATGAAATGGCATACAAACCTTCAGGCCATGCTTCCTTCCTCAAGGATAGAAAACAAAATCGGTGTGAAAGGATGTTACTAAGAGGTCACAGACACAGATATTGAAAGGTCCTTTTATCCCTGAAAACAGGACAATTAAGGGCTCATACCACCTATATGAGCTGATTGTATCGCGTGTGTTTATATCATCCTGAATTCTCTCTTATAATTGAGAGAAGATGACATTTCTTTAACTAAAGAAATGAATAAGTGGAACCATGACAGACAGGATTAAAGGAAAAGCATGACCATGAACTTTCACCGTGGAACAAAAAAAGCATAGTTTCACTCATATCTTCACAGTTCTGGCTGTTAAACATAGTGGCCTTAACAGGATATTGGTTCATTTGTAAAACACTGGTCTGCACAGATATAAGCTTGACTTCTGCACATGAAGACCCAGGTCAAGACGAATGTTTTGTTTCCTCTAAAGAAAGACCTAAATTAAATTTCATATTTTCAAATGAGTAGACATAGATATTTAACATTTTCTATCACACATTCCACAATAATCTGTTCTTGAATGAAAATAAGCGGTGATGGGAAATGGGGGACCTCATGACCTGGCACATGGATGCTGTCCTGATACCTGTAGCTAGAATTTCTCAGTGTTGTGTTTGTCTGCTCAAATATTGTTCAAATATTGTTGCAAAGAATCCATATCAAACTTCAAAAATTGCTGCCCTAATGTAATATGGTTTTATGCATATCCTTATGTATGAATTTTAAATATAAGATTTATATAAGATTTTTACATTTACACCTGCTTCAAATTTCTTTTTTAAATGCAAAAACATTTTGTGGCGATCGTGGCTCAAGAGTTGGGAGTTCGTCTTGTAATCGGAAGGTTGCCGGTTCGAGCCCCGGCTCCGACAGTCTCGGTCGTTGTGTCCTTGGGCAAGACACTTCACCCGTTGCCTACTGGTGGTGGTCAGAGGGCCCGGTGGCGCCAGTGTTCAGCAGCCTCGCCTCTGTCAGTGCGCCCCAGGGTGGCTGTGGCTACAATGTAGCTGCCATCACCAGTGTGTGAATGGGTGGATGACTGGATGTGTAAAGCACTTTGGGGTCCTTAGGGACTAGTAAAGCGCTATACAAATACAGGCCATTTACCATTCACTGATTTTCTCTGCTGTGTGTAAAAAGAGGAAGATTTTGGAAGGTTAAACATCATTGCCTTGTTGCACATAGTTAATCTCATCCAAATATGGTCACTTCTCAAAGAAAAAAAAAAAACAAAAAAACAAAAAAATGCCCCAAATGCACTGAACCTTGAAAAGAGAGTCCAGAAACCAAATGGTAATCTCATAGTGGCTGTGCCCATCTTTTAGATCTATGGCATTTACTTTAAATCCAAAAGTTAATGAAAGAAATTAGATTGATAGTCATGTCTAATAACTGTCTGTCTATACACTAATCAAAACACTATGTATCCAATTTGTTTAAATAAATGCAACAACAAAAATGTACTTCATTTTTTTTCCTAAATTAAAATGCTGAGGCAGCATCTCAGCAAATAGTACTGCATTTGTTCACAACTACTGTTTTAAAACTGTTTATAGAATAACATGAAACTCCTCTGATTTTTTGGCACAGTCGCTGCTTTATATTCACTGTTTTCTTTAATTATTTATGCACTTGGTCTGAATTATCTTACACAAAACAAAAATATGTATTAAAAGCATTCAGACCCTTTGCACTATGCAACACTGAAAACTCAAAACCTGACTGGTACCTGTATAGTTTTCAGTAGAAGTCACTGAGTGAAGAAAAGAGAGAGAGAGAGCGAGAGAGATGGCAGATGTGTTATTATACTTTAATTAGATTTTGGAGTTAGCAGATTGGGAGATTCATAATTGGTGCGAGCAGACAAAAAGGTGAGCTGCTAGCTTTCATTTTTCACCTCTTAAAATGTTCCCTGAGAGGTGAGACCCAATTTTCCCTCTAATTCTCAGACTAATTTCCAGCATCAGGAGGATGGCAGTCGATGAAGAAATGGAGGGAAAAGGAGTGAGCATTTCTCCCTGCCAACCTCTATTAGCAAGCCCAGCGGGAATTAGCAGAATAACTGGATGTGAGGCACAGTTGGACACGGGCAGAGGAGGTCCCGGTATGCTCATGGCAGAGGAAGAGGATTTAATGGGAGCTCAAGTGGCAAGAAACTGGTGGAGTGGAGAGAAGAGTGGAAGATTGGGGGCTTCATATATTGAAGGGGAAACGAACTGTTGGCAGGGGTGGGGCTAGTGAGTGTTGTCCCTTACTCACAGCTCATGGGTAAATTAGGCAGTCCATCTGTCAGGCCTGCTTAAAGTGCTGCTCTCTGCCTAATCTTAGTAGGGTTTTCATGGGAGATTTGGCGGAAACTAAATCTGGAGCTCTGCATTCGATTTTCAAAGTCGCTCCAAAAGATCCAGAATCCATATATATATGCTGGTGTGTGTGTGCGTGTATTAGCTGGAGATCATAAAGCAAACAGTATGAATACAGAAGACGGCCAGCAGCAGTTTAAATCCAACTCTTCAGCCTCCATGAACCTTGACAAGCGAGTGAGACCCTGAGGCAGAAATTTCACAGACTAGCCGCTGAAATATAACAATCTGTTAGGTGTCAAAGAGGCTGCGGTGTGCCAACAGCAGCATCTCCCACCAAGAATTTCAACAGCTGTGTTATAGAATGAAATTGAGTGGTAGCAGTGTCAGTGTTTTGCTGACCACTATGAAGGTTTCTTTTCTTTTTCTTTTTTTTTAAATGAAGGTACAGATTATCAGCTGTGGCAAGGGACAGTAATTTCCTCTGTCTCCTCCAATTTGATCCCTCCAGACTCTAATCTGCTGTTCAGCTTCTTTGTAACGCCTTTCTCCAATCTTATGTTGGGTCATGGTCTCCAGCTAATTACGGTTTAGCTGAATTTGTCCGGCTTTTATGTCAATCAATAGCGGTAATGCATAGATGTTAAATGACCACATGGGCAAAGTACAGTAGTAAATGGCTTCTGGCTGTGCCTTGGCTGTTGTGTTGTGGATGCACCCAACCTACTTCCTGTAACCTGATAGCTCCCGGGCCTATGTTCAACCAGCGCACTGCTGAATTATTCATGTGACACCGTAGACCTCTGTCTGACACACACCTACATGTTTGTGTGCAAACAGTGACTTTGCATGCATGGACGCAGAGACAGGATGCGCAACGTGCATCAGTCTGTGTTTATGACAACACGGCGATCAAAACCCAATTGCATCCTATTGCACCAATTCAGCAGGGTTAATAGAAATTTTCGAGTTAAAATAAATAGAATGTGCAAAGTGTATATGAAGTGTGTTTATGTAACATTGGTAAAGGTACTATCTTCATCTGGCTTATGCTGAAGATAAGAACGAGATGCTTTGGGTATAGTAGAAATATCAATAAAAACAAGGTGCAAGGTAATATTTTACTACAGATAAGGGGTCGAAAGGTCAAGGGTGACCATTCCTGTTATATTTTGCAATATGTTTTTGAATCTGAAGCTAAAAAAGAATGTGGACCTTGTGACCATGACTACATGATTTTCATCACAATCTGTGTTGTAAATATTAACTTTAATATTAACTATGTTTTTAAAAGTGACCAGAAACTGAAGTGATTTAACACTCGAGAAGTTCTAAGAAGAACAAACTAGCTTGGGCAAAAATTAAATATTTTTTCAATTCTTGCCTTCCAGTAGAGTAGATTTTCAGGATTTACAGCTCAGATAATCCTTATTTATCCTATACTGGGCCTTGGTGC
The DNA here is from genome assembly GCF_051167445.1 of Perissodus microlepis. Lineage (NCBI taxonomy): Eukaryota > Metazoa > Chordata > Actinopteri > Cichliformes > Cichlidae > Perissodus > Perissodus microlepis. Next base: position 36,919,263 of record NC_140466.1, read on the forward strand.
AGCCCTACATTTCATTCACTGTCTATTTATCTAAGCTGTTTTAGCTCCTCCCATTTAGACAACTTTATTCGCATTGGCTGGCACTCACAGATAGAAAGTTTCAACAGCAGCTAGATGGCCCTCCTGTGCTTACAGTTTGAGCTGAGTTGACCATATTAGGAATATCCTCTCTGTGACATCATATATATTAAATAGTAGAAAAAAATGTCTGAAATTGTAGTGTTTTTAGTTGTCTGGAGCCTGAGCTTTGGGCTCACACATTAATTATGGATGCAACTTTCTATAATGCAGTAATGTAACATATTGCTATACTAAATTCAGTAATTACATTACTACTTGCATTATAATGGTTCTTCAATTATCTGCACATTAGACAAATAGAAAAAAAGTCATAACACGTGCCTTTTTTCCCCTGCATGCTGGCGCTACAATCAACTAAATTTAGTTTCTGTGGTGGAAGAAGGAAAATTCATCTACAACGTATATAATCTCAAAAATGGACACCTGAATTTGTGTTACATGAAAAGACAAATGAAATGTGATAATAAAGAGCAAACTGCGCCCAGGACAGCTGCTAATAACAGGTCAGTTGCATAGACTGTGTGCCAAACCAGTGATTTTAAAGCTGAGTGGATGCTGACACCGGCCAAGGAGCCAGAGCCTGATCTTCAACAGGTAACCAAAGCAGAGCTGGCTTGTAGAATTGTAATCCTACAAACCTGTTTCCACAGTAGAAACAGCGATCTCTATGTTGATCTCTGCAGAAAGCTTTGCTTTCAACTTTGTGTTTGTACTTAAACATTAAAAGGAAGCTCTCGTTGATGTGTTACTCACTAGGATAGGGACATTTCTTCAAAGAAAGGAAAAATAATGTGTAATACATTAACTTATTTTGGTAACAAACCCCAAACCGTAGAAGAAGTAGAACTTTTTTTTTTCTTTTTGTTTTACAGAATCAGCTGCTGCTGCCCTCTTTTTGAAGATTCATATTGAATATATACTTAGATATACATGTAAATAAAATGTCTGGAAGAAATCCGAGCAGTTCTTGCCAACGCAGCGCTCTGTCTATTAGTGAACTAATTTTTTCTCACTTTGAAATGTCTGAGCTAAAAAAAAATTTTAATCCACCCCTGCTGTTTACTAAAACCCGAGCATATCAGTGCATCACAGCCAAAACCAGTTTAACAGTTTTTTGCTAATCATACGGAGAACATATGTTTCCTCCCGCAGCCTCATGCACACTTCAGTGCCAAACTTTTGTTCTTTGTTTAACCTTGCCCTAAAGGTTGTCTGACTGTTTTTGTTATAGTACAAGTGCTGGTTTAGGTAGTGTGATATCCTGTCTCAGCAGGCTCACTGGCACCAGATGGTCCATATGTGCATATGTGTGTAGATTACTTACTGACTTTAGCTTGACACCTTTTTCTGTGTTTTTTCCCCTATTAGATACAATCTGTTTGGGTGAGAGTGCAGGTTCATTTCAAAAGTACTTTTGCTGTTGTGACTCACTTACAGTACACCCACTTCTTTCCAGACTCTCCATTCTGACATGAAATCCCACATTAATTAAAAGCTGCTGGAGTTAACTTTCTTTTATCATATTTTACTGACATCCCTATTATCCATTTAAGCTAATAGGTATTCTCAGGGGGGGATTCAAACTGAAAACAACAATGCATTAGAACAACACATGGGGCTGTGGTGGTGGCGGTGGGGTGTTGTTTAAGAAGCCAGTGAGACGATAAAATGCAATCCAGGAAATCCAGCAGGAGTAACAGATTAATGCATTTATGAGCTTATTGAACACCCAAACTCAAGAAACACCTGCTCTGTAGCTACAAGTTTCATTTCTTCATCCATTACTGTAATGACTGTAAGGTAGTAGTACCCATTCTGGCGGGGCGATCGTGGCTCAAGAGTTGGCAGCTCGTCTTGTAATCGGAAGGTTGCCGGTTCGAGCCCCTGGTCGTTGTGTCCTTGGGCAAGACACTTCACCCGTTGCCTACTGGTGGTGGTCAGAGGGCCCGGTGGCGCCGGTAATCGGCTCTGTCAGTGCGCCTCAGGGCAGCCGTGGCTACAATGTAGCTTGCTGTCACCAGTGTGTGAATGTGTGGATGACTGAATGTAGTGTAAAGTGCTTTGGGGTCCTTAGGGACTAAGTAAATACAAATACAGGCCATTTACCATTCTGTGTTTATGTCACACTGGGAACTTTTTAGATGGACAGCTAGGGTGGTAGCCCAGATCAGCGAAGAGCAGATTATTTAGGATACAAGCCTGGAAAGGGAGTTTTTCTTTAAATAAGATACTCACGGGGCCTAGGTATGACTAAACTCAAATATGTGAGGAAAGGCATAAACAATTATGACACCTGAACTTGAAGCAGTTTCAGAAGAATCGGGGGTTGGATATTGTCTACTTTGCTCTTTTTCCCATGTAGCACACAGCATGAGATGGTTCACTTCAGTCGTGTTCTTGCTACTGAAAATACTGTTTTGACCAGGGGCGTGCGAGAGGCCTGACATATGATGCCCACTCAGAGGCTAAGAATTTACCTGAAAGCTATCTGGGCTTACTGTCACATGGCTATAAATCATGTGGACTTTGTATTAGGAGCATTCCAGGTACAAGTTTTGGGCTGCAGTTCATATGTGAACACACTTATACAGTACTGTAACTACGAAGGTAACACTATAAGGTTCAAAGTGCTGTAAGATTTTTAAACAAAAATTCAAAACTGAATATTTGATTTTAAAAACTTGCCACATTTGTAGATGCTGAAATATCACTGCAGATACTTAGCATGCTTGTAAACCATAAAAGTTGTGTTAACAGCATAATGCATTTCTTTCAGTTCTGGGTGCAGTTTTAACTTTACCATCAAGCTCTCGTACTTTTGTGCAATAAAAATAAAAATTATGTTCATATAGGTGGTGTAGACTGCACCAGCATTTTCCTCCTCTGGCACACGAACTAAAATCAGCTGATTGTAGAGCAAGTGCAAGTGGAACCGATAAACAAGATCGATAGGCAAGCAGACCAACAATTCCAAAGGAACTGAACTGGTTCTTTACAAGAACCAGTACTCATTCCCCATTCCTACCAGCATGGTGGTGGAGAGATGATGATTTGAGTTTGTTTTGCAGCTACACGACTTTTCAGTTGTTGACTCAAAATCCACACAATGATGTGACAGCCTCATAAAGTTATACAGAAAATGATTACCTCAAGTTATTGGTGGTAAGGGGAGTTCTATAAGCTACTGAATCATGGAGCGTACCTAAGGTTTCCTACACTGCTTCTGCATTATGGCTTAGTTTTTTACAGAAATGGTGTCACAGTAAAATATGGCATGTTTTGTAGTTCATTCACCTAAGAACCAGATGACTTTTATTATGTCCTGATATGTAAAATCTTAGAAATGAAAGAGGGGGTACTTTCTTTTTACCATGACTATAAATATCTAAAGAGGCTTAAACCTTTGTGCAGCACTGTGCCTCCACAGGACATCACTTAGACGGTAAAATGCTTCACAGTGGTAAGGCACAGGGGTTGGAAAGTTGCCCTGAACTGCTGAAGGCTCTGGATATTGTTGGGTTGTCATGGTTTCTTTGATGGTGCAGTGCTTTACAGTTTAAAAAGTGAACTGGAGGGAGTGCTCGATTATTTGGATGTCACACTGTTCAGCCTTTCTACAAGCACATGAATGCTGGAGTGGAGGCTCCAACTGATTATCAAACTAGAGACACATTTTCTTTCTTTCTTTCTTTCTTTCTTTCTTTCTTTCTTTCTTTCTTTCTTTCTTTCTTTCTGTTTTTTCTGTTTCCTTACCACCACAAGATTTTCACTTTTAAGTCGTGTGCTACTTTTTTCAACACGCTAGTTCTATAATTTACTTTTTTTTCTTGAATTACTATATTTTGAATTCTGTTCTTGTATTCTACCAACAAAATAAAGTTTCTATACATCCCACGGAAGTACTTTTGTAGCTTGCCATCACCAGTGTGTGAATGTGTGTGTGAATGGGTGGATGACTGGACATGTAAAGCGCTTTGGGGTCCTTAGGGACTAGTAAAGCGCTATATAAATACAGGCCATTTACCATTTACCATTTACTTTTGATGCTATTGTATATAAATATAATGTGATTTAACAAATAACACATGCATTTTAAGTTATTACCATAATTTTGATTTAGAAAATAGCATAGCATTCACATTAAAAAAATAATTACATTCATACCTTTATCATACATTGAGATGCATAAAATTTGCATCAGCCAATGTTAACAACCTCCTTAGGGACAGACAAGTGAAACCTGTGTAATTTAAACTTCTTGCATCTTCAGCCTGCTGTTCCCTTTGACATTCAGAAAAAAGGGTGTGAATGCATTTTTTAAAAACTGCTCTAAATTAAATAAATTCCGCTGTAAGAAAAATATGCTGTGAATCCTATAGAAATGGTGTGTGTGTGTGTGTGTGTGTGTGTGTGTGTGTGTGTGTGTGTGGGGGGGGGGGGGGGGGGGTGAAACAGGCAGTGCATGCAATAAAAGCCTCAAGCATCTTGCAACTGAAGGAATTTTACACTGAAGAATGGTCAAATATTTCAGCAAGCTGATGTCAGAGACTGATGTGCTATTATGCAAAACGCCTACAAGAAGTTATTTCTGCTAAAGGGAGCCAGATAAGCTTCTGAGGCTATAGGTGTACTTACTTTCCCCACAGAAGCATGTAACATCTGTTAATATTTTTATTGATTACAGTTTTTCTCAAATGTTAAAACACAAAAGCCAATCCTGTAACCCAAATGACCAGTAGTCTAAACACATTTACTAAATGTAGCCACCATATTCCAGTACCATAAACACATGTCACATGAAGACACAATTCACAAAACACAACCCTCTGTACTCATAAATCTAAACACATTTTTCCTTGCTAAAACACATGTTGCAAAACAACTCTGCTCATATTCTCAAATGAAAGCCCATGTGATGCAAAATGCTTGCCACAGTCACCAATCTTTGAACACAGGGAACACACCTGGCGTCAGTCACTACACACAACGACTCAAAATTGAAGACACCTGTTGCTAATGATGTGACCCCACCTATAAAAGCATAGTTTGGTGAAGATGCCAAACAATCACAATGGATGAAGGCATTCAAGCGTGCGGAAGGAGAAGAGCTGCAGGCCAAAGAGGAAGAGGGGTTGAGATCAGAGGAGGAAGAGGGGTTGAGATCAGAGGAGGAAGAGGTGAAGGCCTAATAAGAAGAGGAGTTCGGAGTAGAGGAGGAAGAGAAGGAGGCCAACAAGAGAGAGGAGAAGGTCCAGGTGGGAGAAGAAGACAACCTCGCACCATCATAACAGATGATATGCGAGCAACAGTAATTGATCATGTCATTGGTCATGGCATGACAATGGCTGAAGCGGGACGAAGAGTACATCCAAACCTGAGTAGGTTCACCGTGGCCACCATTATCAAGGCATTTAGACAACACAACAGGTATAGTACGCTATTGCTTTCTTTGTCACACTACAGTTTTACAGGCCTGTGAAAGTGGTCTGTTACTTTACATGTAGTTTTACATATAAATCAGTCAATTGACAACACATGTTTCTTTCTTTAGAGCTGAAAGGATGCCACATAGAGGTGGGAGGGTTGCCATATTCACAGCGGCACAAGAAACCCTCATTGCAGATATGGTCTGTGAGAACAACTGCATTAGACTCCGAGAGATCAGAGACAAAGTCATTGCAGATAATGTAAACTTTGAGAACATTGATGCTGTCAGTGTGTCCACAATAGACCGAGTTCTCCGGCGCCAACAGATGAGGATGAAACAGGTCTACAGGGTTCCCTTTGAGCGCAACTCTGCGCGACACATAGAACAACGTTACGAGTATGTGCAAGTACGTATACATCCATGTCCACAGTACAGTTAGTGGACATACTGTGTTGCTTAGTGGCCTACATTACTTCTGGACAATACTGTGCTACCTGATTGACCGTTCTGAACACCTGTACGCTTTTCCATGTTCACAGAGGATAATGCAGTTGGACGCGATGGCCAGACCCCATGAGTACCTCTTCCTGGATGAGGCTGGCTTCAACCTCTAGAAACGAAGGCGAAGAGGCCGTAACATCATTGGCCAAAGAGCCATCACTGAGGTTCCTGGCCAACGGGGGGGTAATATTACTCTTTGTGCAGCTATGGGTACGGAGGGGCTTGTCCACCGGCATGCTGTCCTTGGGTCTTACAACACCCAACGTCTCCTCACCTTCCTAGAGGAGCTAAAAGACATCCTCCTGGACCGTCAACAACACCATCCTAGGCTAGCACATCACATGTATGTGATCATTTGGGACAACGTCCGCTTCCACAAAACACACCAAATCAGAGTGGTTCACCACCAACAGTGACCACTTTTTAAACGTCTGTCTGCCACCCTACTCCCCTTTCCTGAACCCTATAGAGGAGTTCTTCTCATCATGGAGATGGAAGGTGTATGACAGACAGCCATACACAAGAGAGAACCTCGTACGGGCAATGGAGCTGGCCTGTGCTGACATCCCAGCGGAGGCCTTCCAGGGATGGATTCGCCATTCCAGGGCGTTTTTCCCGCGGTGCCTAGCAAGGGACAATATAGCCTGTGATGTGGATGAGGTGATGTGGCCCAATGCAGCTCGGCGACATGATGCCGCACAGTGACTGTGTGTAATACTGTAAAAAGACCGTGTAGACAATAAAAAAGACTTCACACCCTGATCATGTTTCCGAGAGTACTGTTGTGTGCGATAGATTCTGTTTTTGCATTGAGTTGTGTTACAGTAGTGTACGTACATGCAGGATGTTTTTATAGATTTATAGTCTTCATGTGAAACTCACAAATCTAAATGCCTAATCCTCTGCAGGGTTCTATGACGATCCGTTACTGTACAGTTTATAAAAATATGCATTGGCAGTTATGAACCAAAGAACCTTCTCACAAATTGAGCATTGTGTTTTCAATTGTTTTGCTGTAGTGTGTAATGCTGTGTATAGTGTTTACAGTTTTGACAGCTTCGAGCTGCTCTCTTGGTGTGGGAGTTTGAGTTTTGCAGTGGGAAGGTGTGGTTGTGTTTATGTAGCTTTAGAGAAGGGTGTTGTGTTTGGACATTGGGGGACCTGGTGGTAACGTTTGTGACATGTGTTTTAGCATTTGAGAAAAACTGTAAATGATTGAAAAAGGTAATGTTCCTCCTTTACCTGACAGCAGTGTTTCACTTAGAAACAAAAGCTAGCAATTTCCAAGGGATGTTTTCAAGATATCCACACATGGGAAAATTGGTCCCCTTGATTTTGGACTCTCTTAAAATTGATGGTAGTGATATCACTGTACAACTGTACAGTGTCTCGAATCAAGAAATGTCCCTGTGCTGGTAAGATGTCAGAATAGATGTCTGTTATTCTGAATAGGGCATAAGTCAAGCACGCCACATATGTTACTGCAGATTATGTATATAATTATTACGAGCATTATCATATTATTATTTGGTTCTTCCCCTGCCTGAGCATCAGTCTTAATCACATTATAACAACACTTGTGCTGTTCATGAAATGTAGTCAGTGGTGGAGGATGGGTGGGTGACTGAGCAGGTGGGTCTTGCCTTCTTTCCATTCCCCGTGGTACTCCTCGCCGTTGGAGTAAGTAAAGGATCCTCGTGTCAGGGTCATGGGTCCTGCTGCCACACATGACACAAAGAAACATTATCAGGAGCTTTGCAGCTGTAGTTTTGGCATTCTGATACACACTGAGCTGGGAGTTTATTAAATAATACTACCACCTCTCAGTCTATCATGGGTTAATTGCTAGCATTTGAATACTGCAGCCAGCCTGCAGGGCAATCAAACTCAGATTATGCAGGCAGGAAAACTACACATGCACAACTGCCCCCACTATTAGAAACCTGCTCAATGCTCAATCACTGCTGGCTAAAAATCTGTGGAAACCTTAACTTTACACTCCTATGTAAACCACCCGTATTAATCTGCTACCATAAGAGCCTTTCTTATTCTGGCATCATGTTTTCCATCAGACTTTGGAATTTGATTACAGGATTTACAGAAGTTAATTAGTTTTACTAAAATCTCACATTCTTTGAATGTCACGTATATCTTATATAGTTTCTAAAGTTGAGGCTGGGGTAAACCAGACCATCTTTTCTACACCATGTTTCTCTTTTTGGGACACACAGCTGTTTGAAAGCAGACAGTTTCTGCATGTTTTTCTTCAATCTATAACAACAAAAAAATATTTCTTGCACTTACCTGCCTTAAGGTTTTATAAGAAACAATGGTTGCAACTGGTTTTATAAGATCATACATGCCACAAGTGTTTTTCTCTCTATACATTATAAATATTTGGGGGTCAGGTGGTCACCATGTGGAAAGAGGTGTCCACTGTCTTCATCTCAAACAACTTGGTACAGGATGTTTCCTTAAATATGAGATTTCCGTGTGAGATGACAAAAGTGTTATTTTTGCTAAACATGTTTGATACATTAACTCACACTGCACATTTTGTGGCTTCTCTGCTTACACTGTGTGGGTCAACTGATGGTTACCGCTTAGAGATCTAAACTAAATGTAAGTTCCGAAATCCTGAACAAGACTATAGTTGTACAGTAGGCTAATTTGCTGTTAAAAGTGACCGGTTATATCACCTGTTATATTTTTGGATTTCTTTGCTGTGATAAGAGGTATTATTTGTCTACTGGTAGTGTTTAATATAGCTATATTATTATAACTCTAATTTTACTCAAACACTACTACACGGCTGTGTTTATTGTGGTTCTCAGTGGCATGCTATCTTCTTTTTGCTGCTTCAAAATGAGTATGTAGACAAACGGCCGCTGAAAGGAGCATCAAAGAAACATTTGGGCGACTCCATAAAAGAGAAAGCACCCAAGGTCCGTTTATTAAGCAAAACAGGCTAATTGTTCAATGCCAACAGGCAGCTGTCAGCAGACGGGAGGAGGTGTGCGTATCCCTCCATCTAATGTTGCCACAGTAACGGCGCCCTAATCCCTTTCATCCTGCCGGCATGACGCTGTCAGCCTCCAAAACACACACGCATTCACACGGTGAGCGGGCCTGGAGACAAAAAAAATAACATTTTTACCTGTTTTATTTAAGAGCAGCTCAGCCTCTTTTCTCTACATCGCTGAAAACAAGAGAGCAGTAGGAGGATAGCGACTATTTAGCCTTTTTTTCGTAGCTGTTTGTTTCCTGGTAGAGCTGCCTCAGCGTCGCTCTAAAGCACCGCTATACGATTGGCTACCTTTGTGTCACCTCGACTCAACGTGTCCTTTTATTGGTTGCTCTTCTGCTCCGGCCAGCCCTCAGCAGGAGACATCTTTGTCGAGGGCAACGGGTTCAACGACTTAATTAGCCGGAGTGCTGCTCCGTTAAAGCATTTGCCCTTGTCGGTTTTTTATGTGCTGCCCAGCGTCTCTGTAGGATTATAAAACGGCAGCGGGGTTCTCCTTAATGATACCCTGTCATTTCATGTTTCAATTTGGTTATTAGACCCGCGTTTTGGCAAGTTTTATGGGACTTGATTTATTGTTTTCTTTATGCCTTAAAACAGCTGCGCTAGGTGACGAGGGTTTGCTAAATGAGGTGATGTAGATTCAAAGCTAATAAGCCTTTAACTCAGTAAAAAGCTAAGAAGAAGAAAAGAAAAACAATCAAGGTGACCCAAATGAAGCAAAACTCCGCTAACCTCATTTTCGTTTCCCTGAGGGGAAACCGGGGATAGGATTAACCCGCTATTGAATATTAATTAGTCATGGCCAACAATGAAGCACGTGTGATTAGAAACTGATTATCATTTATCAATATTAGCCTAATAGAATAAAGAATACAATTATCAAGCCTTCAAACTCTAGACAAATAATGTAGAGCCAAACATGTGTTTTGGGTATATGAAGCTGTTATGGTGCTATAGAAGGGAAATGGAAGAGCCCAATTTATATTCTGCACAAAGTATGAGATGAAATTTGTTCTGAAATTTTGGTCAATTTCTGCACAATTTAGACAAGTTAGAGAGACAGGGCAATCGACCTGCCTTAATCTCAGAAGCATGAAGTACACAGTGCCTGTTAAGATACAGACTAATTCAAACTGTGCATAAACAAGGTGCACACTTATATCTTATTTGCATTAATAGGATACCATGTATTTAATATAGTTAACCTGACCGTGAATTTTTTAAATTCCCTTCACTGACCACTTACTGGTTTTCTGACATTATAAATTTAATACATTACATTCTTTTTTTCTTCAGAGTGACACAAAAAGTGGTGGACAAGATTTTAGAATCTTCTGCTATTTCTATCAGCTTTTGTTTTGGAGATGAATACAGGCGTTAAGTGTCTAAGTTAGAGAAATAAATGATGTGAGTGAAAAATGAATGCATTTGTCATAAGGACAACAAGATAGAAAGCGTAATGAGCCTGTGGAAAATTACATAAATGCTTGAATCAAATTGTGCCTTGAAAAAAAAAGATCATATTAACTTTGGATCATTGACTCAGCTCTTACAAATTCAGCAAGAAAGACTGAGCATGGCCAAGTGTTTGGCAGTATGTGTATGGTTTGTATTTTGTGTGTTTTTTCCCCTGTCATACAGCATCAGTCCAAAATACAGCTAACAAAGCGATATTTTGACTCATTTTTGCCTCTGAGCTCGGGTGTTTTGGTGGGAAATAAGCTTTCATTTAAATGAGATTAGTCAGATTTTCAAAATAGTACTGATATCAACATTTTAATACATGTAACTTTCTAATATCCCACAGTTCTTTGCATAATTTACTGCAGTCCGGTAGTTGTCAATTTTTTGGGGCCCAGGGAACTTTTAGACTCATTAGTAGATCTGAAGTCTTTGCTCCATCTTACAGAGAACATGAAAAAGGCGCTCAAGTTGCAGTAGATGGGTAGGAATAGGCTAATGGTTGAGCCTTTATTAATTTAAGACCACTTAGTAGACTAACAAAAGGCAATACTATCCTTTAAAAGAGAAGTTATAGTAATGAATTAATTAGCTGTATCCTATGAACGTTTAATGTGTAACCTCAATGTTTGACTTGGCGCTGGATGGCCTGAAAGTTCCTTACAGGCACCTTACGGTCTCGTCCCACCAATGCGCTTATAGATGCCTTCAAAAAATAATACTGTATAAGTTTGTTTTTTCCTAAATAACTTCTCTTCTTACCCGTGATAACCCCGTTCCCCGTGTACCGGGGCAGCTGTACGTGTCTCACATCTGTTGATTGAAACAATGCGCATTTTTAAACCCTTTGACACAAGTCGCTGTAAGCTATGGCAAATTTGGAGCGCAGGCGCCATGTGCTATAGGCTACTCCACACAACATTTCATTAAACGGCCAGTGCCAGCAGCACACCCTCGCGCAGAGAGATGCTGGGAGGGATGGGAGGGGGCGCTTTTGGTGGGTGGGACATATGAGCGCTATAGAAAGGGGGATGCTGCAGCCCCGTCCCCCTCATATCGCTCTCCACCCAGCCCTAGAATAAAAACCACCGGTGACGTGCGCGCAGGGAAGCACCCAGCAGTATGTGCGCGCCCACGGGAGGGGCCGATAGAAAATGGCGAGTCTGTGCAAAAGGCAGCAATGCACGATAGAGAGGCGCGGCTTTCGGCAGGAACTTGACTCTTGGAGGCACAAACTCATTCACTGTGTAGGTAAGCTCGCTTGGCATTGTGTGTGTGCGTGTGTGTGCCGCGGTCCGGACGCCCGGCGGGTGCCGGTAACTGTATGTTTTCGTTTTGGCTGAAGTGTGAGGAGCAAAGTGCCGGGTATGTAGGGCCTAATGTCCACTAGTAAGCCTATAGGGTCTCCATGAAGCTGTCATTTTTTTTCTTTGCGCACGGCTGTTGCCTGGCGCTGCCCGCCTCCCACCGGACATATCCAAAAACGATTCAGCTCCAACTTTGAGCCGTGTTGTGGGGCCCTCTGTTCCACCTGCAAACTTGTGTGTGCGGATACTTTGCCTGTTATGAGTCTCTTTAACCGGGCTGTGAGCGCTCCGGGGCCATTTGGAGTCGTTTGAAGTATTATTCTATAGCTGTTTATTTATTGTAAGCAGAAGAAGTCACGTGCGCAGATGGAGCTGCTCTTCGGCCAATCGGCTGCCCCGCTATAGGTTGGCCCGTGCCCGAGTGCGCGGCGCCGGATGAGCTTTTTAATAGGGGAGGGTGGCGCGCGCCCTCAGCCTTCAAACATGACACTCCCCCCACCCCCACCCCCTCAACTGCCCTGGAAATCGGCTTTTGGGAGCGCGCTTTGCTGCATTGAGGGAAATGTCAGTGGGCATAATTTTGTTTTTAGGGGGGAGGAAATCTATAGGCGGGGGGGTCGACAGGGACAAACGTCTTAGTGTCCGCCTGTAAATTGGGTTTGAGACTTGTTGAAACGGCGCTCCTGGATGTGGTGGTGGTGGAAAAAGCTCTGTGCTTCAGGTTCGCTGTTTACATTAATAGTTACATTAACATTTTTTTAATCGTATGATCGCATGTTGTCGCTCCTGCTGGGACAGCGGAAAAATTCAGATCTTATCTTATTGAAGAGCCGATAAAAATCAGTTTGAACCTCTTCCCTTCTTTGACTTCGTTTCTTCTTTTATTTTGGATTTCATCGTCTATACATCTCTCCCACCCACCATCCCCTCTCCTGCCCCAGTCGTCCATTTGTGGTGTATTTCATTAGCTCGGTTTAATCCGGTTACATCAACCTTTCCCGATGTTACGGCAAGATTATCATCCCCCTCTTCGCCTCTGATCTTCTAACCTCCACGGGTTTCCTCGAGTCTCTCTCTGGTTCCCAATCCGGCTTTTATTGGCGATTTATTAAAAAAAAAAAAAAAAAGAAGAAGAAGAATAAGCATCACGCACAGCGGCAGCGGAGGAGTCGGGGTGTTGCTGGATGCGTTTCGGTGTCCAGATGTTGAGCGTTGACCTGTCACCTACTTACCCGTTCGAGCGCTTTTTAATAGCCTGGCCTGATTCCGAGCCGGCTCTTGGTGCCTTTTAGTGAGAAAAGGTCAAACCGAAGGAGTGCAGCTAGCGGTAAATTAAAAGGCTGGCTAATCTCTGACCTTCAGCTGATGTGTTCGGCGTAAAGCCATAAAGTATCACAGTAAACAGCAGGAAAGAAAAAGCAGAAACAAGACTTGGTTTGCTTTCCATTTGAACTTGGATTTCTCACTGACTTCATGTGTAGCTTTTACTCACAAACTGACTTTCAAAGTTCACACAGTAGGACTGGATTTTATTTATTTGGTTTTGGTGGCCCTTTTACTTTGTATAATGTATAACATTACTGGTTCTGTGGGTTTGGGGATGGTTTTGTCCCCTCCCCACTAAGTGTAACACAGTTTGGGGGGGGGGGGGGGGGGGGTGCTTGCAGTTACTCATAATGAAAAGGAGATTCGTGTAACCTATAAAAAAACAGAAAAAAGGCAGAGCAGATAATTCAGTAAGGATTATATAAGGCGCCGTAGAAATTCTGTAATGATACTACATTTGATAGGGATACCTTAAGTATGATAAACACCCTGCAAGCTCCTGTGCATCCAGAATCTGTGTAGTAATATCACAGTGATACCACAGGGGACACAGATACCACAAAGCTCAATAATGAACTCACAGCTGGATATTACAGCATGCTTTAGCTCTGTATGGGGTGCTGTATGTGTGTGCATGTAAGTTCCATATTTCTTCATTTCTGCTTGTTGACATTCACTGGTTTGCAGTGCGTGGTGAGTCGTAGGGCTGGGCCGAGAGGCAGCAGCGGCTTCTCAGCGCTCACATTGAAATCTGCCATGTTCTTATCCATTGTTGAACTATGAGAGGTTGAGAATTAGTTTCAGAAAGATGTGTAAAAGAAAAAAAATTAAATCGGGCTACTTTAAATTTATAGCTCGTTAACATTTGGGAGTTGGCACTGTTATTATATTGTGTTTGGATATTAAAATGTTACAGAAAGTGTGAGGTTTTCACACTTTCTGTTTGTCTTAGCAACAGTAAAACTGAAAGGTGGCGAACACTAAATGAAAAGCAGTGACTTTAGTGACTTAAGGCAGGGTTTTCCAGCACAGAGGAATGTGCTGCTAGAAACAGAAGAAAAAAAATCAGTAGTGTTGTAATAAAAGTCGTTAAACTTGAGTTTCATGTACCCAAGCGTAATCATCAGAAACAACAAGACAAATGCCCAGATTCATAATGTAACACACACTCACTGACTTTACTGTACAACGAACTGCCATGCTTATTGTCATTAAGCCTCTAAGGTGTCATTCTGAACCTGAAAACAAAATCCCGGCTTAAAGGAAACTCAGAACTCTCAACTTGACACCTGAGAAGCCTCCAGGCGTCAGCCTTGTTATAAGGAAGGTTTTCCGGCATGAGAATTTGTACCTTTACGAGGCAGCCTTATTATTAACATATTGTTAACGGTGGCGGGGACATTTGGTTGAAGAAGGTCAGCCAAGAAAGATGGACACCTTACAGTTTATTACATTGCACTGCGACGTGCATGGATGCAACTTGACGACACAACGAGCCTCATCTTTTTACCCTGTGCTGCACTGATAATAAATTAGGGCCTATATGCCATAGAAAGGTTAACATTATGAGTTGGGAGCAAATATAGCCCAACTGCTGATTCCTTTGACACATATTCTGGGGAAGGGAGTGTAGCTAATTTGATTGCTGAAAGGTTGTGCCAGTGCTGGAGAGAGACAGACTGTGTCGGAGATAGAGAGAGAGGTGTGAGTGTGAGTGGCAGATTGCTTTTTTCCCCCTTAAATCTTCCAACATTTCTAAGCGCGGTACTGATGGCAGCAGAGCAGTTAGTCAGCATAGTTGGTAGTGGTGTACCGATTGTGCCGTTCTGAGCCATTACTGAGGTTCCAAATAACAATTTGGCCAGCACTATTTTTTTGTGGTAATTTTTGATGTAATGTTTTTTCTATATCCTCCTTTCTAATCTACCGATATTGATAATTGATTGCTTTCTTAATTGCTCATACTGATATCAGTCATCAGGGCCAATATTTGTGCATCACTAATATCTAATATTTGGTGAAAGTTTTCAAACAGTGGCCATCAAAGTAAAAAAAGAATGAGTGATTTCAGACAGGCTTACAACAGGCTTACAGATATACTGTATAAGGAGCACACTTCAGTGAGAGAGTTAGCCTCCTCATATGAACTTTATCAATGCAAAATGTAAGAAAAACTCAAAAAGAGTAAGAGACAACCCAAGGTTGATGTCTGTGTAACCTTTTTTTAACCAAGTAAAACCCAATCAAGAGAGGATTGCAGTATAAAACACAAGGCAATCCAAAAGAAACAAGACCAAAAATATTGGTAAAGTATGGAGTAATGTTTGGCAATTTTAAGCTCAAAACAGAAATATTGACAATATTAAGGAAACAAAAAGCGACAGTTCAGCTTTTCCTTTAGGTGAAACCATTGCTGGTTAACATTCTGTGGGTATCTCAGTAGTTCACAGGTCTTTTCCACCTTTAAGTGCTAACTCTGTCACATGATTTGTAGTCCTTTGAGCTGAGTGTTTCCAGGTAATTTCCTTTTGTTTACTGCTGATTAATGAATGAGTTTGAGGTGAATCGTGCTGATTTTGCAAGAGGATTTGGCAGCATGTGCTATAAAGACAGCAAATGTCTCCTGCAATTACAGTTAAATTGTGATGGGAAAGTTTATCCGTTTTGGTTTAGTGTGTCGATACATGAATAAATCCCAGTGATTTCTATTTATCTGTCCATCTTTCTATCACTCTATCTCTCTGCCTTTCCCTTGATTACCCACTGCGCTCCATCCTTGTCTTATCAAGTCAACAAAATCCCTCTATCCCTCAATCACGCCTCCTTCTTCGACTGGACAGCTTTTATTTCAGTAATGGACAGATGGACGCCCCAAGAGATCTGCCTGCTACTTTCTCATCTTGCTAATTCTTTTCATGGGCTTCCTGAAAAGGAAAACAAAACATGGCACATTTATCCAGAGCTGTTGGGGGAGAGTGGCAGCGGTCCACACGTTTGACCGGACCGGATGCCAACACTGTAAATCTCTACATGCACTCTTCATTATACATGCGTGCGCGCACGCACACACACACACACACACACACACACACACACACACACACACACACACACACACACACACCCTCTGCCGCTGTAGTATATATGTGGAGCTGCCTTAGGGGCTGATCCATGCCAATCAGGAGCCCCGTGGGAGGAGGGCTGCTCTCTTTGGTGGGGGGTTGCCATCGGTGAAAAAGCAAAATGCACCACTGGCGCTAAAGAGAGTGTCGACAGAAGGTGCGTATGTGCGTGAGAACCTTTATTTATCCAGAAAACGGTTCAGCGAGCGACGCGCTCTTTTTACAGCGGCGTCCTGCCTCTCGTTCATACACGCCGAACTACCTGAAAGATCCCAGCCACCATCCTTTCTCTTACACGCCTGCGTCTTTTATCCCAGTTTGAATTTGTTTCCAAGCACCAAAAGTATTTCATCTTGTTGTTGCAGTCTGTTGGAAAGTATGGCAGCTTTCAAGGACAAATTCATTTCACTTCTCAAGACAGGAGGATGGCAGGTGACTTCCTAAAAAAAAGCCATTTTGCATGGCTGTTGTTGTTGTTGTTATTCTGGTTTTTTTTTAGTCACTTCTTTGTTGTTTTCCTCCCCTGGGATCTTTGGCACAGAAACATAAAGCGATGGGGAGAGACTAATTATTATCTGTGAGTACTGGACCATCTTCAACAGAAGTGTTGGTTACTTTGAAAACCACATAAGAGACTGGGATGCTTGTTATTGTAGTCTGTAAGCAGGGCTGGGCACTCTGAGCAATTAGATAAAGCTACTGAGGCCATCATATGAACTTTATTTTATTCAGAGCGGTCCTGGTTACATTTAGAGGTTAAACAGTCAATTAATACATAAAGTGAATTTAGCTAATAGTTTAAGCAATGTTTCAATTAAGAAAACAAAACAAATTACCTGCTTTATGCATCTAAACTGTTGTTATGCTAGTTGTTACATCTAGTTCAAGCTGTTTCTTCTTGGTCATGTTAGCCTTCATCCATGGGTGATTAAATGTAGATACTTTTTTCTTTTGTTGTTTCATTATGGAAAAACTGAGCCTGCTGCGGGTTCGGGAGGTTTACACTTATGAACCTCTCTGGAGTTCTAAATATGCTTGAGTCATTAAACAGTTTATATCTGAAGCCTCTCAAAAGCACGTTTTCTTATATTGTCTGCCCTTAATTATATATTGTTTTACTTTCTTAATTTCTTCAAGCTTGCAGATGAAGGTCAGTGTGACAATCCTAAGCTGGAGAGAAAGGAAGCAGCAATTTTGTTCTCCGTCTTTCTCTCTCTTTGTTTTTTCTTCCCTTTCCATCTTAGCACAGGCCAAAGTCCTCTGCTTCCTTAAACTTTGTACATGGCGTTCGTTACTCAATCCAAAAATTTATGTAAGTGTTCCATTGTGTGTGTTAATGCATGTGAGTTTGTCTTATGTGAACTACCTGACCTCCCTGGTACAGTTCTTTGGATCTCCATGTGGGCTCATGCACTGTTTGGAGCTTGTGTTTGGAATACACACACACACACACACACACACACACACACACACACACACACACACACACACACACACACACACACACACACAGAGCGCTGGCGAGAGGTGCTGAGGCTTTAAAGCAGCAGGAATGTTTACTCGGACCCGCCTTTAGTGAATTCCTTCTAGTGCTTCAATAGTGGCTGCTTTTGTGCGGAAGGTCATATTTGAGCAATGTGTTTTTCAGAGTATTTGATTAATGGTGCGGAGTAGCTTAGGTGTGTGTGCTGTACTTCTGCCTTTGTAAAGGCAACTAAAGACCTTAAAATTGAGGCTATATTTGGAAATTGAGGACATTCTGTTTGTTTCTCACCTCTAAGAAGTGTGTGAGAGTTAAAAACCTGCGCTAAATCATACAACTGTGATGATTAACCTTAAGAAATACTTTAATTGTTTTAAATCTCCTCTTCTTTGTAGGAATTCAGCATTAATGGAATAGAAGTGTGTGCCATTCAGACTGTCATTAACAATTAATTAATACAAAGTAGCACCTTGGTATTCCGGAACAAGAGGAACCAGCTAATGAGCTAATAAGTGGGGTGAACAGTCGGTTAAGCAGTAGTAAGCTGCCATGGTTCACAGTTAAAGGGACAGTGCACAGGCAGCTGCACGTGCAAGAAAAATCTGCACTTTTTGTCATTTCATTCACAGACTAATATGAAAGAAGATCTTTGTCAAAACCCCTCCAGCAGCAGCAGGATGTCATGTTTATATAATCAACAGTAGAAGGTATTTACAGTAAAAAGAAGTGTTAACTCACTTTATGAAGGTTTTTTTAAGTACAGGAAGTTTACGTTTGTTATGGCCCATTAATAAAGGTGACACCACAATCTACAAACCTTAGAGATTATCACTTATTTTATTTGTCAGTGACATTGAAATGTACAGCACCTAATGATCAAGTATATTAATCAGTAACCGCGGTAAAGTGATAACATATAACGTGGTCTTTTTTTGCCACATACATTTTTATTGTTAAAAAATTATTTACCTGCTGTACTAACTGAAATACTGCAAAATGAAAGCAAAAGGAGTCCTCCACCTTTACATTTGTGCAGTCACCGCTAAGAACTGTAATCAGCTGCTGTCTGTTGCACGTCACCATGTACCACTATGTACTTTGTGTCACTTTCAGTGTGACGAAGCCAACGTTTTCTGCATAAGTGGATAAAATGGTGGAGGCAACAGTCAGTCTTCAAACGGCCCTGTTTCAGAATTGTTGAATATATAAATAAAAGCCCTAATGTCTATGATTTGGGACTCAAATTAGCACAGAGACAAAACATCCGACACGGGGAGGTACGGCAGTTTAGCATGCAAACTATTCTACAAACATGGCGTTTTGTTTTTTAATGTATAGTTTTGCATTTTCTTCGAGGAAAAAAACAAGATAGTTTTCCATTTGCTTCTGTTTATCTTAAACAAGGTCATACACAGGCAAGGTGGCTGACAAAACAACCAAGAATACATTTTAGTATTTAGTAGAGGTTAGCTGTAGCCCCTCTATAAATTATCTGCTACATGAAATAGTCGGCTACAACAATGTTTTCTTTTTAAAAGACATTGTTAAAAGTATATATCTTTCTTTCTTTTTCTTTTTTTGTTTGTTTTTGGAATACTTTAATTTAGAACATAGGTGTCAAACTCTGGCCCGCGGGCCAAATTTGGCCCGCAGCCTAATTACATTTGGCCCGCGAAGCCAATACTAAATTATTATTAGAGCTGGCCTACTGGTATTATACAGCTAATATATATATTGTTTAGTATTAAGCTTTGCTTGTTCCATATTCAGTTTTTCAGCAAAACTTGTTTGAGTCCATAAGAAGAGATTCATTCTTAAATCTGGAGGAAGATTTTTTTTTTCAGTAAATATTAATGTTAGCCCGCGACCTTGTTCCAGTTTTGAATTTTGGCCCACTGTGTATTTGAGTTTGACACCCCTGATTTAGAATGTAATTGTAAAGCCAGTATTGTCAATATGTATTTATTTATTTTCCTTTACCTTGTAATTTTAGTAATTTAATCTTAAAATGTTTATTTTTATTTTTGCTGGTCTAATACCTTCTGCTCTTAAATGTTTTTGAGATGTAAATTCTTTGCCTTTTTTCATTTTTTTAAAGCACAAGTCTATACCTGTATTTATGTAATGTCCTATATAAATATTGCCTCATACAACATCCAACTGTAGCTTATTAGACAGTGATACTGTTATTGCAACTTCTAGTACTGCTAACAATATGAAGATAATAATGGTAGCATGATCGAACAAATCCTGATTTAAGGAAACATTGTAACATTTTTCTGTATGATAATGTTAAAGTAATTGTTATAATAAATAATAGTTATTAAATATTACATTATATTATATTGTTGGCTTAAGTGAGCAATAATGCATTTTACAACTTAAAAAGTTTTAATTAGGAAAAAGTTGGAACGGGTACAGAAAGATTTCATCACTGCAAACTGAAAAGATGATCATTTGAACTGAACTGCTTCTTGTATGTTTGCTTTCTATACATTGCTTTTAGTACATTGAAGTCAGCACACTGTGTGTGTGGTGTGTGTTTGTTGGGTTTAATCTTGCATGTTTGTTTAAAGACTCTTTACCCACCAGGCATGGCAGCATGCCCAGTGAGGAGAGTGTGCCGCTGCCGTGCACGGTTGCATCCTGGGAAATGTAGTTCTTGGTAGAGAGAACAAATGGGAGAGTACGAGAGACACTGAGGGAGAAGGTATGCAGAGGGAGTGTTGCTATGCTATGTTGCTTTTATACAACAAATCCTAGGAGGAGACATGATGGATGAGGTTTGCACAGCAAATGACACAGAAACAATGAGCAGTTATTTGCAATTCAAAGACTGAAAAGGACTTCATTATGATTTTGCGTTGGACATGAGATTGGTCATGGAGACACAGGAAAATCTTCCACTCCTGATTCACAGGGAAAAAAGAAACTGTTGAAGCACAGGGTTTCTTTTCAGGACATCCTCATGAATATGAATCAAAGTGATGTAATCATTCTTAACTTAAACATAAATTTATGCTGTGAACATGCTTAGGATGAGCACCGTTTGGCATTTGGTAGTACTGATATAATAAATAACCTTAGATTTTCACAAAAAAGGCACTCTTTTTATTCTTTTTCAACTTTGACAAAAAAAACAAGTCAAATTTAATCAAAATTACATTTTAAAAAAGTTTGATTTGGACAGTTTAAACAAAAACAGCTAAATTTCTACACTTGTGTGCATTCCTCGACCAAAACTAACATGCTGGACAACAAAACTGCTTCATTAATATTAGTTGCTTTGTGTTTGATACAAATGATTAACACGCAGTCTCTCACCTCAGAACAAAGAAACATTTACAAAGAAAGTTAAGATACACCATTTAAAAATATATGGATTGAATTCGACATGCAACAATTAGTGAGCAGGGACTGAAATAAGCCAGTTTCCAACGCTATATGCAGATATGTGCTGGTTTGTTTCATGCATGTTCAACACGTGCATGGTTGTGCATGGAAATAGTGGCACGCACTCGCACACAGACACACACGCCAACATGTCATTAGCGTGGAAGCTTTTTGATTTTAGATTGAAAGAAAAAAATTCACTCAGTGGTAGGGATGGGTATTGATAAGATTTCCACGATTCCGATTCCATTTTCGATTCTGTTTAACGATTCGATTCTTTATCGATTCTCTTATCGATTCTTTTTAAAAAAAGGAGAACACTAAGGTCGATTAGCTTAGAACTTTGTTTTATATCTTCTCTTCGAACAAGATAGAAATTTAGGAGTAACATGGCCTTACAAACCCGACAGTGAGATCTTAAGAGATCCAGCCTACGGCTCTTCAATGGGATGTCACAGGGTCCCCAGGAAAAAAATTTGTAAATGTAAAATAATAAAATAAATATTCTTCTGTAGCAATAACAAAGTATAATATAAATTATTCTGTAGCAATTACACAAGAATATCCAGTAATGTCCCTGCCTACAATTAAACACATTCACTTACCGAAAATCGGGGGCATCTGCTGCGGCAAATGGGTGCAAGCCTTTACCACAAACTTAGTCACTGCTCGGTGACATTCGTCTATCCTGGCCTGAAAGGAGACGCTACCAGTAGACTGCAGCGACAACTGCCAGCATCTGAGCCAGCCAGACTCTGTCTGTCTCTCTCATCATGGTCACCTAAATGCACAGTAATGGCAGGTTTTGTGATAAGGCAGATCGCGCAAACATAATATGCACTGTTGTTGATTATTTACCTGCCGCATTAACGGGAGAGGACGTGCAAACGTTACCGCTGCTGCTGGGTTGAGATTCACGAGTCCGGAGCGGAATTAAAAACACGACATTCATTTAAGGTTATCGGGTGTTTTTTGCATATTCGTAGTGTTTCCTCCCTTAAATGAAATATCGACTTTGCAAGTATTGCAAGCTGCCCCGTTGTCATCCGTTCTCGTAAAGTATAACCAAACTTTTGAGCGTTTGAGCCGCTTACGCTCTGTGTTTCCTGCCAGGTAAATGACGCTCCGAAACGTGGTGACGTCATTCGGGGCGACTGGAATCGATAAGGGAATCGTTTGCAAAAATGGCAAACAATTCCAAGGAATTGAAACAGTGGGAACCGGTTCTCAACAAGAACCGGGTTTCGATACCCATCCCTACTCAGTGGAGAAATAAGAACTAAAAGTGAAACAAAATAGCATTATTGTAACTTTATGGACACACGCATGCTTCTGTAACACACAAGTCACATGCTGGACTCTGAGATGGTGCGTTTGTGTGCTAGTGAGCTCAGCTCCTGCTCAGAGTGTCTGTGAACAACAGAGAATGTCTCAGAGTGTAAAATCAAAACAATGTGTGACAGGAAGGAACGATCTGAGCTCGCATGCTCAACATAACTGCTTCCATGTGCTTTTGTTACTGTAATACTTTTGTGGGAGTGTGTTTTTGTCAAGACAAACATGGGGGACAAAGGCTGGAGAAAAAGTGACTAAACCAATCAGAAGCCGCGGTGCCACTCTTATTTTTGAACTCTTTTTTTTGTCTGCATAGCTCACCATTTTTATTCTTACTTAATTGCCGATGCTAATAGGCTTAACCTTTGTGCCGTAATCAAGTGATGACACAGTCCCTGTGTCCTCATTTTCAGAGCTGTCGTTGACCACTTTCATCAACCGTGGATGGAGTCTTGGCAATGTCATCGTCATTAAAAGTACATACCAGTCATTGTATGTAACGCTGAACAGAGGGTCATCCCCTGCAATGGCATCTGAAGCCATGGGGTTTTAGGGTCTGACTCACATTGCTCAAGGAAGTCTGACCTCACTGTCATTCTGTCACACAAAGTGGTAATAGCTGAAGCTTCTTGTACAGGTGACCTTCTGTTTGGAACAAGGCATTTGGTGTTCTTGTGGAAGTGTCTGTTGAGCTAACGATGTCAAAGATGAAATGAGATTGTTCTTTGTCCTAAGGGGATTCATTCTGTTTTTGTTTTGTTTTTTTTGTTTTTTTTGGGGGGGGGGGTCCAGATCTTTCTTATCCATAATGTCAAAACGTACATTTATAAAGAAGATATCAGATCTCGAGCCATATTAAATGTTAAATGGCTTAGCCCACTTCCATGTGCTCTCACTTCATTGTAGTACTCAACACAACCCACGACCCTGTATGCAGCTCAAACATTTTCTTAAAGTTTAATTTAAAATAAAAATATTTGTAGGAAATTACTTACTCACTAATATCACTATTAATACTAATATTCTTTGGCTTCAAAATTTCTAAACAGCACCTTATTCTTAATAAACTAATACACTGTTACACTAAAGTACACAATAGCATTATAACTACCTAACTCTTTCCTTTTATTTAGTGTCTATAACAATAGGAATGAGCTCTGTGTAGTTTAGATTTATGCATGTTTGTTAAATGTATTGTTTGAGCCTTTAGACCTACGTGATAATTTTGTGAGGATTTTATTGGATAATAAGATTACTTTATAAGCACATTCATAATGTTTAGGGCTGTAGAGCAGTTTGAAATAAAAAAACAAAAAACATGACCTTTCACATATTTAAAGAAACTTGAGATATTTAGTCCATTTTTAGCCTGTTGCTAAGGAAAGTTAAAGTATTTTCTTTGTTCTGTCAATAGTCTCTGTGCTGTCAGTTGTAATGAGCATTTCAGCCTCTCTCTACAAACCACTTGTGGGGCCTTTTTTTAAACCATAATTATTATTTTTAATTTTATTTATTTATTTTTTAATTTGAAGCTCACAGTTTTGATGATCATGGTCAGACATGTCTGGGAATCTGAAGGTTCAGAGATTCATTGGGAAACAAACAAAATACTGATAAAGCTATGTTAAAGCTTTATTGCGATAGTTAAGAAAAAACTAAAATATTGGTTGGAAAAAGAAGAAGACACAACAACAAACAACAAAACACATCAATTTAAAAAAAAACCCACAAAAAGCAAAACAGTGTCTCCACAGCCTGAAGGAATCTGTCAGCATCATATAAAATAATGTAAGTCTACCAGGAATACAGATGTGGGAGTAATGTTATGTACATGTGGAAGCTTGTCAGCAGTTTCTGACAGTATGACAAAATTTACATTTTTGTGGCCCAGATGCGAGTTATGAAGAAACAACAAAGCAATGTTATTATTCAAAGGTCAGACTGGTGCTAGTCTATTTTTTATCCAATACTTTGAATAGTAAATCACTGTTAAATCACCAGAACCAACAACACATTAACTGTCTTTCAGTACAGTCTGTCTCCCTGATGCTCCAAGACCATTGGTTCCCAATTTTTAATCTTAAACAATGCAAAAACATTTTTTAAGACTCAGTAATCCCACGAAAACATTTGGACATTGGATTTTTCTGAGCAAATATTACTCGGACAGGAGGAAATGGTGCATTTATTTGGGATTATTTCAGTGGTGGATTAATCCACATTTGGTGCTTTAGTAAGTCTTTTTACAAGCAGCATCTTGTATGTTGGTGTTGTTTATGGAAAGAAAAATAATGTAACCCAATGCAACAGTGTGGAACAATAGTGTGAATAATACAAGGCTATATTCGATATTTGACTTACAGTACCTGTTTTGTAGCTTAAGGTATCTTTAAAAAACTAATCAGATTTGTTGTTGTTGTTGTTGTTTAAAGCTCGGTCTAGGAATGTATTTGCTCTGTAAATTCTTAACCTGTTCCTAAACTACTCAGATCACTTATTATCTTTCTGGTTAGTTATTGATTACGTGGACTCTACAAAATCTGCGAGTTGTAAAAGTACGTTTTAAAGCTTCATTGCAGGGAGCAGATAATCTTTCCTGTGAATTGATGAGCCACTACGCTGATTTTCTGAGACTTGAGCCATTTCTTCAGCAGTGCCTTAACGCTCACTTTTGTTTGTCTATAGTTTACAGTAACTCGCCCAGTTTTCCCTCCTCTGTTCTCACGTGGAGGTGTGCTCTCATGTATGTTTCTTGTTGTTTTTCAGACATGGTGACATATGGGATGTATTGAGTTATTCATTTCTTAGTGATATTTTCTGGTCAACTGAAAAAAACATGTAGGGTCGGGGAATATCTTGGCTAAAACAGTTACAATAACACCTTGGACAGTAGCCAATAACAGATTTTTCTAATGTTTATTTTGTTGTTCTTCTATGCCAGCGACACAATAGAATCAACAGAAAGAAGAAGACTTTGCTTTTTTGCCTTTTTGCTGTAAAAAGCAGGAAGAATAGAAAGAGAAATGAATTAAGTGCTGTTTATATGGTATTATAAATGGCACTGCTTAATTTAGCTTTATTTGAGTTCTATGTAGCATGTCTAGTGGTTAAGTCGAGGACACAGATTATTCTCAGGAACTGCTAATGGCTGTTTTGGGGGGACTGGGGTTCAGCAGAAGAGCATAAGTATAAGCAGTGTTAGTTAATAGCCTGGAAGTGGGAAATGTATTATAAAAGTGTTACTGCTTCAGCCACCAATGTGTGAAAAGCATGAATGCATGCAGTCTGTGTTTTAAGCTGTGTAAAAACACAGAAAAATATGAGTTCAACAGGCTTAATTAGCATTAGCAGGTTAATGTAAAAGCAGATGAAAAATACGGAGATGCGTTTTGTTTTTCTAAAATCAAGTTGTTTTCAAGAATATTGAGTTCTGGCTCTAAAAAGGTTTATTATGTCTTCCCATCACTTTTTCCATTTTTCATATCGAGTTCCACAAAGATAGAAATGGTCGATTATTAGATTTAGATTATTATCGCCTCCAAAAAAAAGCATCTTGCAGGTTTAAGTAAAAATATGTAATTCTTTCATGAAAAAAACTTGTGTTTGGTATTTGCTCTCTGATACTATTTGTCACATAACGCCCATTCATTCATGCATTAATTGCATCCGTTTGGTTGTCTTTACTAAACAAGTAATCCTAATATATTAATTTAGAATTACAATAAAAGTTGCAGTGAATTATTATTGTACGCCAGTCTACCTGCTTAGGTAGTCTAACTAACAACCTATTCAGATAACACTCAGTTGGAAAGCTTTCATATGAATCCATGAATTGAGTGCTCATAATTTATGAAATGATATTAAACCACAGTCCATGTTGCAAGTTCTGATGCTTTGCATAATGATCAGTGTTAAAGCTGCCATCTCAGCTAAAAGTTTAAAAAGATGTCATAGCTTCCCTTCTTGCTTGAACTCCAGCAGCAGCCAGCCTAGTAACCCTGGCTGAAAATGTACAGACACTGTTTCTTTATGGTTACAGATTACAGTGGGAGAGCAAAAAATCATTTTGTGCACCTTAAAGCGCACAAGCTTTTTCATCTGGCTTTTACTCAGCACTGTACCGGACACACTGACACACAGCCACAGTGTTACTGTACACGTGAACTTGGAGCCTGGCAGGATAAGTGAAAGTGACAGAGCCAGCTGTGCCGTGGGA
Source organism: Perissodus microlepis (assembly GCF_051167445.1). NCBI lineage: Eukaryota > Metazoa > Chordata > Actinopteri > Cichliformes > Cichlidae > Perissodus > Perissodus microlepis. Next base: position 36,945,944 of record NC_140466.1, read on the forward strand.
CGACCGGGCAGGCTTGGAGAACTGGGGGCTGTAAGCTCCCCTCTGTGTGACCGTGTCACCCTCAGTTAGGCGTCGAGCCCACCAGGCTGCATAAACACACACACACACACACACACACACACACACACACTCCAATAAAGCTGAAGGTCAGGCAAAGAACACCACCGCCGTCGCTCCCGTCACCGTCAAGAGAAATGTCACTTGTATTTTTATCTGCTGCTCTCTCTGCATCATCAGCATCATCTCCTCTTTCTCACCACTCAGTACATTTTTGCTTTTGCTCCTTAACTCACATGGTTACTTTGTTTTCTTCTGCTTTGTTCATAGATGTTTTTTTCCTCTGCTTCTCTTCAGGCATCATAGCGTACCAGCTTCTCTCTCCTTGCTTTATCTGTCTTTTCAGCTCCTTCCTTCTCTGCATCAGTCTCATTTTCTTTCTCACAATCACTCCTTTGCATTTTCAAACATGTTTTCCCAAGTCTAGCCTGATTTTTATTCTGCCTTCAGTATTTTGACATTTTATCAAGATTATGTCACAAACTGTTGCTACAGGCTGCGCTTTTTCAGAGGTGGGAATAAAGAAATCAGTCATCCATCTGTGCGTCTGCAGCTAGCTGAAGGAGCTCTCATATTCTTTTTTTTTTTTTTTCATTTCTGCCAAGAGGCACTTATATTCAGCAACTTTTTATTCTGGTGGATTTTCTGACACCCACCCTCAGAATGAGTGCGTGTCTAGACAAACAGTATTAATTGAGGCGTAGGCAGGTGGGGTTTTTTTTCCCTGCATATTTCTTCTTTGTTGGTGTATCTTTTAATGTATCGACGTTATTTTTTCTAATGATGTTTTACTTCTTATTACACGTACACACGGATATCATGGCACTGTGGTCCGTTCATGTAAATGTTTAGATCTCTGTAATATAAATGGAACTGAAGGCTACGCGCTGTTATAAATGTGCACAGAGACGCTCCACAAACATGTGGTTTCATTAGCTAGATGTAAAGTTGCACAATAGAGACAAAAAAAAGTGCAATTTCTTTGCATTTTATATTCTGCTTGGGAGATAAATTGTCATCCGTGTGGAAAAAGTATTTCCAAAGTAATCGCATTTTCATCGCTTAAAAAAAGATACAGAATCTGTTGTGATCAGATTTGAAGCACATGAATGAAGTGAATCTATTTTTTTTTTTCACCGTGATTCTAATTTGTGGTTATTTTGCATGCTTTACTCAAATGACTGCATAAAACATATTTCGCTCTGGTTAATTAACTGTGCAGGCTCATTAGATTTCAGCTGCCAGTGTCGCAGTTTTTGACACAACAATAAAAGCGCTGTGACGTGCATCGCTGAGAAACCCAAAGTAATATAGTAATGAATGTGAGGGTCAAAACCAGAAGGACACATTCCTTTCAAAGTTCATCTAAGAGAAAAATGGGGTAGGGGAAGGTGGGATTGTCACAGCCTTTTGCAGCGTAGGCTACGGTTTATCTGCCTTTTTCTTTTTTTTTCATAAAGAACTGTGTTCCCCAATAAGAAACTGAGGCCTGTATAATTGGTGTAAGAGATCAAAACCACAAGGACAAACTCAGGTGAATCATATGAAAAGAAAAATGTTTATAAAAAGAGGATGCGATTAGTACCTATGGACTAGTTCTTGTCTGTGACTTTGTGAAGTCTTGAATTTCACTATCTTCTCCTTGGAGAATTAAACTATCAGCAACAAAAGAAAATACGTGTATTTAATTAAATTACTCTGTTAGCTATTCAGTGGAATAGATAAGCCAATAAAACTTAGGTTATGCAAGAATATGAAAGAATGATGTGATTTCTGATATTTGTAAAATCCATTTGGGTGAAATCACTTCTGCAAGTTTAGAAGATACAACAAATTCCGCTGCAAATATCTTGAGACTGTTTTAACAGAAAAGCTTTGTGTGAGAAGAAAAAAAGAAATGAAGGCAAGTTAAAAGTATTTGTAATAGTTTTCTGGTGCTTTTCAGTTTGTGCTGGTTGGGGGGAGAAAAACAGCCTGTTCAGATAAGTGAACTTTATCTCGGTCACATTGTTTTGCAATGTGCCAGTTTTGGATATGGTTAATGAGTCGTGAACATTTTTAAACTAAGGTGTGTCGCAGCGTATCAGCAGCTCTTTGGACTGTCCACGTTTAGACTGCGAGTGTAAATTGGGCAAAAAGCTCTTTAAGGAACAGTTCAAGGATAGATATGGCTATAAAACCGTGACAAGGATAACTTCCTGTGTGTCTGTGTGTATGACTTTGTGTGTGTTGATATTACTCATGTTATTAGGACCTGAATTGATTCACACAGTCAAGATATGGAGACCTGTCCTTTCTTTAAAGGGATAAAAAACAAAACAAAGTCGGTCAGGACAGATAAGGGTAAGGGGTAACCGTGGTTATGATTACGGGACGTTACAACACATTATATGTAAGTCAGTGTTATATTCTCTGAAGTCATGGAAACATGAAATCGAGAGGAAGTGTGTGTGTGTGTGTGTGTGTGTGTGTGTGTGTGCTGTATGTAGAGCAAAAGAAGACAACATTCCTCCATATTAGAGATAATATCATCTAATATTAATGTGAGGAGGCTCCATTGCTGCTGTGTCAATATTGAACTGCTGCTCCCCTCTCCTCTCCCTCTTTTCTCTGACTGTGTCACTTACAATCTTACACACACACACACACACACACACACACACACACACACACACACACACACACACACACACACACACACACACACACACAGGCAAACTAACAGAGTCCACCAGACCTTTGATTTGCAAAAAGGGAAATATTTATGGCCAGTTGTTAAAGCCCTCCTGGGTACAGCGATGTGTGTGTGTGTGTGTGTGTGTGCTCAATGTGCGCCAGCAGTGACATACGCATATTTCCATATGCGTCTGTCACTTCGGCGCACTCACAAATGGTAAAATCTCTGTATCTCTGTGCGACAAGTCGACTTAAAAGCAGACATATGGTCATATCGGTGTATGTGTGCATTGAAAAGTCGATACGTATGTGTGTCAGCAATTATGTGTGTGCGCGTCACGTGGTCGCCCCCTATTAAACTCACTATAGCACTTAGCATCGGCTCCAAATGGCTGCAGTTATCAAGCTCTCAACACGGGGTGCTCCTGTAATGATGGTGTGTGTGTGTGTGTGTGTGTGTGTTTGTGTGTGTGTGTGTGTGCATGTAGGCAGTGCAGGTGAGGAGTTTTAGCTCTTGCTGTCTGTCTCTCGCTCTGTCTTTCAGAGGAAATAATGTTTTTGCTTGGCTGCTCTCTCAGGTCTGTTGTGCTTTCAGCTTGCAAAGCCTCGATGAGAGCAAATTAAAACTGTTGTACTCACAGCAGTGCTCCATGTATGTTATGGAAAAATGGACCTTTCTTTTTATCGGCAAAGGGCGAGTGATTTTGCTAAGTGACAATATTTTGAAAAACGCTTTTTTTTTCACACATTGAAACTTACTGCATATCACACTTTTGACTTGTGCAAATGTCAAATTCTTAATAAATGCTTCTCACGTGGAAACAAATAGGAGGAAAAAAAACATGCAATCTGAACCACTCTGAAGTGAAATTGAAGATGACAATTTAGGCTTTAACATAATGCGTCACTTTCAAAACTAGAAGTTTACGGTTGACCTGTTTGCGTGCCTGCCGATGTTGACTGGATCATGTGAAGCATTGAGGTACAAAAAATGTGATTTCATGCCCCAGGCTTGACCTGTGTATGCAGCCAAACATGCATTAGTAGTTTTGAGCCTGCCAAAAAGGGTTCAGCTTTCCTATTGTTACAATTTACATAAATGAAAACTCCAACTGTAGCAGTGATCTTTTTTCATTTAAAGTGTAATGTAATACGACGCTGAGCAGCTGGGTGTGGTCCAAAGCATTTCTGTTGCACCTGTAGCCACACCAAGCAGTGATATCACAGTGCGCTGAGACAGGTATGCTTTGGGGAGACTTCTGACTTTGAAAACATGCTGTTCAAACAGAAACCCTCTAAACTTACAAACCAAGTTGCTCCTTTGTTTGCATGTTTTTTGATACTCAAGCAGATGGTTGATCTTTGGTATTTTAGAAAGGCTAATTATGACAGCAGACAACTGTCTTTGTGCGTGCGTGTGTGCGTGTGTGCATTTAGGGGAATTTCCTCTAATAAATGCAGACATTTTCCTTTATTTGTCCTCCTGTCTGTGAATTCTTTCCTTTATCTGTAAGACTGTAAGCATCTCAATGTCATGTGAAAATATAACAAGAAGCCCACACACAACATAGACCACAGACACACAGTTAGCTGTAACAGTTTTTTGTAGTTCCATCAGTTTAATCAGATTTCAGTCACATCTGGCCAAAGTTGAAGTCTTTATTTTTGTGTGTGGGTGTGTGTTTGCAGGCAGCCGAATGCTTGTTCGTGAGGAAACAGCTGTTGTTTGCTATAAATCCATTGATTTTTGCATTGCTGAAATTGAATGCTTGAAGGTGTTACTCGACCGTGCACCTGAGCACATCTGTGTTTTGCTGTAGGTTTAGTAGTTGCGTGCTTCAGCTCAACTTTGAAGCTTAATGATGTTCAGATGAACTGATACATTAAACTCCAGATTATTATCAAGGTGGTGCTTTTCTGTCAAATTAGCAAATTTCAACATGTCTCAGAAATAATTTTCGTTCCGCTTTCATGAAATTTCCCTCAGCATCATTTTTTTTATTGAGAAAATAGCAATTTCTTTGTAACACATGGATGGTAACACATTTGTTCCTGCTTTATTTTGTCCCGGTGTTACTTCCAGTTGTATCTAGTTATTTTCCCAGTTTTAAGAGGTTCAGTATTAAAATAATTATACCTTTGATAAAGAAAGGAATAAACAGTTTCACAATAATTTAATGTACCCCCCAAAATGTGTGTGCTAATTCTAGACATTTCTTATGCCCTGGGTAAGATTAGGATGTAGTGACCCCTCCACTGTCTGCAGCTGGGGGCGGTTTTAGTTATTTAGTTTAATTGGATGTTAAACATTAGAGAAGGTAACATACTGCAAATCATTTACACAGGTCTGCAACCAAAAAACCTGCATAGGATTTTTTGACTGTTTCTAATAGATTTTACTCACTGAAACCGGGAAAGATATTTTAAAAATTCCATCTCGTCAGGTTTTCTTGCAAAACTCATGTTTTTAGTTTAATGAAGCGTACAATTTCCCTTTTTAAACTGAAATCTGGTATCCTATACTTGAGTCAAAAAGCCATATCCAATAATGAATTCTTACATGAATTTAATATTTCTACGAGCAAGAAAATGCGAGTAATTGAGGGGGGTCAGTGGGGGGGGGGTGAGGAGCTGAGGTGATCATGTTATTTTGTTCATAGTGAAAGGTAGGTAATCTCAGAAGAATTATACATAGTTAATTGTAATAAAATATAGATTTTTTTCATCGCTGTTGTGCTTTTTTTAATGTAAACTTCTCATGTTTTACGTGATGGAGGGAAATGGAGATCATTTTTGGATTCAGCACCCTAAAAAACATCAAATTAACCAAAAATATCTCATGCAGCTGAAAAATCTTTTCTTTGCAGACCTGTGTAATTATTGTCCCACTAGTATCATCAATATTGTTCACAAAATCCTTTCATTGGGTTGTTTAAAGTTTCAGAAACGCTTCAGAATCATTATGTTTGGTGACCAGTTATTTAATAAGAGGAACAATAAAACAATATGTTGCCAATTATTTCATTGTATTTCAGTACAGTGACCATTGCTTGCAAACACTGACACTGAATTTAAGCAGAAAACTGAAGAAAATGAAATCAAATTTACTATCCTAGTTCCAGACTGGGGCTCATTTTTCATTTTTAGTTAATCTGTCCTCTTCCTCTTTTGATTTTCTTCTGATTGTCTATTTCAGTGGCTCATTTGACTAATTGTTAACTGTAGAGAAGCTGGTAGATGGTGCATGCCTTGAAGAGACGGGCATATGCACCATGTACTCGTGCACTGGGGACACTGCTGATGTGTGGAACCTGTCAGCCCATTTCTGTTTGCTATATTACTCTTTTCATCGTGGGTGCTCCCGACGGGCAGTCTGCCACTTCTGACAATACAATAAAAATGTCCTGACAGTTGTGATTGACTTCCTGACTTTTATTGCAAACCTGTAACTGTGTTTGATAATTCAGTGTCAGACGTGCAGAGAAATAGACACAGTTATATAAGAATATAACCAGTATCGTGTCTTAATGCGGGGAGTAATTAGTAGTTTTAATTATTGACAGTGCTGCCACACAGCTCTGTTATGCTGGACGTGACGCGACAGGTGTTTGATAAACTCTGCACACAAGCAGCAAACAAAACTTTATGTCCCTGCACAGTTTATTGAGGCCCAGATTACAGTAATTACATTTAACAGTGTGTTGCATTAACAGATTATCAGATAGGTCTTTGCCTTCACTGCACCGACGTCTCGTGTGCCGGGGTTGCTATTTCTGAGTATTCCTGAAAAACTGCTGGGTGGGGCTTGATGCAAATTTGTGAAACCCGATAAGTTCCAGCAATAAAAATTATTATTATACGCAAGACCAATAGCAGCCACTCGAAGAGAAGGAGCAGTCGAGATACGCGCACACATACACACTCATCAGCTTCTTCCTGTTGACTGATCGTAAAGTACAATTCATATTCAGCCTTCTCGTCTACTGTGAAATGCTGTTGATAAAAGGCTCAGATAAAGGTGTAATTGAAGCCATTAGAATCTTTTTCTTGTATCCATAAAAGAGCTCACACAGTGTCATGGGATCAGTTCTTGGGGCTGACAGGGCCGCTGCTTTCCAGTTGAGTCAAGCTGCTGTAAAGTGTTTGGGTCTGACCTCGGCGCTGCGTTAAAGTCAAGGACGATTTCCGTACAAACGAGGAGCTCTTTGTTAGATCTGTGCGCAGCATAGTGGTTTTATTTCCTCCTAGTGTTTATGTGTTCATGCACAAGTCCAGTGTTTGGCTTTTAAAAAGCTAAACAGTAACTGTGAACATGAAACAGCACCTGCATGATGTTGTTCCGACCAACACCAAACAGGGTCGGGGGCAGAATTTCTATCAATGAGATGATGATGTCGTTTTCAATATGAAATCTTACTATAAAAATGTTTTTTTGTTTTCCTTTAATGTTTCATGTTCTCTTCACCTGCATACATTCTTGTTCAGGCAAGCTTAACATCGCTACTTAAATACATAAAGACCTTAAATAAGATTTAGAGTTGCGCAAAGAGTGTACATAAAGCCAGAGTCGGAGATCTGATTCTGTCTATTGAATCACTGCGGCCTGTGAGCTGTAACGACTCAGTAATAAACTACTGTTTCATATGTGATTATCTCAGACTTTCTAATCTGATTAATTTATTTCCACTTAAGTTATGAAACCTTTATGTGTCAAAAAACATTACTGCATATAGAGTTACATCCAAGAACTCCAGAACTCAGTTTATTTTCTTTTCATGTGAGAGACTCAGTCACCATCAGAAAATCAACAGATAACTGCAGAACTCCATGTTTTGTTTCTTCTCTTTTTGGCATTAAAAAAACTATACAAGGGATTATATAATGACGTTTATTTTAAGATTTCATTATTTAAGATTGTAATACTGTTGTAGACATTGCATTAGGTTAAAAAAAATCAAATAAAATGAAAAAAAAAAAGATAATTTTAACAAAATTGGGGGGGGGGGCAGAAAAGAGGGTTTGTAAATGTAAATGTTAAGCTGGGCAACTGTGGTGTATTTTTAATGTATCGATCTTTGAAAATTATAGAATACACAAAAACGCAAGTATAAAAATGTTAGAAATTATTTAAAGCCAGCAAAGTTCTTTTTTTTTTTAAGTCCAAGATATAATCTGTGAGTCTGGATTACAGAATCTCACAAAATGATTAATTTAAGTGGATCTGAATTCTGTTAAGGACTTTGCTCTGTTTATTACAATTAGAGCAATTATGCTCTAATTAATATTGAATTCATGTGAATCACTGGTTATTTTACCTTCGTCTGATAAAAAGGGTTTTTGCTCGTAGCATGTGCAACAACTTTATTCTGTGTGGCACAGCTTCAAGTTTTGTTTTCTCTTTAAAACATGAAATGATTTTAATGCTTAAAGTGCTCAATTTTTGCTAAAATTGTAAACAATTGTTTATTTTTTAATACATAAAAATAGGGCTTTTTTCCCCTCCATCTGCAATTATACACAATTATAGTCATGTAGCTGATCATGTGGCTGTTTATGTTAGAAATATTAATCTAATCTCTTGTTCAGGTGGGTTTGTTTTTAAAAGAGAAATACCTGGTTTGTTTTTATTTTGAAATCAAAGTCAAGGGCATGTGCTGCTTAGACTTGTAGCTGGCAAATGTCTGAACTCGTCTTTTCAGCTTTTTGGGTGGAAGGGCATCTTTTACGTAGCGTTAGCTTAGTGGGACATGGATGACTGCATTAATCAGCCTCTTTGTAGGTTGGGCAAGTTTTTAAGATTTAACTCCATAATGGCTTCTGTGAGTTCCGCTCTTATCCCGGTCCGTCAATAGAGGCACATAAAAATAGAGATAGTCAATCAGCCAGTCAGCATGAGCCCCCAGTAAAAGGCTCCACTGTGTGTTTATGGCGAGCGGGGGAGGAGACCTCGCAGCGGGCAGCTTTTCTCTCTCTCTGTGTCTCGTTCCCTCTAGGCTCATGGAGGATCGCTGCTGCTCCGCCAGATCCTTTGTGTCTTATTAAAGAAAGAAGGCTTCTTTTCGCAAATATGTAATGAAATAATTGAATTCGCACTTACCTTATTAAACTGTGAATGTGAAACATGCAGCCGATTGTGTGACTAGAAGCTCGGACTCCATGGACTCTGAGCTCATAGACTATTACGCCATAGGTTTCCACCATAAGTAGCCGTTCCACGTTGGTATTTCAGCAGCAGTTTATTCTGTCACCCAGAGGAGACGAGCAAGACGGCGCTTAAGACTGAAGAAAATATCCTGACATTTATGTTGTGACAGTGTAGGTATAAAGAGTGGCTTTTAACAGAATTTTCACAAGGTCATCTTTACTCTACCTGAGCTTCCTCTATCTCTTCACCACAAATGAATGCCTTTGTTAAAATTTTATTTATGTTTACAAATGTTCTTATATTACTTTGAGCTGTGTTATCATTCTTTGTTAACATTATTTTTTTAGAGCTTAAGCAATTACATAGTTCATTATTATTCGTAGTAAAAGTAGTAATATTAATTATTGCCATACATGGTTCGCATCTGTGCAGGTTTTCAAAATTACAATCTTATACTTTAACAATAGAAATTGTAATGTGAAACAGAATGAAGTGAAATATAAACCAAAACTTTAAGAATGTATTTTAAGAAAACTTAACAAAGGAAAAAAAAATCATCCTGTGGAGCGATTCGTCCACACTGTCAGAGACAACAAAGACACGATCACATCTCATCTTTGGTCAGCTAACAGGAACAAGAGGCCTCAGCCAGACGATCTCGTGGTGCTCATAAAACATAGAGCCTCTTTCTCTGTCTTTGGGAATCCCCACGAGGCGCTTTATAAGTAATCAATAACATTCTCACTCTACAAAATTTCAGTCAGCGTTGTTTTAGTTGTCAAACATTTTATGGCCTAAATTTGTTCATTTTTGTAATATATATTGTAATTCATTCATTGTTTTTGCGCAAAGCAAATGTTAAACACCTACATTGAGAGCTTGAGATGAGCTGTTCTGTTATAAAAAAATTATTTTTAATTTGATTAAAAAATATGTGGAGGAGAATAAAAGTGTCAAGCATAGCAGAGAAAGAAGGCAAAAGTTAAAGAACTTCAAATAAATGACGAATATTAAAGCTAAAAGCAGTGTCTGGGAGAAAACTGCACGTTCCCACTTCTTAGTTTTAGTTTGTCAGTCTTGTGGATTTTGTACTGAACTGAATTTTGGATCACTGGTTCAGACATTTTATTGAGCAAATATTATGATTACATTAAGGATGAAAAGAAATTGTTATCAGTCTCATTTATTTATTTTTTGTTACTTAAAGAAGCTCTGCACCCTGCTCATCCCTCTCAGCTCTCAGATTCTCACCCCCTGTGTGTGCGTGGCCTTTGTGTGAGCTAAGTAGGTGTATTGTTGGAGGCAGAATGTCTTGTCTAGTCTCTCATGGCAGATAGAAGAACCAGGGACTCTACAACATGAATAATGAAGGACAGGAGAAACACGAACAACTGTTTTATTGGAGAGAGCGAAGAAATAATGAGGGAATAAAATGAGTAAAACCTTTAAGTGAGGGATTAAAACTTACGGCAAAAGGTGTGGACGTCTGAAGTGAGGGCTAAAAATGAATAAAGGTTTATTTAGGTTGAAGGTTGTCAAGAAACTGAACAGGAAGCAGGAGGGATGCAACGAAAGAAAATAAATAAATTGAAATAAAGATGAAATTGTGCAAGAGAAGATGAATTCTTTTTTTTTTTAAATGAAGCGAGATTAAACCAGACTGGAAATAGAAAATGAGAACAAAACCAGCTTAAAAAAATGTAATGGAATGAATTGGAATAAAAAGGTGAGGGACACAGACAGTAAACTAATTATAAAGAAGAATAGAAAATATGAGTAAATCGAAGGAAAAAGAAACGAGAACATGTTTTTCTCCACTTGAGTTATTGTCCATGTTTTGGGGCCTTTGCTGTCTCCAGCTGAAGGTCGCGTTCAATCCATCCCCCTCAGTTTTATTGTCTGTGTAAGACTCACACATAGTCAACAAAAATAACACTCCAGTGATCACATAAGCCCCGTGTTAGAGCGTGTGTATGTGTGGCCCTCTCGATTTCTTTTCTCTCATTCAATCTTTAAATCTCATAAGGAATTTACCCACGTGCCCCAGTGGGTCAAGAGGAGAGGGCAGGGGTTGGGGCTGCCTAAAGAAATTTAGTCAAACCCAGCAGAAAGTGGGGCAAAAATGTTTTAAAGCCACGGGAAATTTGAAAAAAAAAAAGGTTTCTTGGGCTGTGGATTTTTTTCTCTTTTTAAATAAAGAAAGAGTAGAGAAAACAGAAACGAGGCATCCCGATGGCTCAGCAGGCAAACGCTGGCCACACACTACACAGTAAGACAATACAATAGGCGATGGGGCACTGTAGTAGTGTTAAACAATGACGCACACACAGGAAGGGTGGGTTCACTCATTAAGATTCACCGCTCTGTTTGGCTTTAAGGACTGTTGATACCCCGCTGTGTTACCAAAACAAACTGTAAGGACTTTTTGTTTCCCTAGCTTTTATTTTGGCGAGTTTCCTTCACTATAAGAAATTAAGTGAAAAACACTTTTTGGTGTTTTTCACTTCTGAAAATGGTGATTGCAAAAGCAAGCAAAGGCTAAAGAAATAAGAAGATCTCAGATTATACAGCTTTATTTATACAGTCCTTTCAAAAGTTCACGTGTTAAATATTATCCTTTTGTTTAAATATAAGTGCATAGATAAAGATAAGATTTAAAAAACGTAAAATGATTTGGCTCTATAGGACACCCAATATGTTCTTTTTCAGCTCTGAGTTTTTAGATTTGGATTCTGCTAGAGTAGTTTTGCATAACACAAAGTTCAAAATAATCCTCTTTTCATACAGGGCCTTGGAACTTAGTGCTCACAGCTGGAGCTATGTGCCTGAGATGACCATATTAGGAACATCCTCTCTCACCAGCATCATACGGAGTTCACAAAACTGTCTGAAAATGAGCATTTGGACTACTTGCTTATATGCTCATACTTATATATATATATTTATACACCTATACTGAATTCATTATTTGAAACTTTGGTCATGTTCTAGACCAGTGTGCACAATTGCAATATGAGAAAACATGAGAAAAGTCTTCTTTAATGCATGAACTAGTAAAGGTACGACTAAATTAAATGCATTAAAATTAAATTATATGGTGCCAATACTGCCAGGGATCAATAAAGTTTAATTGTAGCCACTGATAATACACCATCATTTATTTGTTGATTATACTTTGTGTTAGTAATCCAAAGCTGAAAAATAATTGGTATGTTACTCCCTTGTATTGTAGTTAAATAAGTGGATCTTGTTATACTTCACTACGTTTAGCAGCAGTGTGTGCATACAAGTCTAGGCATGCATTGTACAGTAGATTTTGTCATGTTGTCTGTACTGTTAAAAGACTAGGTGAACAAAAGCACCACACATCAGCAGCAACGACAGATACTTCTATTTTTGATCACATCCTTGTCTTGTTTCTTTTGAGTTTTGAGAGGACAAAAGCCAGAAGAATGTAATCTTTTTTACTGAAAAAAAACGTGTATAGGGAGAAAAAAAGGCTTTAGCTTTACTAAAACACAGAAGCTGGTACAAAAGAAGATTTTGTATAATAAACACTGCTGGGGAAAAAACAGTTATTGGAAAGAATGAGTAATTATTGCTGCGGGTACCTGACCTGGTGCAGGGGAATGATAAACGCATATTTTGTTTTTCATTGGCAGAAAGCATGTCAGTTTAAGCTTTCCGTCAGTGTAGCCTTGGGCACAGTTTTCAGACAGCTTCTGGTCTCAGCAGTCAGACAGGTCCGAGCATTCCCTGGAAGGAGTGAACGCTCCAAAGATGCTTTGTCCAATTGGGAGTGAATAATTCAAGCCGCCCATTAATATGAGGTATAAACAGGTTTGTGCTGTTTACACTGCGCTTTACCACTATAGTTTTTTTTGTTTGTTTTTAATAGAACCCAACCAGTATAAGAACAGAGACACATTTCTATGGCGTTTGTTATGTGTAGTTTTTTATTTACTCGTTTCTAATCCACCCAACTCATCCCGGATCAGCTGGTAGTTGTGCTTGTGACGTTCCAACTCCTCAGTTCCTCCCGTCTCGTCTCTTCTCTACACTTTTTAAATTTTCATCTATCATCCGTTATTAATGCTGATACCAATCAATAGCTGACATCAGCTAAAAATATCAGCCCGCTGATAAATTGTGCAGATGCTCTTTAGCACCACTGTTCAATAATCACACCATTTAAAGTGCAGTAACAATAATACCCTTACCCATTCTGATGTACCCGCAGAAGCACAAAAATAAATAAATAAGTGGAGTAACTTATTTGATTAAAAGACCCCACAGGGGCTCCACACTGTAATAGTTTTCTACCAGATCTCAATGAAACTTTCCGGGCAGCAAGAGCAGCTTGAAGTCAAGCTGAGTGTTCAGGATCTGTGAAACCAAAGTGGGTTTGATGCTGCCTTTTCTGGGGGCTTTGTTTCATCCTCAACAATGTATGACGTAGAACAAATGTTATATAAAATTATTCAACATGTTTAGGAGGACACCAGCACTAAGTTGCATTCAGCAGAGATTAAACATGATGACAGCTGCTCCCCGCATCTGTCCCCTCATCTACGCTCTGCCTTAAAAAGAAAAATCCACACATTGATTTGGTGCTTAGTAAGGAACCTCAAACCTTGCCTCTGGCTTTAATCACTAGTATTAACAGCTTTTAAAATAAATAAATATATCTAACCCGCCCCTCTACTGCTGTGTTTGGATAACGAAGGTGGAGAGGGGGGAGGGTCAGGGCTGAAAAGCCCCCTCGGTGTGTTCGGTGGCTGAGGTGCTGCCTGCACAAATGGGATTTTCTGCTCTCCAGTAGCTCAGCTGTTCACTAAGCATGATGTCACTCCAAATCTGCCCGTCTTTCTCCCTTTCTCTCTTTCACCCCCCCCACCCCCACCCGATCGTCCTGCCTCAGGTCAGAATGAGTTTTAATTCAAGTGAAATGCGGGTCAAGTGGGAACCAGATGAGATTATTTAACATCCTTTTGCTGCACAAAAAAAGAGAGAAATCAAAACAAATAGTATTTAACGCAGCTTGTGTACCCATTTGAGCGCGTGTGTGCTCGTGTGTGGCATGCTTGTGCGTTGAAGTGGAGCTTCTTTACTCTGTTGCGTGCCATGGTACAGTGAGTCACCGAATCTCATTAGAGATCTCTGCGTGAGTGAGTCTGTGTCACAGTTACAGTACAGTGAACGTCGGTTAAAATTATGAGGTTTTCATGAATGTTTTAAAACGAAACTCAAATTTTTTCTCTGATTTTTTTTAAAGTATTTACTGAAAAATGAGATCAGTTGTTTAACCTGTGCACTGCCCAGCATTAAAGGAGAATGTCCCTTTCCGTCTATTACTGGTTCTGAAACCACTGGATCGTTGTGTAATGAGAAAAAGGTGTGTAGGCTTTAGAGCTTAGTGCAACCTGTTCATATGACATGGTACATGTTGCCTTTTATTTGGCTTTGTAGAAACCTGCTCTGTGTTTGTTTTGTTTTCACCAGTGGAGGAGACTTTATGTTACTTTGGAAACATAAAAATCCATGACAACATATCCTGGGACTGTAGCATGTGGTGAAAATGAATTTGCCTGTGTCCATTCTGGGTATTGGATTAGTTACTGGCGTATAGCGTGAGCGTGGAAGACTTGTGACCAGAATATGTTCTGCATTGCTGATTTGAAATTCCGAGGAAAATCTGAGTGGGAAGACTCAAAAAGATGAACTTTTCCAGCTCCCTCGGAAGAATGTTTATGAGGAAGAAAAGGTGAGTGATGCATGTACTGAAAAAACGAAATCTTGTGGAACACTAAACTCAATATTTTTGGGTTCTGGAATGTTTTCAAACATTGATGGCATTTACTAAATTTCGAGAAAAATGTGATTTTCTTTTTTTTTCTCTTCAAATGACGTTTTTTATGAGGAGTTTTAAGATTTAAGATTTGTGGAACAACAACATCTTTACATTTATATCCTTGGCCAGCACCTCTAGCATGGCTACTGCTTTTAGATCCAGAAAGTGGGTGAAGTTGCAGGCAAATCTGACAGGATGGGTGGGAAGCTAAGAAAGATGGGGTTGGTGTAGCCTAAAAAGCTCCTGCCTTTTCAGTGCTCTGTGAGCAGCTCACAGTGGGAAGCTTCACAAATATTTCCCCTCAGACACGGCAGGATCTTACAGTGGAACTTGCCGCTGCCAGGCCAACCCTGGGGGATGACTTCCCAGTGCAAAAAAAATGGGACACGGGCTCTTGGTTCTGTTTCTTCAGGCTTAGGCACTGCTGACTATTTCAGGATAAAAACTGCTGTTAACTCTCGGGGTCATAGCTAAAGAGCCAGCACTGTCACACTGATGATGCTCTTAAGAGTCAGCTCAGTTTGACACAACAATGAACAGATGAGAAGATTGTCCAGATTTAAGTAAGCTTGTTTTTGGTGCTTTCTCTTCTAATTTATCTGTTTCCACTTTCATTACTGGTAGCTTTGAACAAAAGCACTCCTGAGAAGCTCAAACCAGTGAACCTGTAGGTGATTATGTTTGTTCTGCTGGTCCTGCTAGCCCCAAAAAGTGTCTCATCTGTGAGAAGCTGGTGACAGATGTCATAATGAGGCTGAAGTTATGAATGCTGCAGGACACAGCAGCACACATGGCCAACTACAGCACAGCTAACAAGATTAGATGTCACCCTTGTTTGCTTTCCATTTGAGGCCGGATGTTTCTCATTTGGTAGAACGACTCATTTGTGCTGTTTCTTTTTTTAAAAATTATTATTATTTTTTGTTACACAGCTGAGCTATTACGCTTTTCTCTCTGGAAGAAAAAAAAACATCAAATCACCACCTCCCTTTGCAAAGAACTTGATAGTAATTACCAGTGGAAGATTGGGCTCAGAGGCTTCGTACAAGGAGATAATGAAGCAGACAAAGACCTCAGTTTCACAGCTCTTTGATGCTAACGAGGAGGCACAGCATGTGATTGTTGACTCGTGTGCCACAGCGACAGAACTTTCCCACAGTGCTGCTTTCAGTGCTGAAACTTTGCCACGTGCCAGAACAAACACTTCTCAAACAAAGCTTACGGACCGTCTGCCAAGCTGCCTGAAACCATCGTCTCATCTGCTCTTAGGCTAAAAACCCTTCTGTGACCTACTCCCAGAGCATTAGTGCCAGCATATCTCTGTGAAACTGATGCATACGGTATAAGACATTAAAACACGTGCTTGTTAGAAGCACCAGCGATATTTGTTTTCATGCTTAGTTTTAGATTAAATTTTAGTTTTGTTTGTTCCAAAGATTTGAGTTGAGGGTAATCCAACCTGATCCAAAGCATGAAGAGTCAACATGAATAGCGACACCAACTTGGTGCTTCGCCAATTAACAGGATGGTGCAAAAAGAAAAGTAGGAACACATCATTTTTCCTGCACTTTAAAGGCCACATAGTGATAATAAAGCACCATTTTATCAGAGCTGTCAGTCAGCTGCTTGCTCGCATCCTTTCATTTATAGACAAACTGACACACATGTAAAGCACGTCATATCAAATCTCTGCAAATCACATCTGCAAGGAAATTCCCTTTGCATCTTTTTTAATAGCTAAAAAGAAGAAAAATCACAAAGAAGATGAAATTAAACCTTCCATGGTTGGCATTAATTATAAAGTAAGCAAGTATGTTGTCCTTTGGTTGGACCAATCAGGTTTTAAAAAACAGTAAATCAAATAAAAATAGAGGAAATGTCCCTGTCTTGAAAAGGTTTTAGCTAATAGGTCCTCTCTACATCACTGTTCACTGGACTGTGCTGACCCATATAAAAAATTATACACCAAGCAGTAAATGTCACCAATTAAGCCAAATTACCAAAGGTATAATTATTTTCGGTTGCTGTTGGTTGAGGCTGGTCTCCAGCTCATGGGGGGAAATAATTAGTCAACTTTATTTCTTTGTACAAGTTCTTGTTTTTTGTTTGTTTGTTTTTTTTCTTTGCGATGGAAAAGAAAGTCCAGCTCAAGACAGTTACTGAATACCAACGTATATCTTCAAAATGGGGCTCGACTCATAAATAGGCTGATTTTAGTTTTATACATTTCTTATGGCCCATAAATGAAAATGAACAAAGTAACGAAGAAACAGCCAATTTACGTCTAGTATTGGATGGTTTGTCCATCAGAGGGCAATTTCCCAACCCAATGAAAACAACTAGACTGATCCAAGCAGTCGGCCAAAGCCTAAACAAGCAGCCCCTCTCAAACAAATGTCGAGGAATTCTGTATTTTTAAATCACAAAATGTTGATCTTAAAAATGAAGTTAATAACAGTAGCTTTTGATAATAATGTCATATAGCATATATAAAGCCCCTTTTAAAATACACAAGTATAAAGGTCTTCACAGTGTACACTTTTATACATGTAAATAGGAACAAACATGTAGTCTTTTATTCCTGCATAGACACTGTTATACACGCATATTGGAGAAAGAAAAGGCTGCAGATAACGGGCGAAAACTAACCTTTAGAAATACTGGTCCTGCTCTATTTCAGAGAGGTGATAGAATATAGGAATAGACCAATATAAAGGGTCTTTGGGAGGAATTGGGCCCCTACTTGCAGCCTTAGTAGCTTCAGTGCCTCTTAGCATTGATTTTTCAAGTCTCTGTTTCTCATTTGGTTGAATGGCTCATTTGTGCTGTTGTTGTTGCTTTTTTGTTTTCAGCTGTTATGCTTTGCTGTCCTGGAAGGGGGAAAAATATCATTTAGATCATCAAATCCCAGAAACACCAGTCTTCCAAAAAATGCCATTCAGATTTTTTCATTTGCTCCTTTTATGTTGAGAGTGAAGAGCAAACTAACGGGGTCCCAAAATCTCCCAGTAGGTTGGATTCAGATCTGGTGACAGTAAAGGTCGTATCATATGAAATTCGTTTTTTAGGAAGTTTTGCATAGATATATAATAGTGGTGTTAATTGTTCAAATTCTAAAATGTAAATGATCAGAAATATTAAAAAGTCACACCTTCCTGTTCGGCATCAGTCGACTCTGTTTTTCCTGAGTCCACTCATCTTCTCCTCCTTCACACCCTCCACAGCATGCAAAACACTCACTGAGCTGTCTTATTTAGCTTTGCGGTCTTCTTTTCCGTGCCGGCGTCTTCCTCTGCTGAGATCTTCGCTTCTGTTCCTGCCTTCCTTCTGGGCCTCGGCACATCACTGATATAGAGGGAGTGATTACTCCAGGCTACAGGTGTGCCACTCATCTCACCTGGGACTAGCCCCCGAGACCATCCAGCCCCATCTCTCCTGTCTGCAGCCGAGGAAAGGTCACATCCCACCACCACCGTCGCTCTCTTCTGTTTCCAGCTGATTACTAATAGCTGTCATTTGGAAATTATTTTGAGCACTTGTTTGGGGGCTTTGAGATGACCTTTAAAGGCAAGGTCTCTGTCTCAGTAACAGTTGGAAACATTCTTGTTTCTTCGTCATTCTTTTCCCCAACCAGCTGCAAGCTAACAAATTAGATTCTTTTCATTTCTGCTGTAAATAATTGCTCTGAGAGAGGTTGATAAGCAAGAAAACTGTTACCCATCTCTCCATGCATCACAAAACTAGCTGCATTTCATTTATTTTTATTTTTTTTTATTGTAGCCACTCTGTGACATTCATTTTCCGTTAGCCCCCCACCTATTCTTTTATGCGACCTTGTACTGTAATGAAAGATACAGTTATATGAAGAGGAACATGGAATTGGCCATAGAAATGAGAAACTCTTGTCCTTTTCATTGGGAAGGAGAGAAGGATTGCACGTTTGTAGTGTCAGCAGAGTCGATCAAAGGTCTTAAAGTACTTCAGAAATTAATAGGAATTAAATGACTTTCTTTAAAGAAAGCTGAAAGAAGGATCCAGCAGAATGTGGTGAAGGTTTTCATCATTATTTAAGCTTTTGGCTGTGTATTGACACAGTTCATGTGTCAGTGTGTTGTTCTTGTGCAGAAGCATTACCAGAGACCACGGTGAAGCGAACTGAGACATTGACCTATTTTACACTTCATCTAGTCACGTCTATAACATTTAATCATTTAGTGCTTTGAGGTGTTTTTTTCTTCACAAAGTGCTTCACATTGCAAGGACATGAGAACATATTAAGAAGACAAAGCAGTGATGAAAAGTATGAGCCTCTAAATCCAAAAAGTTGTGAAGAGAAGTTTGTTTCTTTGGGAGTACTTCAGCTTAAAAAGTCAGTTTACTTCTCAAACAAATAAGATGGCAATAGATTTTCAAATGACTGCACTTCACTGACTTCACAGAATAAAAATACATAAACAAGTTTGAAAATGTTTCTTTTAAAGGAGAGTCTGCTAAACGGAGCTGGAGTGGTAAGCTGTTCCAGAGCCTTGGTGTCAAAGACTGAAAGGCCGTGTTCCCACTAGGTTTCAATCTTGTACCAGGGACAACTAATAGATTTTGAGCTTGTGAGTAAAAACAGCAGCATTTGATTTAGCAAGAAGATGAAGTATATGTATTCAATCTGATTCTGTAGTTTTCCATAGAGTCAAACTGGCCAAGTGTGAATGCACTGACTACAATCACGTGGAAAAGAAAACTTTGAAAGGATTTTATAAAGTCTTATGAAAAATTAAGAATCTCCTTACTGCTCATCAAATGATCAGCTGATGGTCTCACCAGAAATGGACACCTCAAATTCACCCCAAGGTCAGTGCAATGAGTCTGCATCTCACAGTCAGGCCTCAGTTAGCATTTTAAATGCTAAAGTTCATAACATTCGAATTACAAAAAGACTGTACAAAGAGCTGGCAGGGCTGCTGTTAGTAAGATGTTTTCTTTGAGAAAGAAGATGGCACAAAGCGGTTGCAAACAGATAAACTAAAAGACTTCAGGAGCAAAGTCCATGGCTGGAGGTTTCTGTTAAGACTATTTCTTTCCCACTGTTGCCAGGCTCTTGCTCACGGGGTATGTTTCTCTAGGGATTAAATCTAAGATATATAATAGTGGTGTTAATTGTTCAAATTCTAAAATGTAAATGATCAGACATATTAAAAAGTCACACCTTCCTGTTCGGCATCAGTCGACTCTGTCTTTCCTCAGAGTCCACTCATCTTCTGCTCCTTCACACCCTCCACAGTTTATCACGCTAGCAGACAAAGTAATTGGCAGAAAACAAAAGAAAACACACAGTACCAGTCCCATTCTTTAATACATCAGTAATCACCACTATCTGCTTGCCCCCAAGAGGCCCTGCCTTACATAGTCCATAAATTCCCCATTTCTTCTTTAATTGTTTTCAATTAGCTTCTTGTTAGCACTTTCATATGTGGCATCATACGCCTGCACTTCCCTTTCTTCTCACTTTTTTCACACTCTCAGGGCACACATGCAAAGCCAGAAGAGCTAAAATTCAAGAAGTGTTGAATGTTTGTGTTGGAGGTCAAGAAAACTGAAGATGACAAAAGTGGCTATAAATACTTAACAGCGTGACTAGAAACCATAGCAGAGGGACTGGGCACAGAGGTAATAGTTTCAGGTGTCATCAGCTGAAGATGAAAGGAAACACAGAGAGACATCTTCATCCTCCTTCCTGCTCACCACCACATAATGAAATAATTAGATAGTTAGAGAAGTAATTGGAATTTTTCTTTCCTCCCACTGAGACGTTCGCTCAGCGGCAGAAATGAGCAAAGAGAACAAAAAAGGGAGCACAGATTTGGAGCAGCCTCACCACACCCATCTGAGCCCAAGCCTGCCCCACTGCATCGTGGGGAGACAGGGAGCCAAATTTGCCTTGACCAATCATTTGCATGTTCAGAGTCAGCTGTGCATATGCACTCGGCATATTTGTCTGTGCATTAGGGGAGGAGACTAATTTTACTGCTCTTGTTCGGTCGTTTGTTGTTTTGCGGCAGGGGGTGATTTGTCAACCAATCCGAGAGCTCGACCTAGTTTTTGTTCTCCTTTCTTTCCCAAAGCTGTGGGCACATTCAGAGGATACAGTCAAAGCACCGAAGCCAAAGTATGGTTCATGTTGTGGTACAGTACACTGTTGTGTTGAGTCACCTTCTTATGAGACACCAGCGGACTTAAGTTGCTTTTGTAGCGTTCCTGCTGCGTTAACAAGCGTGTGTACGTGTGTAGTACTTCTGGTGTGTTAGTCACAGAAATAGCTGCCAGCGCACATCAGCCTCCTTTCAGCTCATCACCGGATACTTCAGAGAAATGAGATGAGATGAGATTAGGGATTTAGTTTGCTGAGAAGCCGTCAGATTGAATCGGCACACTATGTTTAGGCTGCGTTCTTCCTTGTTTTCTCTAACAGTTTGTTTGACACTCTGTTTGACCACGCCTTTGGCCAGTCGTTGCTCATATTAGCTTTATTCATACTCGTCTTCAGTCTCCTGCACACACACCCACACATGCGCAAACATGCATGCACACGCTGCATGTATATGCATATACATACAACGTGCCGGCGGTGGTTGTGACTCTTAGTAAACACGCTTTTATATTTGTATTTGTTCTCGATCAGAGAAGCACTAAATGCTTCAGTTGTTCCGCTGAAATTAGTTCTCCTGCAGAGAAGAAAGGATTTCATGTTTTTCCCCCTCTGCTGTGATGTTTTGTCTCACAGTTCTTTTTGTCATTAGATTTTCCGTGTTTCAAAAGACTTCTCACTTTGCAAGAATGTTTAATTTGTGAACAGCAATCCAGCGCTGGTCTTTTTTTAAAACCATGAGTTTATGATCTAAAATGATTTCTTTTAAAAATCTTCAGATTCTTATGACTCGTTGATCTTATATTTTCTTCACCCTTTGACACCATATTTGTAAAAGATTTTGCCATGCTCAATGACTTTTTAAAAAAAAAAATCAGATATTGCAGAATTTGCATACTAATGGTTTTTAAATCCTGGAATACAAAAAAGTAAGACTATTTTTGTAAGACTGAGCATATACAGTGAAGCCCCTTCAGTAAGTGAACAGTGACCTGGTTCTAACTACCACTAATCCTACATTAACATTTCTACATCCTCATAAAGGTTTGCTTTCAATTTACAAAACGTCATCCTCTGCATATGTAATCAAACACACTAAACAGTCTGAGCATGCTAAAGCAGCTGCACAGCCGTGCTGGTGACAGTGATATTAATCCCAAGGTGACTTTTTTTCTTTTTGTTAGAGAGGAAAACTATAATATAGTGCCTCATTAAAGCATCCTTTCTTACTTGTGTGTCATCTGCAGCCTTGAAATCAGATGCTCAGTCTTCATTTAGACTCTGTGGCAAGGTCAAACAGAAATGTATTTCTTTGGAGCAGTCATTCAGGCATCATCTAGTCAAAGTAGACAGCTGATCCTAGGGGCGACATTGCTGTGAGGCTCATATTAAAAAACAAAAGACAGAAAAGCTTTTATTTTCTTTTAAATTTCAATAGCTACCAAGGCCAAAACTGTACATTTTATATGAGCGCACAAAGAAAAACACCAACAGTAGCAAAATGCAGTTCATAAAAAACTATACAAACTTAATTTATTAGCAGGAAAGTTTTCATACTTATTACTTACAGCTAAATCCTAATACCTCCTATATATTTTAATTATTCTTGTGGCCACCAGTTTAATTTCAAAATAAAATACTTTTACAGTATATTTGACTGCACAGCAGCAACGACACTCTTCTTTTTTTATTGCTAATTTTTGTTTTGTTTTATTTTTCAGCCTCTCTTTATTTTGTTTTGGCTTATCAAGCTGTAGTATATTAGAAAACTGTGCGTTCAGTATAGAATAGAACAAGAACAAATCCCTTTCAAGCTGTGGTTGTTGCTTCCTGATAAATGTAAGTGTAGAATTAGTGCTTAGTTACTTGTAATAATCTGGCTGTACGTTTGACCTTTTTATTTTAGACTTGCTAGTGAACTTATCCTAGTGCCTCTAATCTGAAACAGAAAGCAAATGTGTAAAATCAACTGAAAATTGAAATAATAAATGTCTAAAATCTCGGATTTGATGTTTTGAATCATTTGGGGTGGTGTGTGAAAAATGGCCACCCTCACATAGGTGATAAATCTGGAACAACGGGTTATTCTTGCAGTAAATTCAGAGCTTCTGCTCGTTAACTTATAATGTGATGCTCCTGTGTCATTCCAAATCCATGCGTCCTCACATTATCGCTGGCAGATGATATGTTTTAATCAGGGTCAAAGTGCAAAGAATGACAGAGAATAATGTCACAGAGAATGATGTTATTTTTACCGTTAAACACCAGTCTCTGTTTAAATTGCTGCTGCTATTTAGAACAGCTATATTCAAGAGGGCAGAGATCATAAACACCAGAGCTCTGCTGCACTGCACTGATCAGACAAAGCTTTTTTTCATTGTTTTCAAGACATTTTTGTAATCATTATTGCAACTTTATTTTTTAACAAAATAATAATATCTAACTGAAATAGGCATGCCAATCACCATCCGCCCAATGTGGAAGGTTGCGTTCTGGCTAGCTGTCTTGTCCACTAACTAATACTCAGGTTTTTCTGAACTAAAAAAGATGATTGTAACAGCTCTGTGTAGTAGTTACTGCTTTACTTAAACTTGCTTCTTAGGACCTTGAACAACACTTTAAACTGACAGTTTGTGGCTGTAATGGCCACTGTGGGCCCTGATTTCATAGGTAACCCTCTGTAATGTATTTACCACCTCATGTGTAATTCAGGATTTTCTTTTACTACTAATGGTAGTCACTTCTGTTTCTTGCCTTAGAGGTCTGAAATAATGCTGGCTGTTTATAACAAATAGAGAAAAGTGCCCGGTGTTTGGTGCGTCTCAGAGAGTACTGGGTTAGCCACACTTCATGTTGTTTTTAATAACACTTTGCATTTCCATCAGCTATATGTGGAATAGAAATTGTATTTATATATCACCTTTTATTATCTGTAAAGTAAGACTGATTTACAGTGGAAAACAAAAAAATTGAAAATATAGGCGTAAACAGAAAAATAAACAAATATGAGGCAACATAAAAATAGGCGTGAGTGAAATCTGAATTAATAAAGCAGAATACGTCAAACATGTTACACGACAATAAAAGCCACAAAGAAATGCAGTACGTGTCTGCATACAGCGACACACACACGCACACGCACGCACGCGCACACACACAGCGATTAGCTACAGGTGTGGGAGAATATGGATGTTTTTGAGAGTAACAGTTGTCATGGACTTTGAATCAGCAAGCAGCTTGTTCCACAGAGGATCAGCGTGACTGAAGACGGCCTCGTCAGAATAATTCTCACAGATCGACTTCTGTACGTTTATTTTACAGGTGTCAACAGGTTATCATCAAAGAGTGTTGGATATGTATTTAGGGGCCAACAATTAAAGCCAAGCGTATTTAATACATGCGTTTTTATGAGTTTTTGAGACTTCTCTTTTACCCTCAAAAAATGATATAAATTGCATGATAGATTTTTAATGACTAAATTGTAAATGTGATACAAATTAAAACTCATATATGCAGATTAAAAATAATATATCTTTTATATATTTTGCCTAAAGGTTCAACAAACACTCCATTATCAAATAATTAAAGATTTCTGGCAGTTATTTCATGTTGCAGGTTTTAAAGGGTTAAATACTGAAGGTCCAAGTCAAAACAACTGAAATGGTTTAGAATATGTGTCAGTTAGAAAGATTATTTTCCTTGTTCTTGTTCTTGCTAAGATTTAAGGGGAAAAGGACATATTCTGATTTTATAGGGTTAAGGTTTGGATGTAATGGCCTTGCAGGGATAAAGAAAACTGTAAAGAAATTGAAACCCTAGCTTATTAGAGTGTTAGGAGTAGTAAATGATGCTCAGTTATTCCCTGCAGTTTGCACTCCCATGTATTGTCTCATTTTCATGACCCTGGATTTATTCGACTTGGATTAAGGATTTCTACGAGGACCATTTTTTTGTAACTTCTTCGCCCACTTTTGTAAATGTCAACCCTACAACACCACAATTAATGTCTCCTGGAAAGATTGTCTGAAACTGTGTGATATTATTCATGTTTCCCCTTTTGTTATTAAACCATATCCATCTCTCCTCCTCCCTAACCCTCTCTATTACAGCCAGGCTTTCAGCTATAAACAGTTCTAGGAGACCACATACCTGCACTTCCTTAACTCCTTACTGCTGTTAGGGTTAATTAGGTATTGATTTGATCAGGACCAGGCAAGGGGCCTTATTCTAAAGGCTTTGGTCACAATGAATTATTAATGTTCATACAGAACTATATATAGCGTGCATCCAGTGGTCACAAGAAAGTCAAGCGTTGGTTCCTCTGTGCTGCTTAACCGAATCCCTGTTTGCTCCCCTCTCTGCTTCCTGCTCAGATTGATTGCACTACTTCCTTCAGGGTCATGTTCATTTTTTTTCTTTTGGCTGTTGGAAATTTGAGAGATGTTGTTTCTTTACACGTTTGGGTGTGCTTTGATTTGACAAGCACACCCTGAGTGAATTTTTTAGTTGCTTCATTGCTCTTGACAAATACAAAGCAGCGTTGTGAGAGCACCGAGAGGCAGACTTTTACTGATCTGATGTTGATGGTGTTTTCCTAAGAGATATCTCCACAATTTTGTTTTTTTAAAAAAGGTCCAAATCTGGTTAACGCCAAGCAGAAACATCAGTGAATGAATGCCAAAACTGCAGTTCATCTAATAACCCAAAGTGAGCCTCCTTTCAGCCTTGAGAAAGTCTGTCTGTTACGAACAAAAGCTTTGGTCTCTACAGAGTTTCCAGCCTTCATAATAACTTGCAGCTAACGAAGCTTGCTAGCATTAGTTGATTAGCATCTTCTAGTCTAAATATGGCAGCTTTTAGCTCCAAGATACCAAAATGGTGGCAGGCATTATGTGGCTACATCCATCTATTATATAGAGTGTGGGGTTATCACATTTTCTGTCCGCTTTCATTAACTCGTAAACATACCATAAAATGCCAAAGCTTTAATTAAAAAAATAATGTCTCCTAGTGTAAAGTTGCCGAGCATGTATGTCTACATCATCCACTTCTTCTTTATCGTTAAAGTGCTGCGTGTGTTATACCCTGCATGTGCAGCAGCTTCACCGTGATTCACTGCATCGGTCATTTGTTCACATATTTGCCACAATTGCTCGTCATGTGCACCGAAATGCACACCGTTCAGCTTGATGTCTGCTGATTCTGTGCATGTGTGCATTTTTGTGTATGTGCCTCAGTTTTGGTCATGCTCCTCTCAGCTGTGCTGCTGTACTGTGTGAAGTGAAATGAAGTGGAACAGTGGAGATTTTAAAGATTTGTGTGCGAGAGAAAGAGGAAGAGAGTTTACATTCACATGTATTTTTGCATAACACAATGACACAGTCCCGGATGCCATAGTGTGTGTGTGTGTGTGTGTGTGTGTGTGTGTGTGTGTGTGTGTGTGTGTGTGTGTGTGTGTGTGTGTGTGTGTGTGTGTGTGTGTGTGTGTGCGTGCGTGCGGTCTCTTTCTACTAAGTCATGTGTGACTGCTTTTGGACCAGCAGTGTGTGTGTTCACTAACTGACCTACATTTCTGGAGCTTTTTGCCAGTGGCCCAAGAGACTTTGTCACAGTTATCTCATCTAGCCAATCACAGCCCCTAATCTCATTTTGTCCAATCGCATCCCCAATCTCATGTGTCCAATCATGGCTTTGGCCTTTGGGGGAGTCATCTTCTACTTTACCCGGGCTTCTGTTGGAGAAGACTGTACCTTTTAAACACTCACCATCTTATGGGCCAAATAGAGCAGCAGCTCAGTAATTTTGACTTTCAGCGCTGATTTCTCATGCAGCGCTGCAACCCTAATTATATCCCCCCAGCTTGAAAGGAGAGCTGTGTTTCTGCGCACATTGCCAGCTGGAGAGGAAGGAGAAAAAAATTGAAGCTTTTGAAAATTCTTTGAAGCTTCTGTTTTTTTGTTATCAAAGCCGTCTTTGTTGGTTGCATGAATTTTGCATGTGCAGGTTTAAGGGAACTGTGATGTGCGGGTGTGTGTGGTAAGCTGGGTAGGTGGATGTGTTTTCATACAACATGTTTTGCAAAATATAAAAAAGTGCCCATCACAATAGGTTTAATCAATACCATCCATGTGGATAGCAACTATAAAATATTAACTTAATTAAAAATATTAACTTAAAAATTGACCACATTTGGTTTGATGCTACATGAATTGTTTCTAATCTAGTGCTGTAATCTATATAGATTATATAAAGTAGCTGTGTATTTATCGATAAGGGATGGCCTGTTAAATAGATGATGCTGGAGTTGTTGCAGTAGTTATCATGTTATTTAATTTTAAACTCAACCTGAGCTGGATTTTGCCAGACAAACGTCTTGAGTAATATTTCTGTATGTGTTGTTGTGTCACCACATGGCAGATGTTTCTGGAAATTAAAACATAGGCACAAGTTCATTTGTATCTGGCTGTAGGCCAACACAAGCCTGGAGAGTAAGGGACAGATAATGAGGGATTTCTTTCTGTATCTCTTTCACAAACACACACCATTTCACACACTTTTTTCAGTGTGACTTACCGTGTGGGTGTTCCTGCACGTCTAAGCGCATAATCAGTAATGTGCTCATTGTTTTAAAACCAAGCGTATAAAGTCAAATTTTCATGGTGAAAATGGAAAAAAAGGGACTTGAAAAGCATCTGGAAATAAATACAGTGTTTGATAGATACACCGTCAGATTAAAGCTGACTTGTTGCGGTCACAGTTTGAAACCAGTGTGCTCAGATACACGAGTCTAGAAGTTGAAAACCAGCTGTCTCGTGTCGTGTATTAATTACGGCAAAACAAAAATAAGTGCAAAATCAATCCAGATTCATTCCAACTGCGTTTCTTCCACATTGGATTGAAACCTATAAAATGCAGCTGCAATCCTTGAATCTTTGACCTCTTTCCTATATTGGTTGCTTATAGTGTTGGTGCTGTGGGAGCTGAAGTGTTGCTGCTGACTGTAATGATTTTATAACAGAAATACATTTCCATGCAGGCTCTGGTTTTTCAGTCTCTGCTATTCCTGCGAGTAAAGAAGCATGGCCTCAGACTGTCATCTTCAGCACCGAGCGAAGTGGCCACACTTGAACTGTGTTCGTGTGTGAGTGCGTGCAGCGTCTCCTGCACGCACCCCTCCAACCCTTCCATCCCCTGCTCAAAATGCACACACATTTAAACACACATATGTCTTTGTCTCCGTTTCTCTCCGTCTGCCTCTGTTTCCATTTAGTGGAGGATGGGTTGGGGGGAGGAAAGAGAGAAGAAAGGTGGAGGTGGTGGTGGGGGGTGGTCAGGTTGAAAATTACAATACGTATTTATGGGTTTTTTTGTGTGCTGTTGCTTGGCAACACCACATCAGGGGTATTTACAGTTAATAAAAAGTGAGTGACATTAGCTTGGTGTATTAGAGGTAAATCGCTCATTTGCTTTAAGAGCTAGAAAGAAAGCGTGTGTGTGTGTGTGTGTGTGTGTGTCTTTTCTTTTTATTGTGTGTGTGTATATGTAATAAGTGCTCACTGAGCCTTATCTTTGTAGATATTTAACTCTTTGTGTGACCGAAAGGCCTTTGTTTTTGTGCTCTAACATCATTCTGTGTGTGTGCGAATACCAATATATTTTCATATTTGTGTGCACACATAAAATAATATATTGCTAAATGTTTATATTTTCATTTAAATAGTTTTTTTTCCCACATTTATTATTATATCGCTTTTTCTTTCTTTTGTGCATCAGCAGAAATCTATCCCAGGAGAAAAGCACGTTGTCATCACATTTCCTCTTTAAAAGAACGATTGTTTTATTCCACGCAGCTGTATTTTTGGTCGCTGCCATTTGTTGTTTCGATAGGAACTGTGTCAGCTGGCATTAACGTCACATCTTGTCTGTCTTTCACAGGCTTTGAAAGCATCTTGGAAGGCTTGTTTGGGCCGGGACTAGTCAAAGACATCACCCTTTTCCAAGGTAAACATGCAAAACAAACAAATCAGCATTTGCAAATACAACTGTATACAAACGCACCGACCATAGTTAGCAACGCAAATGGCAGTCTGTCCTACCAAGTCTTTGGCAGCTGACGTAACACACACGTGATGAAACTGTGAGGGGAAAAATGGGAACTTTAATAAAATTAAATAAACAAAACAACAAAATGGATATTTATTGAGAGAAAAATAAAATAAATCTTTTTTATCAGTGACAATGTTGTTTGGAAGGACTAAAGTCATTTTCATCTTGTGCTCTGGAGAGCTTTTACATATTTCTGTTTTTTAAAAAAAACAATAGACATGTGCATACAGCAGGAGCTCAGCTCTCAATTTAGCTTAGTGTTATTCAGCGCGAGAAACACTGTGGACCTTCAATAAATATATACTGACATGACAATGAGCGACACAGCATCTCCCCATTGATCTGTCTTTAAAACATTTATTGCCTACAGAAGTGACGCTGCTGCAGAAAGCATTTAGAATACAAAACAATATGATTAATTCATACAATAGCCTTTAATTTATGCAGGCCAGATGTCACTAAACAGAGCTGGAGAAGGACAAAAACTGGCAGCCTGGACCAGCTGAGCTTGATGGTTTCTCTGGTAATGAGGCTCTCACTGCTCTCTAATGGTCTGATGCTAGAGGAGCTGGTAAACGGCTAAATACAGTGCAAAAAAATAGTGCCTTAAATGCATCTGCTACGACTGCATTCACGGTGAGAGCACGAGCAGCAGAAACAGGGCTCGGTCTGAATCACACAGCTGATGTCACAGATCAGCACCACCCTGCAGATGTGTCTTCATGTTACCTGCTGACTTGAATGTGGATCTGCACATCTGTATTAAAATATTAAAATAATATTATGGTGTATGCAGTCATTCCTCTTTTTCATAAAATCCAACATGCCAGGTCTTTTGACCTTTACTTGAACCTTTATGTGATTTTTCTTCTGTCATCTTAGATTCTTTTAGTTGTAGAATATTCAAATATTCGCCTCTTCAAATTTTGTTAGAAGATTTAGCTATTTTTTCATATCCCTTCGGCAGAATCTCTTTTTCCCAAATAAATCCATCAAAAAAAAGGAGAGTAGAAAAACTACAGACACAAGAACAGCCCTCCCTCTTTGCTGTGCTTATTTGGTGAGTGATTAGCAAGGCCTCAGAGAGTTCCAGAGAGCAGCGCAGCATCTTCTGTTGCTTTTTCCCTGAGTGATCACTTTGCATATAAATATAGCCCAAGTTACAGCAGAGCCATTGTCTTTATCTCTTATGTATGTTGATTTTTTTTATTCACATGTATTACTACCAGCTGAGCATCATTTAAAGGCCACAGTCTACATGAATGTATTTCTCACCATGTCTGTCCCTTTATGTCCTGATGTCTGCTTATAATAATAATGCACCATGTCACATAGTTCACATAATCTAAAACCAGTTACTTGAATGATCAGAACTACAGTACAGCCCCTTTGGGATGTGGTAATATTGGATATTTGCATCACGGATGTGCAGCCAATAGATCTGCAGATCTGTGTCATGCTGTCAAGTCAAGGTGGACCAAAACATCTGAGGAATCTTTCCGGCACCTTGTCGAATCTATGCCACAAAGAATTAAATGCCATTTTATTAGGTATACTTTACTAGCACTACGTTTGACCACCTTTTTCCTTCAGACCTGCCTTGAGTGTACAGCCTTTAGTGCACAGGTGTTGAACTCCAGGCCTCGAAGGCCGGTGTCCTGCAGGTTTTAGATATCACCCTGGGTCAACAGACCTGAATCAAATGATTAGTTCATTAACAGGCTTCTGGAGAACTTCAAGACATGTTGAGGAGGTAATTTAGCCATTTAAATCAGCTGTGATGGATCAAGGACACATCTAAAAGCTGGAGTTTGACACCCCTGCTTTAGTGGAAGAAGCGTTAAACAATCACAGTGTACGCATTTTCCAGCACTCAATCATATGCTGGTTCCCCAGTCTGTCATCCAAACTGGTGAACCCCACAGTGCATATGTAAATTTATGAAGTATATTTGTGGTTGCACAGCATTGTCTGTGTGATGACTGCTTTCATTCACATTCTCAAACTCAGGATGCCATAAACACAGATGGTGTGTTTGCATTCAGGTATTCTATCATTTGTGGCTCTTCCCCCATGCACAACACTCACAGTACTTATGGGAACTACAAAATGAGTTTTTACATCAGCAAAACCCAATTGTTACATGTTCTCATAAATATCACGTGACTAAAGCGAAGGAAGGCTGCCCGGCTCACCCTCTCACATGCACTCTCAGAAAAAACAAGGTCAACATGGCGTTCTGGTGTCATGTGACCCATCCCCCACCAACTTAAAGCATTTTTAGAATATTTCGGGCATGTCATTTTCAATCATGCGTTACACTCGTGCGCAGACATACACACATATATACATTGTCTCCCAAGTAAAGCTGGCACATGAGGCAGCAGTGAAGCCTCCCTCACATAAAAACACAAACGCCTAGCAAAAGTTAATCTTTGTGACTTGAAGAGGAAAAAAAACCCCAAACAAAATGCTGTCTCATGAATTCTTTTCCCTCAAAGGGCCCTCACCCTCCTTTGTGTTTCCCAGACTTTCTGTCTAAAGCTGAAGTCAGCCAGCTCTCAGTTTAGAGTTATATATTTACTGATTTGAGTCCTGTGGGCGCAGAAAACTTTCTCAGCCTGCGATCAAAATGTCAGAAATGTTAAAGGTCTGTTTAAGAAAGAAGGCGCTGCTACGTGATTCAGAGCAAGTGAAGCTGAAGTCTGATGATTGCAATAGTTGCCGATAGCTTCCATGTTTTTTTCCTGTTTTTTGGTCAGTGGTTCGCTGTAATCTTGTGCACAAAACCAAACATATAAACATAATTATGCAGGGTGCTGAGGGGCATACACTAAGATATGCAAAGATATACAAGCTCACGTTAAACAGCATAGATGTACATTACAGAGAAATCACATCTGCGGTAGCTTGGAAACCGTGTATCTCTTAATCTCAAACAAACCTGCGTTTTCTTAGTTTTCACGTTTACGAAAGCAGGCTGCTGCTGCTGCTGCAGGTATGCTGAGCTGATTATGTGCATGTAAACAAGCCGAGAGCTGAGCAGGGCCCCACACACACACACACACACACACACACACACACACACACACACACACACACACACACACACACACACACACACACACACACACACACACACACACACACACTGAAAGCTTCCTCTAAACTGTGCCAGTATCGCCTTTGTGTTTACTACTTGCACACACTCACAAATACCTTGAATACTGTTAGGGTGGGGTGGGGGTTAAGCTAGCTGTGGGATTGGAGCTTAATTGGCGCATTCCCAGGGATACTGTAAGTGGCACAACCACGGGGTTCAAGCACAGCTCACCTTTGACCTTTTTCATTCCCGCCCCGGAGACAGAGACGCACAAAGAAACCGAGAGAGTAGTAACTGAATCGTCTGCACGTCTCGCAGGAAAATGATGGGAAGCTGGAGAGTTCAGGCACATATCTGCACACACACTTTAAAAAGGGGAAAACTAGCAGACCCTATTTATAGGATTTGGACAGGTTCTTCTTAAAGAAGCATGCTGGTGTTCCTCCTGACCGGATCTTACTTGTGTGTCTTACTCTGCTGTAGGGTGTGATCGCGAGGTGAAACAGATTAAACTGTTAGCCAGAGGGGACAGAAAAGCAGCGGTTGGGATTTAGTTACTCTTTAACTCCAAATCCTATTGGTTATATTTTCATCTTCAGATATTTCATTTTTGGCAGCCTTTTGTCTTGTTCAGTACAGCGCAGCGTGAAAATCCATTTTTAAACTTTCTTTGTAATCGATTACACCGAGGCATCAAGTGCAAAGGGAGTGCTTTGCGTCGCCTCAAAACAAATAATATAGCTTTTACAAAACTGATTGCAGACTTGATGTTCACTGTAAGGGATTATACAACTCAAACAAATTGGATTATTGATTTTCTAATCTTACAAAGTAATGGAAGGTCATGGTATGGCACAAAGAAACAAACAAAAACTCCTGGAATACTTGCCATTGCCCGCCTGCCCTCGTGTGCTCTGTTTTCATGCCTTATTTGCTATTATTTTGTAGATTGTGCTCTTTTTATATGTGCGCCCCTGCTTTGTTTTTCAGTTATTGTCAAACTATAAATGTGAAAAAATACAAGTTAATAATATATTCACATTTATAGCTCAAATATTATTGTTTTTCATGTTTGGGATTATTAAATTCCTTGTTCAGAACAAAGGTATCCTCTAAATATCCATATAAATATAAAGATTTTCCTTTTTTTCTTTTATTATTCTTTTCATGCTCATAAATGGCAAACAAGGAAAAAGAAAAAAAAAAAGATAGAAAGTTAAAGGCATGGATGGACACAGTTGCCGATATTAGCTTGTTGCAGAAACATCTAATCCCAGCACGTATGCCAGCTCACAGTCGACACAAAGAAGGAAATTGAAATAAATACGATTCCTTTAATCAAATTGACCTTACTGTGAATAAAATGTAGATTATCTGTATCAGCAGTGTAAAGAGTGCAAGGACGAGTGGAAATGCATGCAAGCCATAAACCCAACAAATGGAGAAGAGAGATGGATTGTGCAAACCCGGCCTTCTGATAAAGCAGTCACTGGAGCGGTGCCAGGTGTGGCTCCCCTATGGACCCACCTCTGCTACTCTGCCCTCCTCCCACACAGAAACACGAACAAACAGAGTGGGGAGGGGTCATCACAGTAACAAGACGGGACAGGGTAGAATTGCTGAACATGGCTTCAGGTCATGTACAAATGGTTTCTTTATTACGTCAGAGTGGACTGTATATATTTACATTTCTGCATGTGATGAATGCAGCAGTAAAGATGAGCATCAACATATTTTTTTAATATTCTACTGTTTTTTGATTTGTTTTTCTTTTTAAATGTTGCTCTTCATTTGGACCTAAATAAATCAGGCGGTTCAATCCTGCTATTTTTCTAAAACTGCAAAAGATGAAGGTTTTTTTCTTTCTATAAGGACAATACTGTACAATAAAGAAAATTACATAAAAACAGAGATTTTACTGCTTTATGTCTTGAAATGACTGGGTAATAGTGACGCGAGAAGAAAAAAACCCCAAATGAATCAAGAACAAGAAATATCGAGTTGTTTGATGAGACCGAGGGCATTCCTATACATATGGAAACAAATGCATTAAAGCAAAGCAGTTTATGCTACAGATATATCACAGCAGAACTGCAGGCATCCCTGTGTGATGTTAAAATGAACATCATACACCTTACATTTATCAGATTTTCACAGTTTAAGGAATAAATTCTCACGGCGTAACACTTTGTGAAACACTTTCACCTGAGAGTCAGCGTGTCTGCTTAGTTGCTGAAAAGGTGTCATTTTGGAGATGGGAAGTTTTGAATTGGCACACACTTCATGTTCACAGGATGTTCTGATATTGTTCTGTCTCTCTGTGGAGCTGACTCGTCCCTCCTTTTTCCTTCTATATATATATATATGGTTTTAAATGGAGGTGTAATACCATGGCAACAGCTCAGCTGTAGCCAGTGTCCTCAGCTCAGAAGGTGCTATGTTGGTAAAAATGTATTTCTGCTGCTGACATCATCTAAATCAATCATCATTTAATCATAAGAGGACAATCACAGGATTATTATTGATATGAGAAACCACTGATCAGAGGTTGTTGTTGTTTTTAATTGGATTATATGGAGCTTTTATGGTTTATGTCATACATGTTTAAAATTACAAAACTTGATATTTTGATTTCAGCTTCCATCTCTCCATCAGCCTGAGATGAGATCAGAACCACACACCCAGTAATATCTGTCCATTCTGTGCACAGAACAACAAAACAACAACAACAAAAAGTAAAACTAGTCAAGCCTCCAACAGCAAATAATTCATTATAAATGTTAAGTGAAAAGTAATAGTAACATGCAGCTAATTTGTTCTGTATAAATATGAGAGTGTTTACACACGTCGCCATTTTTGCAACCAGAATTTTCTGTAAACATAAATTATTGTGCTGACACATTTGCATTTATAGTAGAGAAATGCATTATATATTTCTATACAAGTGAAGAAATATATCTTTAGCTGCTCAGATTTGCTTTAAATGTGATTTTGTGGTTCTCTTAATTGCCCACAATGCTCGTGTGTATTTGATCAGTTACATTCTCTTTTGAAATGTGAATTTAGAGCAGAGTAAAACACCTGCAGAGGCAGAGAGTCTGCACACTGTCAGGATTTTGGCTTAATGATATGAAGCTCATAAAACTACAAGGAGACACCAGTGAACTTTGTCATCCAGAAAAACACATTTAAGAGAAATCAGTTTTGGAAATTGGACATTCTTTGTGAAGACGGCTTCAGGGCGTGAATCTCTCAAACTGATCCAGATATATGCACAAAGACGTCCACGCTGCTTTTGGAGGTCTAAGGCAATAATGTGCCTGATACCTGATTGAGCTTATCTGTCAGTCACAGGTGTGGTTCATTTTTACACAGCATGCTTCTGGACTGAATCGCTGGAATTTAGTCAGTGACTGTAATTAAAAGTGAATCACTTTATTGCCGTTGTTGATCTGGGTGGTGGTCCCTGAGCTGTCAGTCTCTCTCGGCTTATCAGTCTGGATTTCTCCCTCGATTCATATACACCTCGCTAATGATCTGCACCTGGATATTCAAACTGAATAATTGTAGTAGTGCCTCGCAAATCAAGTAAAACACACAATAAACCTTCACCACGTTGTTTTGCTCTTTGTTTCTACTGTTACACTAACAGATTCTGCACATCAGTCAACTTATGAGATCCTGAGCATTATGGGAGTTTGAGTTAGTCATTAATTGCATACTTTCTGTCATGCAGACTGCGAGCCAGAGGAGGTGTCTGACTGGTCCTTTGATGAAAACTGTCTCTTCTGCTGCTTAAGACGTGAGAAAGTCAAGGTAGGTGCAGTTCAGTCTCCCTTTTAGATAAGACCCTCTCATTCTAATTACATGGCTGTGATTTCACAACTCTTCAGAAGCTGCTGGGTGGTATCACTTTTACCTCACAACACGAAGGTGCCTGATGTAAATGGAGCAGGGTTTTTTTTTTTATATAATATGGAGTTACATTAGGTTTTGTTTTCACCTGAATAAACTAATGTTAGCTTTTTAGCAGCACACTCGATTGAACAATTTGTTTCAAAGAATAAGCAGAATACAGAATATGGGGGTGATGGGTGGGGGCTAGATTTTATAATGTTTAACTGTGTAATTGTGCTGTGGCATAGCTGGGTTTATTTATTTCATACTTTGAGTGCAAAGGAAAACATTTTGCCTGCTTTTCTTTTTTTTAAGTTTTTATTTGTTTTCATAAATGTGGTTAATGGGAATTAACCACATTAATTATTAGTTAGGAGAGCAAGATACAAATAGATAACTTAATACCCACCCTTTCTCTTCCACATATCCAATTAAGAGTCATAGGGATGCTGGAGACTATCCCAGCAGTCATAGTGTGAGAGGCAGGATACATCCTGGACAGGTGTTATAGAGCTAGACTGCTACATTTACACATGGGGTTAGGTCACCAATTAACCTAACCCCATGCATTTCTCCGGACTGTGGGAGGAAGCCAGAGTACCTGTAGAGAACCCCAACTCACTGGGTTTCAACCCAGGGTCTTCTTGCTGTGAGGCAACAGTGCTAATAAACCACACCACCATCCCTGCACCTAACTTAATAATTGCAGCTTTTGTCCAAAAGGAAAAAAACGTTTACATTTTTAAACGGGCCTCAATATAAGATGTGTATTAGAACACACTTTTATTATCTAAGGCTTAGAAATAAGATGTAAAGGCCTTGAATAATGTATAACAACATGTTCCACTGAAAGCGTGCTGTGAGTGTGGAGAAGGGGAATGTTTCACTGTAGTGTTGTACAAATTAAAAAAAAATAAAACATGATGTGCGTTTCAATTAGCTATTTCCTCGCTAACATTGTCGCTAACAGAGGTGAAAGCTGCTCTCTGCCTGATACAGCACTTATGTTACTTTCATGAAGCAGCTCATTTTCTTTGTCCACGTGTTCTGTATTTTAGTTCACTGCCAGTTTTAAGCTTTCTATTGAAAAATGCCACATCTTTGTCTCTCTCCTCCTCCTGGTGCACTACTTGTTATTTGTGTTGTTCAACCATCCGTGGTCTTGACCCCAATTTAGCCTATAAAAGGACTGTGACATAATGATTTGGAGGTGAGTGAGTGTGTATGTGTGTGGAAGGAGGAGGAGGATGCTGACATGATTGTAAATTAGTTGGTCTCCCACAGCAGCCTAGATGCTGGTACACCCTCACAGTTTCTTACCCAAAAAAAAGCATCCTGAACAGAATAATAATGAGTTTATTGGACAAGCTTCTATTTAATATATACAAATGCAAGCATGTGTTCATTGTGCTTCTGCTCATTCTGCTGTGGAGAAGGCCTTCGTGTTTTGCGGCCATTCATTGTTACCGCCCTCCGCTGCACTTAAAAATGAGGACCAAAAAGAGCAAGGATGCTACGGGGCCCTCAACAGTCTCTGGATGATTCCAAATGGGCTCCCTTGTTGCATGTGGCCTCCACTCTCTTATCACCACAGTCGCCATTATAAACACCGTAGGGGGTGATGTGGATGAAAAGAAAAATTCTTTTTTTAAATATCAGAAGAAAGTAGAAACGACTTGTTAGTCTGGAGGCTGTAATAAGAGATGAGTCACATATGTTGTGTTAATTAACATATCAATATTATTATATGCTTTTGAATGGATTTCTATGAGGGCAGTTGATTGGGGGAGGGACACTGAAGTCTAAAATATGCACAATAATTTATAAGAAATCATCTTATAGCTTTAATGCCTGTCACAGTGTTCATTAGCAGACTTTTTGTCTTTTAATTTGTTTTTGTTCGTTTTATTTTATTTTTTTTGTTCCTATTTAGCTCAGGGTAAGTACTTTTTGGGATGTTGACCTAATGTATATGTGGACACATGTATGAAAGAAAGGTATGTGAGAATAAACAAGGAAGGGAAGGAAGTTAGGAGGGGGCGTCCTTCTGTCAGACATACATTGTTGCTTGTTTTTCGACTTGACCCTGGTCCGACCCCCAGGGTCGACCATCTGTCTGCTAAAAACATCCCCATTTTTCCACCACTCACTACCATCTCCGAGCCCCCATATGCCTCTCCCTTTCTGCCTTTCTCTGCGCATGAAGCCATGTAGCAGTAGCTAACAGTAGCTGCGTTGTCAGAGCTCACTTGTGCATGTAATAGCATAATCACAGATAAGATATGAATTAAAAAATCTGAAGCAGTTATCGGAGTAAAATCAATTACACAAAACCCAGGGTTTCCAGAAGGTTTTTTTTCCACCATATTTTCTAAATACTCAATAACTGTTAGCCGCTCACATAATGCAAACCATGGCACCTCAATTACATTCATCTTCTACGCTCAAATACAGGTTTTTATTAATATGATAGGGTTTCAAGTGCTCTCCCTGTCTCGCCATTATTACCCTCTGCTTGTTTGCAAGATGCCAGAGGAGCTTCAGTGGGCGGGAACCATCGATTCATTGATCTGAAGCCATGCAAACCGCCAGCAGAAAGAGAGCTGAGGGGTTAAAATAAAGAGAACAGAGACTGGAGAAAGCTTTTCTCATCTAAGTTCCTTTGTTTCCTACCACTCATGCACACAGACGCATACATGCACTCAAATTTCCTCTCTATTGTACTGTAAGGATCTAAAGGCCTTGATATCCTGGAAAAGTTAGTGGTTTGGATTAAAGAGACCCTCCCTTCAGTCAGACTGGGGAAAACAGTGGTTGTAGATCACATGCAAGATTAGAAATTAGTCTGCTCTCAGTTACAACTAAATGGGGTCAAGCACATGTGATCTGTTTGTGAGAATATACCAATTAACTGATAAATTCTGAAGCAACAGTCACCTCAAGGCGCTTTATATTGTAAGGTAGACCCTACAATAATACATAAAGACAAAAACCCAACAATCATACGACCCCCTATGAGCAAGCACCTTGGCGACAGTGGGAAGGAAAAACTCCCTTTTAACAGGAAGAAACCTCCAGCAGAACCAGGCTCAGGGAGGGGCGGGGCCATCTGCTGGGACCGGTTGAGAGAAGGAAGACAGAATAAAGACATGCTGTGGAAGAGAGACAGAGACTAATAACAAGTATGATTCAATGGAGAGAGGTCTATTAACACACAGTGAGTGAGAAAGGTGACTGAAGAAGAAATACTCAGTGCGATATAGATGCTACATGATGGTGATTTAACAGCCACACAGTGACATAGCCACTCTTAAATTAGAGCAAAATTATTTGCAAACATGTTGTAATCTGAGAGTGACGACAGTCACTCCCAAGTCAACCGCGGTTGTTTGTTGTTTCGATTGCTTTGGTCACCCAGCATTTAAAGCTACCACACGCTCAACCACTTGCAGTCATTTGTCAAATAAGAAAGATTTGATGCAATCACCCGGTAACCACTGAATTTTTAAATCCTAATTTTACTCCACAGCGGCTGAGCCATTAGTAGTAGTAGTGAGTGAGTGAGTAGGGAAGTGAAGATGTGTCCTGCCACCACTTCTCCCTGTAGTGTTATGTTATTGTCATCTTAATAAAAACGTGTGTGTGTGTGTGTGTGTGTGTGTATGGCTTGCCCTGCAATATTTTCAGTAGTCAATAAGACTAGGAGAATGCAATATAAATGCATACTATGCTTGCCAAGATAAATAAAAAAGGCCAACGTATGGAGAAGTCTGCTTGTCCCCGCTGTGCAACCCATCTTCTGTTGACACAGAACTGTCGGAGAATTGTCGACATTGAGAGCTGGACATGTTTAAACAATCATAATGAAAAAATGCTAGTGGCATAATGTGGTGGTAGTGTGAGGGTATTAGTTTCTTTCACACCAAACCTTTACTCACTCATTGGTCTCTGCGTGTTTGTCTGTGTAGGAGCACAGCGTGGAGAACGGTGGAGGCAGCCACGTGCTGTCGGAGTGTGAAGACTTCAAACAGGAGCAGTCTCGGATCAGCCGACTGGAGAGACAGGCTCAAGACTTCCTCAATGCTGTGTTCCACAGAAAAGGTACGATATACATACCCTTCATTAGTCATTATTCATTTACTAAATTCAGTCTAGACATGGATATCCAGAGTAATTTAACATGGGTCTATTTTAGAATTAATATGATACTTTTCCTATATATTTTTATTTAAATTTTCTTTTTTCTGTCATAAATATATGTTACATTGCTGGTTGTTTGTATTAAACATGTTTCAAATAATGATGTTTTAGCTTATATGAAAGTAGTCCATGAATGCATGCTTTAAAACTCTATTTTAGATCATTTTATTCTACTTTTGAGTCTTCATGATGTAATTGATGCCCCTAGTATTATCCTCTCAAATTCATAAGTTTTGCTGTGAGAACATAAGCTTTAACTGCATAGTTTTTAAACATATTTCTAAGGGGTAGCCAATCAGAGTAAAGTTGGCTTAAATGACAAACTGAGAGTCTGCATCAAGGCCCAGTGTAGTAGAAAAATAAAGAATGTTTGCGTGATGGTTCAAGGCAATGTTAGTCTTTACCCTGTAACACAGAAAGTTGGTCAGTTACCCACTGGTTGCAATACCAAGTTGTATGTAACTGTTTTCCTCAAATGGCAAATAATTTATTCATAAATAGCTAAACTATGTCATTTGCATTCTGTAGCTCAGCTTTGGGAACTAAAATAAATAGCTCTTGTAGAAATTATCCATCATGCTCAGCTTTAGGACTTGAATTGGAGAGGACACAAGTCTATGTTTGGGAGCAATGTGTAATGCCTGAGTGTCATTGATAACATGACAGTACAGCTGGAATAAAAAGGGGCCAGGGATCGATCCCAGAGGGATCCCAGATGTAACTTTGTCAGAGTTTCACATTTGGGACAAAGACATTTCTGCCTTGCAGGTAGACCCTAAACCGGTTGAGAAATGGGCCAGAGAGGCCGACCCACTTTTTCGACCTGTGCTAACAGTGCCATGGTTATTGTGAGAGGCCATGCAGGAAGCTCTGTACAGTGTTACTTTACACATTGGTGTTACAGTGAGAAACTAGTACTGAATTTAGGACGTTGGATACTCTCAAAATATGATAGGTGAAATCACCAGTGACGATTGCCACATACATACACCCCTAAGAAAAAGTATCACTATAACAGTCATAACAAAAATGCATGAATTTAGCAGTGGACTTTTCACATAAAGACTCTTTTGGGGATTCATCTGAATTTGATGTGGTCTTACAATACAGTGGTCCCTCGCTATAACGCGGTTCACCTTTCGCGGCCTCGCTGTTTCTATGAGTTTTTTTGTGCAATTTTGCATGCTTTTTGTTTGTTTGTTTGGTTTTTTTTACATCACATTGTGTTCTGCGTCCTGATCGGCTGTAGACCACTGTCAATCAATCTCCTTCGTGCCGTGTCTCCTGTACAGTAAAGAATGCGTTCAGCTTGTCTAATTTACATAAATCTTCGATCACTAGCAGTGTGACTCTGAAGTGCTGTACTGTATGTACGTTTTCTCCCAACAAACACAACAATGGCCACGAAATGTTTTGCACCGTCAAAGGCACCTGCGGTAGCACCCAAAAGGCAGAGGAAGATTCTAACCATTGCACACAAAAAGTTGTTCTTCTGGACATGCTAAAGGAAGGTAGAAGTTAACATATTTTTCGGATTATAAGGCGCATTAAGCGAAACAAAACACACTCAAAAAAATAACTCTCTGAATGAACATAAAAAAATCATGGGAAAATTTCCACGTAATTAAATTGCTTTATTTTAGCATTATGCAATTCTGTTATTCCAACTTAATGTACTTGAGTTGGACTGACTTGATTAATTAATGATGAATCATGTTTTACTACAGTTGTGTCCAACTTATTTTAATTGATTTGATCCAACCCATGCAAATTACGTTAGTGCAACAAAACATGCTTATTCGTGATAGAAATCCATTTATTAATCCATTTATTTTAAGTTCATTTAAAGAGTTTTTTTTTTTGGAGTGTTCAACAAAGTCTAGAGTCTGGTTAACATAAAATGTTAATGGATTTATAATAACTTGCACTCCATCCATCCTCTTATCTTTACCAGGGTTGCAGTGAGGCTGGGACCTAACCCAGATGTGATAGGGTGGGAGTCAGAATACTGGACAGTCTATCACAGAGAGACAGACAACCATTTGCCCTCATGTTCACAGATATTTTAGAAACACCAATTAACTTAACCTTAATTACTGCATGACTTTAACTGTGACAGGAAACCAGAGTACCCAGAGAGAACCCACTGCACACTTGGCCAGATTGCAGATTTGAACCCAATACCTTCTTGCTGCGAGGCAACAGTGCTAACCACTGTGCCACTGAGCTGTCAATCTAGACTTCAAAAAATAGGGAAACTATGATTACAAGGCTTTATATAAAATTTTAAAAACCACAATAAATAGCTGAGGCATATACGTAGTGTATGTATGGTTGTCTGTCTCTTCTAACCCCAATGATTTTCCTGTGGTTTGAACTCTTGTGTGATCTTGTGAATTTTGTGAATCCAGGCAACTAACCACTCTTACTAGATTGTATCATGTCATCTCAACAAGAATAAATTAAGTTGCTGGATTTCATGCAGATCCTACATGATTTAATTATGTTCACTACAGAAACATGAAATTATTTTGTTCACATTACAAGTTCGAATTTTGTAAATTTAGCAACCACCCAATTTCATTTTTTTTGAGTGCAGTCAGATAAATCAAACTTTACTCAACTCATTCTTCTTGCTTCCTCTACTTCCGTACCATTGATTCATTAATGTTAAATTCTCTGGCAGCTGCTCTATTCCCATGTTCTTGACCTGAAAACAGGGTTTGATCTTTGGTTTCATTCTATAATACTGGACTTTTCCTTTTCTATGAAGGTTTCAACTTTTTTTGTTTTTAAACAAGAAAGAAAAGTGTGAAAATGTTCATGCCTGTCTGAGAAAAGTGTATACAGTGTATAGTGAGGGGTTTGACAGCCTTAAAATATCTATACAGTGGTCCCTCGTTTATCATGGTAGATACGTTCTAAAAATAACCTGCGACCTCCGCAAAGTGGCCAACTTAATTTTTTTACAATTACAGTGGAACCCCGACTTACGAATACCCCGTTTCATGAAAAATTCAAGTTACGAAGGCACTGAACGGCAATATTTTTGCCCGTGTTACAGCAAAATGCCCGTGTAACGAAATCCGCTGGCTCTGATTGGCTGAGCCTACAATGCCCACAATGCCTTCCAAATCATGTGACAACCCCTTGGCTTCCGTACTTGCGCTTCGCTGTTCCACTTGAACGACATATTGTTGTTCTAGTTAGCAATTAGCCCATAGCCTATCGTTCAGCATCGCCTCAGTAAAAACGCGCGATGGGTGCTTCGACTTACGAAAATTTTCGACTTACGAAAGACCCTCGGGAACAAATTAATTTCGTAAGTCGGGGTTCCACTGTATTATAGATCCTGAGACTGATTATTCTTTAGGGGGGAGTTCATATAGTCTTTATCACTTTTTTAAAAAATATTTTATTGCACATCTGTTGTATAGTAGCCATATAACAAATGTGAGTAAATTAGTTTTGAATATAAGTCTGTGTCAAATAAGCTTTTTGAATCACCCAATAATAACAGTAGTTTGCATGATATCAACCATCATAGCCGGTAACACTTGGGATAAAAGTGCAAGATTAAATCCAATTTTTCTTGTGACGTTTAAAATAATTACTGTTTCACTCAAAGGGTAATGAAAAGGAAAGAACCCTACGTGTCAAAAAGGTTCAAAATAACACCGATGTTTGTTTGGGAGAACTGCTCAGACTGCTGACTTTGCTAAAATGTAAGAGTCCACTTGATGACCTTTACACTAAGGCAGATGCAGTGGGATGAAAAACTATCCAAAATGTCGAGGTGCTCGACATTTGAGGAGTTCAAGCGCTTCGGTTAATCTCAGAAAAGTCACAGCGCAAACTTTCACGTACAAAGAACACAGCTTTATGAGGAGTGAATATGTATTTTTTCTAAAAACAGATCTCAAGTATTTAGCATTTAAAAGGTTAAATATTCTTTGTTCACACTTCAAGGGAGACAGCGCAGATCATATTTTTCACAGATAATAAAATTAATGCAGCCTTTTTGTTGTCAAATCTTTGTCAACACGATGCCAAATATTTGAGGTGTGACACTTGATACTGCAGTGTGAACGTAGAGTTGCTGCTGCTTAAATGGAATATCTGTTAAAATCGTCGTGAAATGATTTTGTGCTTTTTGTTACCTTTGAGAGCTTCTATTCTCATTATCTGACACATGTTAAGCCGGCCTCCTCTGTCATTTCCTGTAAAAGGCACTGTTGCAAGAATCCCTGTTTCTTACATTTTCAATTTGACTCTTTCCTCACATCTGATTTAAGTTACTTATTATGCATTAGGGCATATCTGGCATTATGTATGCGCTATTATTCCCCTGTTCCCATTGAGCTAAATGTTTGCCCCAGCACCAGTCTTACAGGTTTAATGTCAAACCAGAAGTGGACATGATTTCATCAATACTTGGACTACATCCATCAAATTAACTGATCCATATCTGCAGAGCGCTTTGGTCA
This sequence comes from Perissodus microlepis, assembly GCF_051167445.1. NCBI lineage: Eukaryota > Metazoa > Chordata > Actinopteri > Cichliformes > Cichlidae > Perissodus > Perissodus microlepis. The sequence goes on from NC_140466.1 coordinate 36,990,605, forward strand.
CGCAGTTAGTCTCTCAGTCCAATCAGAGACTTTCTTATTTCTTCACTCTTTCTCTCTCTACAAAACAAGAATTACTGCTGTAGTGCTGTTGTCTTACACTTTCTTTAAACTCTGTTCACTGCCCGGTGCTATTGTGTCTTCAGTGGTGAATGGAGTCACGCTGAATGATCTGCTAAAAATTAACTGAAGCATATCGGGGTCGAGCCATTGGATAAACAATTTGGACCCACATCACATGGCCAAAAATTCCTTTAGCACTTCCTAGTTTGACTCCCAGCTGGCTGGCCCTTTGCTCCACGTTTTCTGTCTGCTGCAGCTGTCAGAAATACTAATATCTATATTCAATTGTAACTTAAATTTTTTTTAGTTGACCAAAAATTCTTAAAACAAGTTGAACCAAGCATTGAAGTCGAGCCGTGATTTTACATTTAAGTTGGCTGTTCACCTGCCAGGGACTCCAGATGACCGTTACTATATAGCCGGTATATTTCTATGATGGACTTAAGTGCTCATTTTAATTAATGTGCATTTCCCCTTTAGCATAAAAAAACATGAAGAAACTGTAGACAACAAGCTTCAAGCTTGCCTCAAGCTGCTTAGTATTGTAAGGTAAAGACCCTAAAATGATCAGCTTTCAGTCAGTACAATCACCTTCTACTGAATATCTGCATATTTGCTGAGTTGCCATAAATCCCCTTTTTATTAAGAACACATGTTCTGTCCTGAGGCAGGTGGATGCTTTGTGACGGAGGTGAACTGAGTCAGGTGGAGACTGTAGCTGTTGTATTTTTAATTTTTTTTTCCAGGAGGAAGGAAACAGATGTTTGTCAAGTCAGTGCCCAGCCTCAATCAATCTGGCTTCACTCACACAGGGAGAGATGCCTGTGGAGCTGCTATATTTAGACAGAAAAACAGTCCCACAGGCATAGGCATGATGTGGCGCGCGCACGCACACACACACACACACACACACACACACACACACACACACACACACACACACAGTCATTCATACAGTAACAGATCCACAAGCACGGTTAGGCACAGAATCACTGATCTGACAGCGCCTGTGGTCATTTTGTATCATGAGAGAAAATAATGTTTAGCAACAACATGCATCTGAGAGCGCAAACCTCCACCCGAGTAGCTTGCTCTCAGGGCAGTATGTACCTTTAAGGGATTAGTGTTGTGTTTGTAGATAGTTTCTTCTTTTTAAATGTACTTTAAGGAGTTTGTAGTGCAGGAAGTTTTTTTTTTTTTGAAGTTTTTTTATTTGCTCTGTTGAAATCAATGTAATATACTTAACCTAATTTTGTCTGTAATTATTGTTGTTATTTATGTGGATTTACTGCATGTGTTGCATTCATTTCATTGTTTGGTGAAATTTGTTTAAGTCTTTAGTCACAAAAATGTATTTTAAAAAAGTAATATAGTGTATACCATATAGTGTATACCTCTGTATACCATTATTATCACTTTGACCTTCAGATCAATCTGTTGATGTTGAAGGAGAGGTCAGAGGTCAGATGTGACATGATGTTTTAAGTCTTTATGCAGTACTTAATCTACGTTGACCATATACACCGCACACTAACTTCTAAGGCTTTTTGTCAACCAATCAAGAAGTTGACCTTGAAGATCTCGGTGGATGTAAATGTTCACGGATCGTTACCATGAACCCACTCTCATGCCACTCCAACAATGTTTAACATTTGCACTCCAAACTAGAGCAGAGCTGTATGTAAGAATGAAAATATGTTGAGTTAATTGACCTGGGCATTAGTCACGTTTAGGTAAACAGCTGTACAGTGGCTTCACTTATAATGCCTTGCAGCTTGTATCAATATAAGAACTATGACCTAAGAATTAAAATGTAAGATCAAAGTGTTTACCAGAATGTTTGTTCTCACATTGCTTGACAAAATCATCAGGAAACCACACGTGTATCACAGAATTTTACGTTTTGTCAAAAACTGTTTTTAAAAAGCTAATATGGGTGTATCATCCTTTGCACTGAAGTAGTGGAACTATGTTTGTAGTCTTTAGTGTATCAACAGCTGATAACCTCAGCTCACTGATATCTTTTACCAGAGCCCAACCAAGATGTCAGGGTGCAGCAATTGCTGCTCTTTTATTTGGATCACACAGTGCAGGGGGTTAAAAAATCATCTTGTACAAATTAGGGTTAGATTTTGAAAAAGCAGATATCTGATGAATGGCTGGCAATGGCTAGCAGCTGTTGTATACTGGTGCCTTTCTCAATAGGCAGGATTAGTAGTTGTGTATCTTGTATGTACGGTGCATGTGATTTCTGGATTATTTCAGCACAGCTTCAGGATTACATTTTTTGGGCTAATGTATTGTTTGAAGGATTTGGGCTCTGACTCAGTGGCATGCGTGAATTTATCTGCATAATAATATATACTTTTTGCTTATAAGGAGTAAGTAGAGCTGACTTATCTGGGACAATGCCAGATTAATGGATTTAATAACAAACGAGTGTTGTCATTGTCACTGCTTTGTTGAGTCTGTATTAACCAGCGAGATCAGTGACCAGTGTTTGATGTGGATTTGTTTGGTCACAGCAGGAGGTCACAGAAAGTTCAATTATGAAATCGTTGGTTTTTTCCCCCCCTAATTGCTCTTCTGATATTTGCTGGACTTTGAAACTGTTATTTTTCTTAATCAGTTTAATTTCATATAAAGTGTCAATTTACAGTGCAACTGCCCTCAAGATGCTTTATATTGAAACATAAAGAGCCTGCAATATTAGAAAGAAACCACTAGGCAATCAAATTAACCCCCTATGAGCAAGCATTGGGCGACAGTAGGGAAGAACTCCCTTTTAACAGAAGTCAGGACTTCTGACATGACCAGGCAGTAGTCGCCTACCCTGACTTGGTGTGAGGAAAAGCAAGAGAGAAGAGGGCAAAGAGAAACAAGTGCAAAAACAAAACCTATGATAGAACAAGACAAAATTTAATAATAATCAGTACTGACATAAAAGTGGACAAGGAATGCCCAGTGCACCATGGGAAGTCCCCAGCACAACTAAGGGCCAATGAGCATTATCAAAAAGGAAAGTTTGAAGCCTAATCCCAAAAGTATCCAGGCTGCCAGGAGAGGAGGGAGAAGTGCTGTGTTGGGATAATGTGGTACTATTTGTTCTCTAAGATGTGATGGGACTGATCTCTCAGGGCATTCAGTTCTAAATTTAACATGGAGCCAATGATGAGAAACTAATATGGTAGAAATATGACTTCTGTTTCTAGTTTCTTTCACTACCTGGATTTTTTTATTTATTTATTTTTTTACTCGTGTCTCAAGTATTTTTGTATTTTTAAAAAATGTGGAAGCCAAAATGCCCTTATTTATGACACAAAAAGAAACTCAAGCAGATGATTTAGTTTGATTTAGTGTTGCGCAATCTTACAGAAACCAGTAACAGGAGGTGAAACCAAAGCATGTAATAATTTAGACTACCCTTAAGTACAATTTGACTAATTTTTGTCAAACACAGTTGTAAAGTTCCTCTTGTAGATGATAGGAGTTGTTGTCTGTGGGATAAATGTTGCTTCAGATTTTCAGAATATCAAATTATTCCTCCTATTTGCCAAACCTGGAACATTTGCAGAATACTTTGTAGTAAGTAAAGTAAAACTTGTCATGGTGATTGTGCCGTTCCATCTAAACTAAGAAATTGGGATGGGGTCAAATTTTTTTTTTTCATTTTAATAAATGAAATAATAATTTAAACACTGCATTTTGTATTTTCACACATTATGTTTGAATATTATTATTATGTATAAAGATTGTAGGAGCTCCAACCAATATCTTCAGATTGCTAATTTTATCTAAAATCAGAAAATGCAAAAATATTCAGTTTTGATCTAAAATGGAGAAAAAGAGAAAATGTTAAACGATGCTGAAAATCCAAATCATTCAAAATATGGGTTTGATGAAAAACCACACAAAAAATAAAAACTTCTGATTTTATGTTGTTGTCAAAGTGACAGATCAAATACTTGTTGGTATTGTGAATAGAGAGGCTGTGGTGTCTGCACCATGTGGGCTGTTTGCCTGCACAAATATATTCAAGTGAACACACTGCTGCAAGATCAAATCCTGGACAAACTGCTCTGAAATACAGTGTTTAGAGATGACATAGTGCGGAGCGTAAGACTGAAAACAAGAAGGAATCCTGGGAAGGGAATTGTTATGGAAGCTCCAGCTGAATAATGGCAAGCAGTAATCTGTTGCACAAACTGATATCATGGTGTTTCCAACATCAATAGGCAGGTTTAAGCCCTTCTTCCAAGTGATTATTTGAGCAAAGCATCAGGATTACATTTTCGGATGAAATGGTATAAATAAGCTTCTGAGAGCAGCATCGGCTGAGCAGACTCCTGGAGGACGGGACGCTAACATGTTTGCTCTCCTGTTTTGTTCCTCTCCAGACCTCCCAAGTTTCTCAGACCCTCACATTCCTCTAGTGGCTCGTGAGATCATGCAGCGAATGATCCGCCAGTTCGCTGCTGAATATACCTCAAAAACTACTCAGGACGACCCGCCCCTGCCCAACGGCACCATGAAGGACCAAAGCCTGCCAAAAGCGGTGTCTCTGGCCCCGGCCCCCAGCTCTCCGCCCGGGCCACTGGCTGCGCCAAACTCTCCTCCATCATCTGCCTCCTCCTCTCCATCCCCGACCCCGGGACAATGCTTCAGCCCCACCTCCGCTGCTGCTGCCTCAGCACTCGCCTGCACCCAGAGCAGCAACAGTACGGGAGCCAGTAATGGTGGGGGAGGAGGAGGAGGTACGGCTGCTGCCTCTGCACAGAATCCCGTCCTCAGCAAGCTTCTCATGGCCGACCAGGACGGCCCGTTGGACCTCACCGTTAAGAAGAACCAGGCTGATCCAGAGCCCAGCCAGCAGGGTGAGAGCAATGCACATACAGACACACACACACAGACACACACACGTTTCTGACCAACATGTGGGCTTATATTTTTTTTTTTTTGCGGCTTTTGCCAACCAAAAATATGAAAGCCACAAATTTGGCTCAGTGTTTGTTTTAAACAGGCAGGTCTGCTGTGCAAAAATACTTCCTGCTCCGTATTTAATACCAGTGTGCACAGACGACAAAAAGAATCAGACAAGAGTGTTTAAACAAAAATTGTAATTAATGTATAATTCTTTATTAGTGCACTGGTAATTCAAATTTAGAGTTGGCTGCCATTATTAAAATAATTAAAATGTAGATATGTAGAAAATGAAAATAGAGCGGAAATGTGAAAAAAATAAATGTAAAAACACATTTCAAATTTTAACTAATAAGTATAACACTTTGTGTTTGTTCTAATATTTCCCAAAGTATTAACCACACACTGGGTTGATTGCCTGGCTCAGGTCCATGATTAATGTTCTCATTTCTCACACTGGCAGCAAACATTTGAAGCAGACTTGCACATCAGATTCACATCAATTCATTTTTAGTCGTCGTCACGGAGTGCGAATAATTGTTCATTTTCAACTTTAAAAGTGTGCACACGGTTTTCCTGACCGTGATCTCTGAAAAGACATGCTTCGAATCAAGCCTGCATGTGCAGCGCTTTACCAAGTCTGGAATTGTAGCTCAGGGCTCAATCTCTGTTTAATCAAACTGACCCAGCAGGGTGTCTGCAGTTTGAACAGCGAGCAGGCTGCTGGGGTGAACCAACAGCTCACTGCCTCAACCCTCACAGTGTGACCGATGATCCACTTTAATACCAGCTTTTTTAGAATCTGCTTACAGTAAGCTTACTTAATTTTTACAACAAAGAGACGTAGGCATTTAGATCCACCTCATGGTCACGAGCTATCTCTCTCTCCCACACGCACAAACAAGAAACGCCTTTTAA